>NC_136434.1:291714324-292314324 GCF_052849685.1 Lactuca virosa
TCATGCCTTTTGATGTCTATAAATCACAACATGCCTTTTCTACTTAGCCTCTTGAGGCTACAACCGATCTAAGACCCTTAACTTATGTAGCATGGATGCTAAAGTCTAAACATTGCCCTATATTAACCTACATATTTTATAGATTCGATTATAGTTTTATAATGTCTTACTCATTTATCAATAAAAGGAATAACTAAACCAAACACGTAGTATACCCTGAAGTCTAAAATAATATTGTCGCGTCACTAAATACATACGTAGTCGCACTCGACCGTGACCATCAATCGAACATACGTACCTAGGAACTTACTCTAACTTCTTTCGATCTTATGAGTCCTTTATTTTCAATCGAACTTTGGATCCCAGTAAACTTGGAGAGCTTAAACAAGTTTCTGACGATATCCTACAGCTTAACTGTCATTCTAACTCCCAAAGGAAATCCTTGGATCCTCTTGTTGCTTGCAATTGAACTTTTTACTACTAAAATCACACTTGCACTGGTGAGGTGTCTCCATGGCTGAATCTCCAACAACCAAAACTACTTACGCAAGCGTTAACGATGAGTCGTTTCTTTATCTAAACCTTACTAATCCATTATAGGGGTCCTTATTTATCTTCACTGCTACCGATAACCTCAATATGAACTGGTCACGTATGGATCAATGACTCAATTCACCAATCCTATCATGTATACTGTTGGTACATTAGTATACTTCGGAAGGTATTACTACCTCTTTTAATGGGCACATCCCTTTTCAAACGATCTCTTCCTATGAGTCTCTTGTCTTACTTATACCCGCCTTAAATGGTGACTCGTAAAGAAAACGCTCTTACTTCTATTGTCGCTTTTACTACCGTCAATCCTTGATTTAGGTTTACTAGATCCTTACTGTGGCTTAACCGATCCTTAGTGTAGCTTAAACCAAACTCTCTAAGTCTGATATATGTCTTAAATGGTCTGTTCGTTTTTCTACACGAAATTATTCGATGCTCCTTATGGTTAATTATATGACCTAATGAATTTCTAGTCAAACGGCTCCTATGCTGCGAGGATCAATCCTATATACTTGAACGTGAGAACCTATATGGTTTTCTTGGCCATCTGAGCCGAACCTGGGGATCTAGTAACTCTTGGATTCTACCTAACACTAGAAAGGAAAATCCAACGATTCCTTGAGAACCATTTTGAGACACATATAATCGTATGGGTATTCTTGCAGAAGACTCCGTTCTTCTTTTACCTGTAATAATTAAACTGAAATGGATAATTTCCACCTATTCGTGTCACAAATTTCCTGGACTTTTGTCGTTGAAACCAAAAGTCAAACTTCCCTTCGCTCTCTCGCTTCAGGGGTCGATTCTCCCCCACTTGGGTTCGACCCATCGTCTACTACTGCTCATCACCGATCCAAACTAGCTCTTCCAATGCTATCTCCTTTTGACTTTGAAGAAACTCATGTTTGTCATATCCAATAACCTTTGATATTTCCATCATAGTACTACTACTTGTATTTATCGTAAGTGATCTCCTCGTATCGCATACCAAAACAGTTTGAAGTTTTTCCAAGCACAACGTTGTCAAGAAACGCACCGATGCATACGTATAACTAAGGGTATAGGAGGATATGGCTAACTTAGTCAAAATACTAATAACAATGATGGTTGCTAAATCTAATACCCTCCTGTTACTCTCTGGACCAATCAACTTGCTGTCTTCCCACTGATCCTCTCATAATGGTGATCTCAACCGTTTCCGGAACGCCCGGATGCAAACATATGGAACACACTCGCATGTGTCTTTTTATACTCTCTATAATGAACTTCACTTCCCTAATCTCTCGAGCGAGAATCTATTGGTATTAACCTATTTGCCGATCGATGTGCCTGAACCTGCACATGTTCTATAATCCTCTGATGGAACTTCAGTCCCAACTTTTGAGTCGTAGACCCAACTTCCATGGAGCACACACATTCCTTCCTAACTCGTCTTATGAAGTGGTATCTATTTTAGCTACAGTAACAACTTAGCGATCATAACCTAATAACCTTTTGTTAGAAAAAGATTCATAACGAGTTGAATTCTTGTCTCTATGAGATAAACCCTGGTATGGAAGAAACATTTCTTCTCTCTTATTCTTCCTGTGTCAAAAGCTTGATCCTTCTTCCTTGGGTTATGAGAGGTCGACATACAACTACACCATAACAGGTAACAACTATAGCCGCCAGTTACTTCGCCCCAACGAAGGCTGCAATTCTTCTGTCGATCATCGTGATCATCTCCTACTTAAATATTGTGACTAAAGTTGGCAGTATGTCGGACAAGGTTCTCAGAGCCCACTCTCTTAATCAAATTGATTTTATTTGGACTCGATCTTTTATTCCCAATTGAGCCCGAACTTAAAGTCACTCTTCTAAAAATCACCGTACAACAGGTAATGACAACGCAAAGGAATTTTATAGTGTTAGCTACACTATCTACCAGTGCCTTAGTAACTTTGCGACTCTTCCTGATCCAAGTGCGAGTCATGTGTTTCTAGTAGTATAGGCCTCTACTACTTTTCACACCTACTCATACTTGTCCCAAAAATTGTCCCGAAGTTTCCAAGTCACTTTCCAACACTACACATGATGACCACTAAAGATATATGCATGTGTCTTAACGAGCACATACAAAAGATCTTGTTAGACTCCAGTAGGATTTTTCGTCTTTACCGATGCCCTACCGCATGAATATACGCCCTATTAAGAAAATATTAAACTTCCTAGACTCTCTTTCTATAATTACTTCCATTTTACCCTACAACTTGCCGAGGAAGAACTTCTACTAATACTAACTAATTATTTGATGAATACGATTACATGCCTCTAAAATCAAACAGTCTGTCGACTGAATAATCCGACACTACAACGGTTGGACTCAAACAAGAGATGCGCAATAACACCAAATCAAGCAATCTAAATCTATTTAATTCTGGGAGCATGCACCTTATCGTATTTGTCACATAACTAATTAATATTAATATAGGTTCTAAGTAGCAATTAATAAGCAAATCCTTAGGCTATAAGGCATCTTAAGAATCAGGCAATTCTAACAGACAATTCCTGAAAAGATCCCTAGCCTACATACTAGCATGCATTTCTACCATCTCATATATCAATAGACATAACAATTATGGATATTTTGGGAATCACTTTCCTTTCTGAGCTCCGGCTTACTGTACGCACCGTATTTTTTTTTGAATAAAGCTTTTTTTTTCTTAAAAAGATTTGTTAGGATATTCAGATCCTCGGTTTGAGTTTGGAATCACACGAATGTTCATCCAATTCTCTCAAACCAGGGCTCTGATACCAACTTGTTACGTCCCGATTTTTCAACACAAAAATTTTCATTTTTTTTAAATATATATAAAACACAAATCCAAAAGCCCATCTTTATTAAAAGATCATTGTCATACATTTATTAAATATAAAAGAGAGTTTTAGCGGAAGTCTAAAAACATTATTAATTTATTCGATGTGAGTACAGTCACGCTGGAGCCTTTCCATGATCAGAAGAACAACCTGAAAAATAGTTATTCAACAACTGTAAGCCGAGGCTTAGTGGGTTTCCCATGATACCATATATCACAATACATATATATGCATACAAACAATGGCTCACGACCTTTCGCCGATCCACCAATTGGCTCACGACCTCTCGCCGATCTACCAATAATATGAGTATCTAGACTTACGGCCTACCTGCCATTTCGTCGTCAACACACGGGTCTATAGGCTCCCGACCTGTCGCCGTTCCGCCGTCAACCCCTAACTTAACCGTAATAACTTAAATATAATGACATTTAAACACATATATATTACACTTTCGACACTATTCTACTCGTTCAAGTACAGTAATAATAAACACATAGAAACTATACTTTCGACTCTACTCAATAACTCGAGTATAATAACATAAAGCACATAAAGACTATATTTTTTTACTCTACTAGCTCTATATCCTAACATACATGGATATATATAATAATACATAGTATAGTGAGATAACTCACCTGAACACTCTTGAAACCGCCAAGTATATGATTTTGCAGACAATTTGACCAACACGTATCAATCTCTTCTGAAATTACGTTTCATTGAAAACTTCCTATATTTCCCTCTTACTAATATGTAGAAAGATATCATAATTTGGTTCTTCATAAGAGCTTTATATATACCAAATCAAAATTTATGATGACGTAGAGAAATCTTACAAACAATTAAATGGTGCTCTTCACCTATTGACTCGTTTATGCCACTTATCCTTAAATTAAACTATCCACATAGGCTTTAATATGGTGACTATTATTTGATTGTTCCTTAACATGCAATCCACCTTATCTTATCCAATTTACATGTATACGTATGTACTGTATATATATCTATATACAAATATGCATATTTCTTATTTCTTAAAATCCTTCATAAATTATATTTAATATAATCTATATATAACCATGTATATATCTACGTATATGGATATATGTTTAATTAAAGTAACATAACCCTTTTAAACCAATAAGCCATACACATGTTTTTGTTTTTATTTATTTATATCTTCTTATATATATAATTCTAGTTTAAATATATTTGTTATATATATATATATATATATATATATATATATATATATATATATATATATATATAAAAGTCAAACAAATAAATTCTCGACTAACTCAAATAAACGTTTATAATATATAAACTTTAAGTCATTTTTACAAATATTTAGTCAAAATAATATATAAGTCAAACAAATAAATTCTCGACTAACTCAAATAAACGTTTATAATATATAAACTTTAAGTCATTTTTTACAAATATATAGTTAAAATAATAGAAACTATAATTTATGAATTATAGAATCAATAAATTTCGAATTGGCTAAATATATAAAAAACGATATATTATCATTATCGAATATTACTCTACGGTCTATTGAAATTCAACAATTGATAACTAATTCGATATATGTATATTTACGTCTAATTTACAAAACTTTGTCCAATCAAGTTATATATCCACAACACAAATATATATTTTATTGATGTATACATATATCTTTGATTAAATGTATGATCACTTATAATTATATTTCTCTTTCGGTCAATATAATATAAATTGTAAGCTATGAAATATATGTTAATAAATTTCGAATTAATATAATATTGGAGTATGAAATATAACTCGATATATAATAGATAATAATAGATAACTAAAGTCGTAAAATAAAAGTAGTCAATTATTATTGGAAATACGGGTGTTACAACTCTCCCCCACTTACCAAGATTTCGTCCCCGAAATCTAAATAAATAACTCCGGGTAGTTGTTTCTCATCTCTTCTTTCGGCTCACACGCCCATTCTGATCCTTCCCGATGTTTTCACTATACTATTACAAAACCTATTATTTTGTTGCGTAATGTCTTTGTCTTCGTATCCAAGATCGTCTTTAGACGTGAAATTTCGATTCGTTTTGTGATTAGGAACACTGTCTACTCGTTAAGAAGCGAGTAATTAGGGGAATTTACATATGACATCATAACTGAATCATATTTTCTAAACATGCCCCTATAAAAGGCTTATTGGGAAAGGAGAATTGGTGGTACATATAACAAAATAAGGGAACAATGCCAAAATAGATGGATATTGGCAGAAATATCAGGATTCAACATTGGCTCCGTTAAAGATTAAAAGGGATAAGTCAAAAGCGGAAGAGATAAGAACGGGAGACCAATTCATAATATGCCTAATTAAATACTTGTTTGACCAGATAAGATTCAGTATTTTCTAATGCATAAAGTGATTTTAAATAGTGCAATAATGTTTGTACGACTTAAAATTCAGCATTTGACTAAATATGCTTTATAAGATAATATATATATATATATATATATATATATATATATATATATATATATATATATATATATATTATACTATATTATAAAGCATATTAGTCATATGTTAAATTTTAAGAGGTATAAGTTATAAAGCTTTTTGTACAAATCAATTACGCATAAATAATTCATTAATACTTGTCAAAATTTTGAAGACATGAATTAAAGAAAGTAATTAAAAAATTCAATTTGGAGTAAAATGAAAATTTTAAAATATTGAATTCAAATATATATATATATATATATATATATAAATTTTTTTTTCAAAAAAATTTTCAGCGATTTTATGTTAAAAGCTGCGACTTTTTGATAAAAAATTCAAAAAAAAGTTTTGTGATCTCTAAGTATTTTTTTTATGCATTTTTATGATTTTTAGGGTTTTTTTAGAGTTTTTTTGTTTTCCATAAAACATAAACCTATATATATATATATATATATATATATATATATATATATATATATATATATATATATATATATATATATATATTCTTAAAACTAGACACAAATATTAATTAATTTACTTCAATAGTATAAACAGACAATATAAATATAGTTTAAACATAAATATTTTATTTAAAATTGGTAATTTTTATTACATAATAACTAATAATAAAATCTAATAATTATTTTTTCCGATAAGAAACTATTCGTCAAAAAAAACTATTTATCGTCGCCGCTTAGCGCGGGAATACATCTAGTATATATATATATATATATATATATATATATATATATATATATATATATATGCCAAATGTTTATGAATATCAATATATATATTTTTGCTCAAAAAGTTACAGATCTATTTAAATATGTATTGTATGGATGTAGAGATAAATGTAGATCAGTTATTTCCAAAACCTAATAAAAGGTATTTAAGTAATCTTAATTTTTAATTAATAATTTAATTAATTAAATCAAATATGTTTGCCCTATAATTATGGATAGTTACCTTATTTTTCTATAAACCCTATTTATCAATCTCAAAATCATCGGGCATCCTCATCATCTCCACCCCATTTCACGAATACTCCTGCCCCCTTCAATGATGTTCTGTCACTTTGTTCAAGACTCTGCCACTAAATTCTATAATCATGGAACACATTTTACTGTAGTCTTCGTTTGATTTCGTTATTTACTAGTCGCTCTCGTAGTTTTGTGGTTGACGCCATTACAACATGGGAATGGAAAATGGTTGATCAAAATTCAAAAGTAATAAAAAAAAAAGTATTCAAAAAGTACATATGTTTCAGTCGGCGGAGGAAAATAGAGAATGAGTTTTAAAAGTACTTTCTTTCATTAATTTTAAAATTATGACTTTTTTTTATTGCTTTTGAAACTTTGACTTTTGAATTATGGTCGAATGCATTTCCAGTCACATTTGTAATTTGTTTTTATGGCTTTTGTTTTCGCAAACCGGCTTATATTGCTATTAAAATATTGCGAGTAGATTTCCACATAATTCGTTTGTCGTTTAAAAAAAAAAAAGGTTATTGTCAAATCAATTTAACATTATCTCCTATTTAAAATTGGTTTGTAAATTTTTTTTGAAGTTGATTTAACTTCTTTTTAAATCAAAATCAAGTTATCCTTTGGGATATATACACTAAAGTCTCAATATTTTTATCGATTTGACAAGAAAGTTTTAAACTTTATTTTTTTGACAGTAAAATCCTCATTACCTGCAGTGTTTGACACGTTTACCATTTTTTTCCGGTTAGCTGGTAAGTAGGATTTTACTGTCAAAAAAATAAAGTTTATGATTTTTTGTTAAATCGTGGATTAGGACTTTACTGTAAAAAAAAATAAAGTTTAAGACTTTCTTGTCAAATCATTGAAAATATTGGGACTTTAGTGTATTTTTGTAGCCCAAGAGTGAGCGAGGGAGGGTGAGAAGATTTGTAAAGCTTTCTTCTTGGTTCTCCGTCAAATCTTGAACTGAGCATAGGGGACAAATTGTATAAACAAAAACAACACACGCCTAGTCAAAAATGTGTGAATGTGGAGAAGGGGGTAAGAAGGACAGTTTCGGTTTCTTAGTTTTCCATTTTTTAGGACTGTAAAAAGCCAACACAACCTTGATTCTTTTTTTTTTCTTTCTTGATTATCTCCTTTTTTTTCAATGTCGGTTTGTTGAGATTAAAAAAAAACTATTTAAAAAGAAGCAAGCGTTAAGGATTTCAATAGGATCTAGCTGACTAGAGCAGATTTCAATAACTGTTATGCTTAAAAACTATCATACCATTAAATTTCTAACAAAAAAAAAAGATATATACACTAAAATGCTAATATTTAACTGTTATGATTAAAAACTATCATACCATTTAATTTCTTTAGTTTTTCTTTGTTATGTATATGTATTAGCTTCAGAGCTTGTTCTGGTCTTTTTATTTTGTTGTTTTGTATTAATAGTTATGTATTTTTTGCTTCCAGTGCCTATCCCTAAGCCTTTTCTTTTCCATAGGTAGGGATTCCCAAGCATGCAAATGTATTTTTTTGCTAATTAATAAAATTTGAGGAACATATCACTGTAGCATAATTAAATTTTTTTGTTTTCGCGATTTGGTCATTAATGTTTTTTTTGCGCAATAGACCACTAAAGTGTTATTTTAACTATTAAATAAAGGGAATATTTGATATCTTCCAAGTTTTACCGGTTACCCATAGTCTATGTGGCTTTTTGATTTTTTTTTGAACTAAAATTAAAACGTGATTTTTCCTATAATTAAAACCCGAAATTAAAAACAAAGGACCACTAGAGAGTAAAGATTGTGTCTTCTTCCCAACCATACAATTAATTTTCTTCTAGACGAGAACCAGTCAGCCTCTGTGACATCCCCATTTTCACGGCCAGAAAAGACCGATTTGTTTGTGATTTGTTTGAAAATCAGAGTAACCTTTTAAAGAAAAGTGTTGCGGAATTTGTTCCCAAAAGATAAATGTGATAAAGATTTATCAAAGCATTTCCGAAAAAATGTATTTCATTTTATTAAAACCTCGGGATGTCATGTTCGATACAGATCAAAAGCATAAACTGAACAACATAGGCCTTACAACATTTATTTATATCTACTAGACTATAATCCATAATCCTTCGTCAAGTCATCCAACTATGCTCTTGTGCCACTACCTGTAATATAAGAAATTGTGTGGGTCAGGCTTGGGAGCCTGGTGAGCACATAGGGTTTTCAACCCACAATAAAAAGTTTATTAGTTTCATCACAACAATCAACCCGATTAGCCGTTCCCTTTATCCTCACTTTACATCCCTAAAACATCTATTATAAGGGACATATCCTAAGGATTTTTATCGAGATGGACACTACTGCTAAGGGGGTTCCTCAACAATAAATGTCCGTAAGGCAACCATGAGGGGGATGGAGTACACCAGTGAGCACATCGTTCACAAACACCTACAGGTTGCGAGCCTGCTAGCGTTCCACTGGACTGTCTAGAATAGTCTGTGGACGTCATCTATACTCCGCTAGATGACTGGATCATCGTCAACATCGAGGCCTCTCATCATTTTATCCTATATCGTCTATTTCATCTACCCATGTTTTACCCCAACATTTTTGTAGATATAAAATACATATACAGTTTAAATCATTTAAAACTTGTATAAAAATGTTCATCCAACATAGATTTCAAGTAAACAGATAATATGCACACATAGCACGTAATTTATATAAAATACGTCATATCTATGTGTAAGATGAAATTAACTATGCACTCACTTGTTAAAGTGACGACTCGAAATTCGAGTAGCGCTTCGCTTCTTAACAATATGATTTCCTTCGACGAAACCTAGTATTATTACCACTAGATTTTAGTCTAATATTTACTGCGACTAATTATTAGTCTAGATTCGTCATTAACTCAGAGTCTATTTCATGATTTATCAAGTAAGGAACAACCAGGTAGGATCATATCGGAGGTAGGGTCCATTTGGTATACGAAGTATACTGTTTGCAAATCCCACTTTAAACACCTCACTAAATCACAGTCTAGACATCATCCCCGTAAGTAGATCAATCAGTATAACGACTTTGAATCACTGATAAATCTTATTTATAGGTTCATAATAACGATATTATATTTAAATATAAGCTATATTTAAAGTAGGGTAGGCGTATCTCACTTACAACGGGTTTTGCTAAAAACCAGGTTCCGCTAGAGCAGAGCTTCTGAGTCGAAAAGCTCTTTTTCTCGGAGCCGTCGGGCGCTCCGGGGCTTCCTTCTAGTGCTAGGGAGGTTCCTTAGGCTTTAGGGAGGGGGGGGGTTAGGGAGGCTAGAGAGAGAGAGAGAGTAGAGAGAGAAAGAAATAGATTTCAGGTGTGAGAAATGAGGCTGCCTCGCACCCCCTTTTATAGGGTCCAGGCTTCGGATTACACTGAGCGTACCCTCGGTGGTACACTGCGCGTAGAGGGCAGGTGTCGGCCTTCGCATGGAGCATCGTGGCTTCTTCTGGACCGAGGAATATGAGACCGCAGGGCGTACAGGCTTCGTACGCGAGGCATACATGTTACGCTGGGCGTCTGAGATTCAATGCTGGGCGTGCGAGGACCACGTGTCAGCATCTGAATGCGAGACCGTGGATATCAAGCAAGGGTCTGGATCATGCCACGTCATCACCCTTCGCAACAGGCCACCTCCAACTTCAAAATTTCGTAACTTTCGCATACGAGCTCCGTTTTCAAAGTTCTTTATATGCACGCGTAGGTAGAGACGTACTCTACAACTTTCGTTTAGACTCCATCAGCTAATTTTGAATATATTTTTTTAAAGTTATATTTTTAACAGGCCGGGACAGGATAAGTCCGTTAAAAATTCATAACTTCTTCATACAACGTCCGTTTTCGTCTGTCTTTTACAGTTGAACTAATATTAATGAGACCTTTGATTCTCGTTTAGGTTGTGTCGGCTAAAAACTGTTCGATCTATTATTCGAACTCTGGGTCGCGTACTGTTAAGCCGAAACTTGGAAAAATCATAACTTCTTCATACGAAGTCAGATTTGGGCGTTCTTTTTATGCACGCTCTCGGTTTAACGTATGCTACGACTTTTGTTTAGATCGTTTGGGCTAAAAAGCACTCTATCGTAAACTCACTTTTTACATCACACAGTGTCGTGCCGGTTCTGTTGTGAAACTTCGACATATCATAACTTCTTCGTTATAACTCGGGTTTCGGCGTTCTTTATATCTCCGGAATCATTGTAACGACCACTACAACTTTATTCATAGATATCGGGTTTATCTATATTTTTATTTTTGACGCTTATTTTCATTCTTGATTTATTATATCTTTGTAGACAAGTATATAAGCACATAAAATCACATGATTCACATAATACTCAAACAATTCATCTTTATTACTTCAAAATGAGTTACAATTATTGAGCTTGACTATTACATCATCATACTAATGCTTAGTCCAGAAACACAGGTGTTACAGCCTCCATCTTCTCCGCCAAACAACCCTCTATCTCTCTCTCGCTCTCTCTCTCTCTCTCTCTCTCTCTATATATATATATATATATATATATATATATATATATATATATATATATATATATATATATATATATATATATATAGGGCATGGGGAATATGTGGCTGTTATGTACCTAAGATTAGGTATAGAACCATAAAAAACTACATAATTTTAACAAAATTCAATCAAATATATCTACTATATTTCTTGTATCCTCTATTAGAGCTTATATTAGGCTTTGTATATATTTTTTATGGAGTTTTATAAGTTTACTTTTGCATCGCAAACCGTTTATAAGAATATTTTATCAACTACATGTAGTTCGGTATATTGAAAATTTATTAGAGAAAACTATAGTGAAAGATTGAAAATGTTCATTAAAAACCCGATAAACCTCTTCCCATAATCCATCACATAAAACAATGCAAGTATACATAAGGTAGGTGTCGGAGGAAGTTACGAAGCTTCAACTAGATGTCTAATAAAAAAGCACATTCGAAATACATAGATATTAGGGATGAATTACAAAATATAAAATAATATGAGTTCAAAAACAATAGGAAAAAGCTAACTGTGAAAGAAAATTGTGTATTTTAATCAAAATGAAGTCAATTTAGATGGTTCTATACCTAATATTACATACATGACAGCCATATATTCACTTTTCCCATATATATATATATATATATATATATATATATATATATATATATATATATATATGTCGCATCCACATCTCGTCGACACCTCCCTCTCCTGAAAAATATTGTATGCTCAAGAATCATATTAAAGTGATATTGTTAATTAACATATGGTACTAATGGGTCACACTATGTCACAACTAGCAAATTAGGGTTAAGGTTTTGGTCCTTGTGCGAGACAATTCCTCCATGTAAACTTATAAGGACCCAGCTAGTAAAATTCAAACTACGGCCCCATTTAAGTTCATACTTTCATATATTGTGATTCAAACCCAAAACTCGATCCAATAAGCCAAGCCCAATCATTTTTGGGCCTTAACCCATAAATTCTCAAACTAAGACCCTTATTGGACCAAGACTCTCTTATTGGGCCCAAATGGGCCGATAACCCCTCATTAGGCCCTAATGGGCCGAAAATCATTATTTTGGGCTCATCAAGCCGAAAACCAATGTTGGGCCTCCTAGTGGGCCAAAAACTCCTCCATTTAACCTCCTTGGGCCGATTGGTAAGACCATTTATAAAAATAGAAAAATAAAAAGAAAAAGATTTAAGGTGGATAATTGCCATGACACCTCAATATAAACCATCATACAATAATGCTTTGCCCACCAAATAACTAGGTAAGTGTCCCATCAAATTATCAAGAGGTCAAATCCTACCTCCCCTCTCCTTCTCCTCTCTCGGCCTATACATACACACACACTTCACAAATCTCACTTTCCTCACTAAACTCTCAAGAAACATCCTCCTTATCCTCTTAAGCATTTTCCTCCTTATCTTCTCAAGCATTTTCGAGTTCTTCATCATCAAAGATTGATTCTTAAGCTCATTGGTAAGTCCATGATTAACTCCATTGTTTTGTTTCAAGTTTTTACAAAGATCTTTCCTCTTACAACTCCATTTTCATGATTATGCTCTTAGAACACCGAAACAACACAAATCTCATCAAGAACTCAAGCTAGGTTCAAAGATTCTTCTTCTTCTTCATCTACATCTTGGAAACCCCAAGGTGAGTTCATACCCCCTATTTTCGATTTTTACTATGTTTTAGGGGAGAATACAAGTTGTTTTGTGTAGATCTATGTGTATATGCATGATTATGTGTGTTTTTCATGTTATATGTTGTGTTATGTGTTTAACTTTTGGATCTTTACTTGAACATGAAGTTTATCACTTAGATCTTCATAAAAACTATGAGAAAAGTATGTGTTGTCATATATATTACATGTAAACTTTTAGATCTGAGATTTTACACTCAAAATAGCAAAAACAAGTGTTGTGTTCAAACATCTACAACCTAAACTCAAAAATCAGCTTTTAGCAGAAACGTTTTGGACTAATTACGGGCTGTTTTGACCACCTTAATTATAATATTTTTCATAACTGTTTTACATGAAAAAAGTTCAGGTTTATACCTTTAAAATGACTACTCTCACGCGTTCATAGGATTTTTCTACAATTTTTGGCGATTTTTACAAAACTGCCTATCATTTCCGGAATGATTTCGGACCAGTCTGTGAAGATGAACATTTTCACACTGGTTTGAGGCCATTAAAAATTAGAATAAAATTTATGAACAAAGTACACTCATTTTCCAAACTATCAGTATTTACGGATCCAAATTTTGACTTACGATGATTTTTCTATAATTTTTATAAAAACAGGGACAGAAAGGTCAAAAACAAGAAATTATTTTTATCATGCTAAAAGCTCTTATACATGTGTTAAGATGCAAGTTTGTATAAATTATATATATACTTTTAAAGCATCTAGACATGTTAACTTATATGTACTTAATATATATATATATATATATATATATATATATTTACGTCCTTATTGGGCCTGTTAATAATATACATGTTTAGTGAGCTTTAGTATCCTTTTACATGCTTAGTGGGCCTTAGTGTCTTTTTGCATGTTTAGTGGGCTTTAGTGTCCTTTTACATGTTTAGTGGGCCTTAGTGTCCTTTTACATGCTTAGTGGGCCTTAGTGTCCTTTTGCATGTTTAGTAGGCCTTAGTGTCCTTTTACATGTTTAGTGGACCTTAGTTGTCCTTTTACATGTATATTGGGCCCGGGATATATATTCTCATTCCTTTTGAGCCTAGAAATAGTTTACATGCTTAGTGGGCCTTAGTTGTCCACTTACATGTTCAGTGGGCCTGGAATGTACTTTATATGTTTCTCTTCGCGTAAATTCGATTAAGGATCTAGTGAGACGTGTTCGTTGACACCTATTGAGTGTACGATCGTAGCTTGTAGTTATAACCAGAGTCTCTTGGAGGGAGAGCGGGGGTTTGTGTATAGATCTATACGGGGATGACACCCGACACCTGAGTTGTTCGCTACAGTTAGACTAGGCCAGTCTAGGGTGACAAAAACCTTATTCTATTCCGTCGGCGTCCAACAACGTCATGACAGGCGAACTTGTCATTATCTAGTATGGTTATAACGACTCACTTAGAAGAATTAATGCTATAAATTTACGGGAAAACCATTCTCTTTTCTCTTTGGATTACTCGGTAACTTACTCGCGCCGGTACTCAACCTCGGGGGTTGTTATACCAACATTCTCTTTCACAAACAACATCGGGTTGTCTGGGGGCATTCTTTTTACATTCTCTTCATTCTCTTTTTTTGCATTCTAGTAAACAATAACACACATGCATTAATACAAGATCGGACACAAATATTTCAAACCATTTCTTTTTAGAAAATATCGGATTTTCTGGGAATATTCGCTTCACTTTTGCAAACAAAAGATAATATAGGACAGGCATGCATATATTCACAGTTTTAGAACGAGACTTACAAATTATTTTATAGAAATATTGGATTTTTTGAAAACACTATGAGAACTACTCTAAACGAGTACAAAACCATTTTATACAAAAATGCTTATGAACTCACCAACTTTTTAGTTGAGGCTTTTTCAAAACGAATTGTATTCTCATGGATCCAGTAGCAGGTAATAAGCTCGACTATGAGATCAAGTGGTGCGACTTCAAGAAATTTTACTTTTCTTACTTTTGTGTATCTGATGAACAAGTTCAATATGTAAACTATGTAAGTGTGTATTTCCAGTGTATGATGTTTGGTTGCTATGTTTCATTCATATTCAATTCTTATGATACTGTAGATGAAGTCATCCGCCCCCGGACGTTTCCGCCGTCCCGGTTCGGGGGTGTGACACACTAACAACAACTTGATATAATTGATTATTTATTAGAAATTGATTTTAACAAATATTCAATAAACTCTTATATTTAAATTGGAAATTTTTTATTTCTAGAAAATAATAATTTTCATTAGCATGTAACATTATATATAATTCATATGGTATGAATTAATAAGGCATTCACGACATTTTGTACTAGATAATTTTTTTTGTCTTTTACCAAAAAGTTAAAGTTTATATTTTATAAACTTGGTTTATAAAATATAAAAGGATTTTGTCTTCTTTTTCCTTTATAGTAATCAAAATTTGGCTAGACAAAAGAGAGTATGGGCTTTTCATTTGTTTAACAAAAAGAACACTCCTCTAAAAAGACAAACATGAACAATATGATTAAAATAAGGAGTGATGGTCTTTTGATTAATTTATTCAAAAGAAATGCATGACTTGAAGCATGAGGAACACATAGGCTTTAGGGGCATGGGTTCTTAAAGTGGTAAGAACTTATTGACCAAATATTTTCTATATAAAGTGAGGCTTTTATTCTCCTGTCTTAACCCATGCTAAAATTTCGAAATTTGTTCTCTTCATCTCACTCTCTCTAGTTTTGTTAAGAACACATGAAGATTACTTGCTTCTTAATGCTTTATTTATGTTCTTATTTTGATAAGAACATAAAGCTTAAGAGTCTTAAGAGTTTAATTTATACAAAAGAACTAGCATTCTACATCAATTGATATATTGTTTGTGTCTCAAAAGTTCATCAACTTCCAAGCCACCCAAGATGATCCAACGATTTACAAAGGTTGTATTTTTCTCCATCTCTTCTTTGGTTGGTGTTGTTTTCTTTCCAAACTTTGCAAAAAGATCCTTGGTGGGTTTAAATTGTTTATGTTATTCAAAATTTATAAGTCTTCCGTTGCCTAAATATTATTTTTTTGAAACTAGTTTTTGAAGAAAAACCCAACAATTGGTATCATAGCCACCTTGCAAGTTTGGTTAGATTTTTTAGATTTTTGGAAATCTTAGTTTTTGGAGAATATAGATAACTTGGTTTTGTATAAAAACAAGGTCATACATATTTTCTATGACAACTTTATAATTGTTATTTTATGTGACAAAAGTTTTCATGCATCTTTTGTCATTTAAAGTTGTCTTAAAAAACAAATGTTGTTTAATGTGTATGTTGATATGTATGATGTGCATAAACTAGCCAATAATCATTGTGTTGTTGTGTTGGTTTTTTTTATTATAAAATAGTTGTAATAATTTATTTATTCATATGGTATGTAATAAATTAAATATGTTAGTTTTCTTGATTTATTTTTTTAATTAATAGATTAGTTTTTAGAAATAATTTATTTGTACAAAAATTTAACAAGAAATGAAGTTGGAGCCATTTTTTTAAGACCAATGAGCAATTTTCGTGATTAAGAAACATGCTGAAAGTTAGTGACAGTTTATGAGAAGTGTCACTAATGTTATTTCTTAAGGGTTGCTAGACTTTTACCGACAGTTTATGAATTTTAGCTTTCAAGAAGCTCTTCAAATCTTTTGCAAGCAAATGGTGTTTACTCAAGTGGGAGCTTCTACAACAACATTACAAGAAGTTTTTTTGTCCCTTAATTATTATGTGTGGTTGATAAATTAGTTTTTCACATGCTTAAATAATTTTGGACAAAGTAAACATCACATGAAGTTTGGTTTTCAAAATTTATAATGTGGACATAAGATGTAACAAGTTATTGGTTTAAAATAAAATCCGGTTTTCTAAATCGTTAATAAAGTCAAAATTTGAAATACTCAAATATAAGTTTTTAAATTGTGATTTTTATAACTTATACAAACTCCAAATATATAAGTAATAAAAGGATGTTTTTTTAAAGATATAAAATGTTCAAATGCACTAAAACTTAATACCGGTTATTAAAGTTGAATCGCGTTAAAATTATATAAAAACTAGCTTTTATATAGAACCTTTAAAAGTGATTTTCTTTTGAAAATTGGTACCATGGTTTATTATATGCATGTAATAACTATGATATCATATGTTTTTACAAACCTCAAATCTAAGCAATCCTTTTTTAGAACACTCGCACATCTCTTGTATGGACTAGTGGGATAAAGGATACCTAACCGCTTAGTGTTATGTTTTGATGGTCGGGGTGTCTTCTCGGTTTCTATAACCAAGTTATAGGCCGATTACACAAGTTTTTCAAATTGGATGATTAGATCGGAAATCTTTTGTGATAAAGGATACCTAAGAAAGAGTGTTCCGAGGCATAGATGAGATCAAACATGTCTAATGAAATTTGTTATTAGCAATCCCATAAATCTAGGAATTATATAGTAAGATATAATTGATAATCGATATCTACCGGGTTGAATTCAAATAGATGAGATAAAGGATACCTAACCATTTATTTGTTTTGCAACTTGGATCCTAGACTTTGATAATTAATGTTTTTGGAAACTAAATGGTATAATTATTAAAGAGTTTAAATATTAAAAATACTAAATGAACTTTTTTTAAGTTTTGTAGTTAAATAATCTATTCTCATTACCATGAATTGTCATTTTCTTTAATGGCTTAATGAAACAATAACATTCAGTTGATACAACTTCAATGAATATGTTCATGTTTTAAGAGATAATCTCGCAATAGTTATGAAATTATATACACTTAAAGGTACTAGTCCAAACCTAATTGCTTTAAGCAATAAGACTGAACATGATACCTGGTAAAGGCATCACTATGATGCTAAAGATGTTTCTAAATATCAAACTAGGAATAGTTCAAGGCCCAATAGAGTCACATTGTGTGATCTAGGAGGCCCATGTTTTATAGACTGGACACCTTTAAGCCTAAGAAATCCAATAAGGACCACATATATGGATCTTATTTCTTTTGTGGAGAAACGAGACACTAGAAGAGGATCTGCTCCTCTTATCTGGAAAGAAAGTCTGGAAGAGACTAGTACTTCAGGTATCAACTAGATAGAACTCATACTCTTCATATAACAATTAGGTACTTGATACTAAAATTTTAATCTAATATTTGTAAATGAGTTGCAGATATTTACTAAAGAGTAACCACCTAAGCACAATCAAGTTGAAACTACACTCTCGAAGTCTAGTTTATTATGCTTGGAACATAATGTACTTGTAATATAAAACAATGTTTATTTTGGAACAATGTATGTTTTAATTTATCTTTCATAAATATATGTCTCAATTTAATTTATGAATGATTGATTATTTTCTTCAATCATTTTTCATAACGATCATCTTCATATTCGAAAATGATTAAAATTCTTTTATGAGACTAGATCTCTTAATTATAATTGTTAAGTAAATACCAATGTTTTATAAATAACAAGTTCTATATGCAAAATACTTTTGACTTAAACTTTTTTTAAATCAAAATCATCTTTGACATTGTTATCTTTATTATATAAATGACATTCACATATTCCAACTTCAAGAAAGGGATCCTTGAAGGAAAATAATGTAGTTTATTTGACATATGTAAATCTTATTTATATATAAAATACTTCTAATGATATTTCATTAAGTAGTAGAGAATATAATTATTAAGGAACTATACATATGGTGTATGACTTCCTTTTTAATGAATGTATAAGATTTATCATAAAATACCAAATCAAATTTATTAATAACTATGGTAGTTTCAACTATATTTTACATGGTAAAACATAATTGTGAAACCTTTGTTTAAGTTTTCAGATATAAAGTTGAAATACAAACCGGTAAGAACTATCTAAGGCCTTAATGATAATAAAGGATGAATTACATCTTACTTGGTAGTATTTACTTTCTAATCAGTAGAAATGTCCTTCTTTTATTTCCTTGGGATAACACCTAGAAATGTCCTTCTTAATGATAAAAAAGGATTAATTACATCTTACGTGGTATTATTTACTTTCTAATCAGTAGAAATGTCCTTCTTTTATTTCCTTGGGATAACACCTAGAACACTATCAATAGTACCTTGAGTACAAACACCAACTAACTAGTAGATATAACATTTTCTTCATAAAATTTTGTATGGACAGACTCCATCCCTATCTTAAATTTTTTAAGGATTTAAAGCCAATGTTTGACTAAATATTTTAAACCCAAAATCTACTAAATACATATTATATATGCTCTAAATGTGGCTTAGAGTATTATATGCAAACCCACCAAGAATAAGTTCTCTTATTCCTCTAATAGCTGAGTTAGCAGAAAGCAAGCTTCTAATGACAAAGCAAGTGGGAGGTACATGGAACTTGAAGCAGCTCAAGAACCATAACCTGATGTAGTAATAGTTGGCACTAGTTTTAACAAGGGATTGTTAAACTTGAATAATAATTATTCATAAACACAAATTGTTTGTATTAGTGGTAGAAATCATCTATCACTTGAGAAGTGTGGAATCTCTCATCGATGAGCTTTTATTGATGGTTTCTAGAAAATCCATCAAATACCAAGATGCTATGTCAGATATCGAATCTAATTAATGACTTAGAGTCATGAACATGAGAAGTAATCCATGTATGATAATCAAGTATGGTCCTGATTGAACTTCCTCCCTATAGCAAGGCCATAAGGAGTAAGTGATTCTTCTAGAAAGAATGAATTACATGGATAACCATATAGGTTTAAAGTAAGACTTGTTATAAAAGGATTTTCTCATACTCATGTCATTGACTATGGTTCTTAGCATACTCATGACATTGACTATGATCAAACATTTTTCACAAGTAACTATGATTAGATCAACAAGGATATTGTTTACTATAAATTCATATTCTCAATATGAAATATAGCTAATAGATTTCAAGAAAAACCGTTTTTCTTAATAGACATCTACTAGAAGATATCTATATAGATTAGCCTGGAGGTTTTCTTAATCCATGTTATCCTAACAAAATGTGTAAAGCTTGAGATCCACTTGTGGATATAAAACAAGCATCTCAATGTTGCAATCAACATTTTAATATGAAACCATAAGGTATGCTATTTTATCAAAATGAATAGAACATGTGTGTTTACTAAGAACTAGTAGGAGAATAGTGACATTCCTAATCTTGTATGAATGAGACATACTTAATCATAAGAAAATACATTCTGACCATGCCAGGCCTTTTCACCTTGACTCGGAATGTGTTTCTAAAATGAAAGACTTAAGAAGAACAAGATACATTATTGGAATGTAAAATCTATAGAGATAGATAAAATGAATGTTAAAAGTTTTATATCCTTTTACATATATTGACATCAGCTTGAAAGAGATCAAGATACAAAATTCCTTTGGATGAATCTTAGTATTGTCACAGGGCACTAAGTTTTGAGCCAGTCTCAAAAGGACCTAGCTCATAGGTTTGAACTAGCTGAAACGATTTATATTCAATTTGCTTGCCAAATGAATCCATAATTTATGTCATATTATGCATAAGACTTGATATATAATCATGCTATGAGCATATCATAATATACCAATTGAATACCCGGTTAAGTCACCGGATGACTATAGGAACATTCTAAGAGTACTTTAGAAGAACTAAGAAAATGTATATGAGACAACTAGTTTAGAATAAAATCTTCATGTAAAGAGATATATAAGATTCTGACTCCTAAGCAAGTAGAGATAATTATGAATTATAATTGGATTATGACTTCATTGTGGCATAAAGAGTAAGTTTAGTTGGAATGGCGTCCAAACAAAACAAAATGACACAATCTACTACAAAATAAGAGTACACTACTTTAGAAGTTTAAATCTAATATGATTGGATGAATGAGTTCATTGAAAAACTATGCTAATCTATGCATTCAAGGATCACATAGAAATCTTTGTGACTTCGAGAGTATACTTAATCGATTTAAGCGACTCTATGTCATGAAAGAAAACCAATCATATACTACAACATTTAACTATACCTAGAGTAAAGTCAAATATGGAGATGATAGTATTGGTAGAGTTCACACAAATTAAGTTTAGTCGAACCCATGAATAAAGCCCTTCTTCTAAGCTAAGTACGAATAGTCACACTTCAGCTATACGACTTTATTATTTTAGAAATGAGATTTTGATTTGGATTTAGTATTTGGATAGTGGAACATTGTAACAACAACTATTATATAATGTTTTGATATACTAACATCAATATGTGTTGTGTTCTATATTAACATGTTTAATCCATGAATAATCTTATTATTCTAAAATTTCATAGTCGGTTATAATTGTGGGAGAAACTATGAAGTAAGGCTAATATGAATTGGATTAGTTGACTTTCACCAGATGAAGGTAGGCAATGGGTTGCAACCAAGTTTCATAGGTACTTGTTAGAGAACTGGTATTAAACTGATCAGCATCAAGATCATTTCGTGGATCGCTATCATGAATGACACTTGATTAAAAGATACTATATTTGAATCCTTAACACCAGAGAAACATAGTGGGACTTAAGCGTAGGGAGTATTGTGCTTAGATATGGTCAAACGCTGGTCCTTAACCGGGTGGTTATAAAAGCCATTTTCAGGTATGGTATGAACTATGCAATATGTTTATGTAGTCAAGATGGGATTTGTTCGTCTTATGTGTTGAGAGTTAGACATATAAGGCACCTTACCAAAAGTTGAACATCATATGAGATTGATTGTGATTCACATCTCATGTTTAACATAATGTATGTGACAAAGGAATAACTGATAAACTTACCTTGTACACCAATTGTAGCTTGGAGCTTTTTGGGAATTGGGCGTTGATAGAATGACACAAAGTCGTATGTTGATGAGGGCAGTGAAATGTTGTTAGACATTCACCACTGTATATATTATTCTAATATGAATCTTGCGCAAGTGGGAGATTGAAAGATCTTATATGCTCAAGAATTATATTAGAGTGATATTGCTAATTAACATATAATACTAATGGGTCACACTAACAACAACTTGATATAATTAATTATTTATTAGAAAAACTCTTATATTTAAATTGGAAATTATTTATTTCTAGGAAATAATAATTTTCATTAACAAGTAACATTATATATAATTCATGTATGAATTAATAAGTCATGCACGACATTTTAGACTAGATAAATTCTTTTTTCTTTTACCAAACAGTTAAAGTTTATATTTTATAAACTTGGTTTATAAAATATAAAAGGATTTTGTCTTCTTTTGCCTTTATAATAATCAAAATTTGGCTAGACAAAAGAGAGTATGAGTTTTTCATTTGTTTAATAAAAAGAACACTCCTCTAAAAAGATAAGCATGAACAAAATGATTAAAATAAGGAGTGATGGTCTTTTGATTAATTTATTCAAAAGAAAGGCATGGCTTGAAGCATGGGGAACACATAAGCTTTAAGGCATGGGTTCTTAAAGTGTTAAGAACTTATGGACCAAATATTTTCTATATAAAGTGAGGCTTTCATTCTCTTGTCTTAACCCATGCAAAAAATTCGAAATTTGTTCTCTTCATCTCACTCTCTGTAGTTTTGTTAAGAACACATGAAGAGTACTTGCTTCTTGATGCTCTCTTTATGTTCTTATATTGATAATATCATAAAGCTTAAGAGTCTTAAGAGTTTTATACAAAAGAACTAGCATTCTACATCAAGTTGATATATTGTTGGTGTCTCCAAAGTTCATCATTCTTCATCAACTTCCAAGCCTCCCAGGAGGATCCAAAGAACTATAAAGGTTGTATTTACTCCATCTCTTCTTTGGTTGGTGTTGTTTTCTTTTCAAACTTTGCAAGAAGATCCTTGGTGAGTTTAAATTGTTTATGTTATTCAAAATTTATAAGTCTTCCGTTGCCTAAATATTATGTTTTTGAAACTAGTTTTTGAATAAAAACCCAAAATCTCCGTCACCACTGAATCCCATTGGCAACAAATTTAGAAATCCACCCACCCACCGCATATTTGTATCTTCATCGTTCGATCACTGTACATAGTAACAAACCAAACACCTTTGAAACCATATTTATTGTAGGACTCAAAATCACCTCGATATGTGTCTTCATCTTTTACTCCCTCCACTAAATCTTCAAGTCCCACTCCTTTTTTTTTGTGTTTTCTGTTTTCACTCAAAGCAACAGATGAACAAGTGGAATTTGGTGGTTGCAGTCTGTTGTGAACATGCCCGATTTGCTTTGAATTAGATTTTTTTTAAATGTATTACGTCCCAATTTTTCAACCCAAAATTTTCATTTTTATTTTTTCAAATATATCAGAGTATAATTACATTATGCGGAAACATGTTGCGAATGCGCGTGTGTACAGTCGAACTTTGCCCTTCTCACGAATCAATGAAGCACCTAAAAAACATTTATAATCAACTGGGTAAGCACGAAGCTTAGTGATTCCCCAAAATACTATATAACACAACACATATATCGAGCCGCGCCCAATAAGCATATAAATGAGCTGTAAGGTCAACCCTTAGAATCTGATGATGTAAAATAGTCACACTGACTTAATCAGAGGCATCGTCTCAAGGCATCAGTGTGAATTTTAGCCGTATCAGCGTGATATGTATATATAATGTAATCTTTTGTATCTATAGTATGGACATATTTAGTTAGCAGATCCGATATCTTAGTGATATTAGATATAATCTATTATTATAATAGATTAGGTGATATCCCTGGTTTGTAGGGATTCACGTCATATTTAATTTTCTTTATATACTAGGGTTCTGATCATTGGTTGATCATCGAACCCTAGATCTTTATGCTTGTTCTCTTTGTGAGAACATATTCTTAGGGAATACCTTTGTGATATCTTTTCTGTCTTCTTTATTCATTGTTAATTGATATCGATCAAGGAACCTACAACTGCTATCAGAGCGGGTTGCTTATATCAATTAAATATCTCTACCTCTTCTTCTTCTTCTTCTAACCCTACTAAAACCACATCCGGTAACAAAATTCTACAGTTCGATGAAAAGAACTTTTCCATGTGGAAATATAAGGCAATGATGGTTCTTGAAACTATGGACTACTCAATGATTGATATTTTCAAAAACGGTCCGCACGTCCCTATGTACCAACCCATGAAGGATAATGTCAAAGAAGGTGATCTAGTTGAAAACATGTTCATGACTTCGATGATGAAGAGAAACGTCTCGTTGCTCTTGATGTCAGAGCCCATGCTACTATCAGAAACTCTCTTCCATATGATATCTATCACTTCGCTTAAAATTGTTGATTAGCCAAGGAGATAATGGATACGCTGACTGTTGCCTATGAATGCACCGATGAACTAAAGGTTGTTAACAAGAACAATCTTAATCCTTGATATGAGCACTTTTTTTAGCAAAAGAATGAGATGCTTACTCATTTCTTCAATCATTTTAATTTTTTTTAATGATATGTGTCGTCTTAACATTAACAAAACTAGAAACTCTTTGGTAATCTTCGTAATCATGAAGAAACAAATATTTTGAGGAAGGAGATCATGCGAAATACTCACAAGGACAGATATATGGCTCTCTACTCGAAGAAGTCTCCTCAGAACAATGACAATGATTTCTCTGATGAATCTGATGGTGAAACCCTGATTATTAAGCGTTATGTTAGACGGAACGATAAGAAAACCTTTAGAATCAAAAGGTTTCAAACAAGGACTCAATCAGCAGTGTCTAAGGGTTATGACACTGGAAGAAAATCTTCTTCTAAAAAGAAAGGAGGACTCAAGTGTTTTAATTGTGGTGGAACTGATCAGTTTGCCAGAGATTGCAAGTCGAAAATAGTTGATACTAATGAAGATTATGAAGCAAAATACAAGAAGTTGTTGGCATCCTTGAAGAGACAGAATATTGATGTAAAGATCTTAGTTTATGAAGTTGAGAACTAGGTAGATAAAGAAGAATCATATGATGAAGATGGAGGAAAAGACAAGTGCTTGATGGCTAACACTGATATTCTAGTTACAAATAAAAAAGGCAAAAGATCTAGTACTTTTGAAGCTGATTTGGCCAAAGCTGCTAGGGATTAAAAAACAAGACAGGGATTCATTGTCCTTGTATCAAGTAAACAACTTTATCACTTACTCTGAAAACAAAAAAAGCATCATGTTTAATTACCTATGTCAACATCTCTCAAAAGTTAACCAAGAAAAACACTTTGTCAGGTTAGAAATTGACACTCCAATGGAAAGTTTGTCCGATATTAAAAATACTCCTTCTTTAACAAACATTAAAGTTACAAATCTATCTATACCAATATTGATCTTCATTCTAAAAAACAAAGGGCTGATATTGTAACGCCCGTGTTTCGAGGCTAAGCATTGATTAGACGATGTAATAGTCTAGGTCAACCATTGTAACTCATTTTAAAATAATAAAGATGAATTACTTGAATATTATGTGAATTATGTGCTTTTGTGTGCTTATTACTTGTTTTTAATAATATAATAAATAAACGGTAAAAATAAGCGTCAAAATTAAAGTGTGAGATAAGCATGATATCTTTACATAAAGTTGTAGTGGTCGTGACAAGGATTCTGGACATATAAGGAGCACCGAAATCCGAGTTATAACGAAGAAGTCATGACCCGTCGAAGTTTCGCGACGGAACCGGCACGGCACCGGGACGGCGTAAATAGTGAATTTATGATAGAGTACTTTTTAGCCTTAGTGATCTAAAAAAAAGTTGTAGTATACGTTAAACCGAGAACATACAAAAAAAGAACGCCCAAATCTGACTTCGTATGAGGAAGTTATGAATTTTCTAAGATTTGACATAGCAATGCACGACCCGAAACTCGAATTTTAGATCGAGCGGTTTTTGGCCAACACGACCTAAATGAAAGTTGAAGATCTCATTAATAGGAACTCAACAATAAAAAGACAGACGAAAACAGAGTCCGTATGTAGAAGTTATGAATTTTACGTGGTCATTTAACAGTATAATCTCCTCATACTATTAAATTTAAGATCGGTCGAGAACTAGCCGACGGAGTCAAAAGGAAAGTTGTAGATATTGTTTTTACCTATGCGTGGATATAAAGAACGTCGAAAACGGAGCTCGTATACGAAAGTTACGGGGTTTAGAAGTCGGCAGGGTGCTGCTGCAAAAGGGGTGACGTGGCACAAAGTAGGCCACCCACGTTCTGCCACCAGAATGGTGACACCTAGCCTGGACTCGACGAGTAGAAGTACCAACTCGTCGAGTAGAGCTCTTTCACAGCCTATAAATAGAGGTGTCGGGTTCAACACTTCTCTCACACCTTCAACCTTCACTTTCTCTCTCTAAACTCTCTCTCTAAGTCCCCAAACTCCCCCAAAAGCCTAGGAAACTTTCCTAGCACTTGAAGAAAGCCTCGGAGAGCCCGGAGTCTCCGAGAAAAAGATTTTTTTGGTTTGAAACTCTGCCCGTGCGGAGCCTGGTTTTCAAGCAAACTTCCCGGTTTCGTCAAAGAAGGTTATTTTTAGAAGCGAGGTGCTGTCCAAATCACTCCGTATCAGGTGAGTGTATAGTCACTTTCATCTTACACATAGATATGAAGTATTTTATATAAATTATGTGCTATGTGTATATATATGTTATCTGTTTACCTGAGATGTTTGCTGGATGAAAGATCTACACTTCTTTCTTTCAGATCTGAAACTTTTTCCTTCAGATCTACACTTTCTCATCTCAGATCTAAACTTTTTCTTCAGATCTAAACTGTGTACTTTGAGATCTATGTTGGATGAAAGATCTGAACTTCTTTCCTTCAGATCTGAACTTTTTCTTCATATCTAGACCGTATATGTATTTTATGCTTTGAAAGTTATGCTGGATAAAAGATGTAAGCTTTGTTTTACAGATCTGGACCATGTATGTATTTTATATCTACAAATATGTTGGGTAGAACATGGGTAGATGAAATAGTTGGTGTGTGGTGAAATAAAATGATGAGAGGCCTCAATGTTGACGTTGTTCCAGTCATCTAGCGGAGTATGGATGACGACCACAGACTTTTCTAGGAAGTCCAGTGGAACGCTAGCAGACTCGCAACCTGTAGGTGTTTGTGAACGAAGTGTTCACCGGTGTACTCCATCCACCCATGGTTGTCTTACGGACACTTATGGCTGAGGAATACCATTAGCAGTAGTGTCCATCCCGATGAAATTCCTTAGGATAGGTCCCTTATGATAGATGCTTTAGGGACGTAAGGTGAGGATAACAGAAACGGGTAATCGGGTTAATGATTGTTGAAAATAATAAACTTATTTATTGTGGGTTGAAAACCCTATATGCTCACCAGGCTCCCCAGCCTGACCCACTCAGTTTCTTGTATTACAGCTACTGGCAAAAGCATAGTTGGATGACTTGACGATAGATTATGGATTTGAGGCCAGATTATGTTTTGTGGCCTAAGATGTTTATTTCTTTTTTTGGTTTATGCTTATGATATGTATCGATGATTGACATCCCGAGTTTTTGTAATGTAATGAAAATACATTTCTTTAAGAAATGCTTTGATAAATTTATATCATATTTTGTTTTGGGAACAAATTCCGCAACACTTTTTTTAGAAGTTACTCTGATTTTTATTAAAAAGCATAAACGAAATCGGTCTTTTCTGGCCTTAAAAATGGGGATGTCACAGAGATGTATGCTAACAAACGTCAATTTATTATGAATAATTGGGCTCATTCTCATCATAAGTTAAATAAAATAATTGAGACCCAAATACCTTATCAGTGTAAAAAAATTCTTGGTGGTAATATTGATGACGCTGTTAACATTTATAAACAAAATGAAACTGAAAAAAACCTTTCTTACACTCATGATCTCAAGGAATATTTTAAGTCTAGGTTTGTTAGTCACTTATTCATAAAGCAATCTCTCATTGACAAACATTACACAACTAACACGGACGGTGTCACTGTTTGTTCTACCCGTCTAAATGCTCTAGATCCTACTATTAGAAACCATATCTTTGACATTCCTACCCCAACCACTGAGATGTATCTTAAATTTTCCATTTCCAATGGTGAATTTCACTCAACATATGTGATAGTTAGTGGGTTCCCAGAATGTACTGCTGACTGTCATGACATTGATAACTCGCATTCCTCTAACACTGATGGATATTTGTGTACATCAATGTATCAAGCCCACTCCACAACCTATCACTAAGACAATTCCTATGTTTCCAGGACCTGCTCTAAAATTCAAAAACTGGTTTCATCCTTTTGGAAGTCTAACTCTTTGAAAACTGTCAATAAAAATAAAAAAACATGGAATTAGGGTATGTTATCGTTGTGGAGACCCTTCTCATAATCAGTGAGTGTACCCTTGGTATAGAAACTAGGAGAATTGACAATATTCGTTTAAGAAATAAGAAATAAACCAAAAAGGATAACTCTCTAAATTGTCTTCCAATGCTTGTTATGATGTTTTCTCTTTTGTGAAAAGACCAATTGAAAAATGGGTCGGTGTGTCCTAATTTGTTTCTTAGCACTGTAGTGTAAGGAGCATTTTTGGTATCTTGATAGTGGATGCTCCAGGCATATGGCATGTTGTAAGTCTCTCATGAGTGATTTTGTTGAAAAAGATGGCCCTATGGTGACGTTTGAAGACAAAAACAAACGAAGAACTAAGGGGTTTGGATCGATTCAGTGCAAGACCATTGAATTCAAACATGTTTCTTATGTCAAATGTATAAAACATAATCTCATCTCCATCAGTCAACTGTGTGACACTAGCTACAAAGTGAACTTCAACGATAAGGAGGGAAACATCACTGACTCAAAGAATTCAATATTTTTTTCTGCCATCAGAAAAATGAAATTTATGTGCTTGATTTGTTTGTTTCTTATTAGACATTTATTGCTTTGTGCTTTTTCAGTATTTTTTTGTGTTGCTTTCAAAACTACAAAAACAAATCTCTTTCTTTTCAAAACTATAGATTCAAAATTTCTTTTTCTTTTACCAAAGGAGTATATATATATATATATATATATATATATATATATATATATAATATTAATAACTAGTGTTTTCTTCTCTCTTAATCCTTTAATCTTAGGATCATTCAGCTTCAGAATTTGATGATGATCTGCACTCTTTCTATCTAAAGAAAAGACCTACTTTCCTAACCCTACACACCATTTGTTGCAAGATCTTATCATCAAGATTGGTTTCATAGACCATTCTTAGTGGTTCTGCATCTTTTCTTCAGCACCTGCAACCTTTGGTATGAAGCTGATGGTTAGGGTGATAGGCACTTAGCATCTTACTGTTGACACAAGATAAGAAATAACCGTGTCTGGACAGATTATTCTGAATGCTCTTCTTTCCTTCTCGTTGATCCTTAACCTGTTGAGACATGAATATGTGAAGATAATGAGTGTGGCACGTCTAATTTCCATCGACACTCTCACTGCTACACCAACCCCCATCCGAGATCCAAATAATTCATTGCCAAAGCAATGATTATTGTCTCTCATTATGAAAGCTCATAATGCTTTGTTTCTTCGAGTCTTCTCATGTTGAATTTCATAACTCGAAGGTTACAAAGATTATAGCCTTTTAACTTATTAATTACAAAGACTGTGTTACTTCAGATCTTTTCTTCGTGTGATTAATATGGAGCTTGGAATCCATCAAAATAATATCTTCGAAGGATGAGAACATCTTTCGATATCTTTCTCGCTTTGTGTTTAAAATGTTTGTATCTTGATATATTTTGAAGTGTGAAATGAGTGCTAATTTGTTTATCTTATATAGACAGAAGTTGATGTGGCAGGTTTCTTGAAAAATGGAAGTATGTTATGAACATTTAATTCAAAGATACATCATATCGGGTCTTTATGATCTTCTTGAAAAAGTTGCATGTTTTCCTTTTGACTCCTTTTACTTTTTCATTTTTTATTATGTCTTAATTATGTTCTGTACCAAAAGGAATTAATGGTTAATTGTTAATTCTAGACTGAAACTAACTCTATGATGCTAAGAGTTGAACCACTCCTATTGATGAGTTACACAATGTTTATGATTCATACTGATTACACCTCAGTGTGATTGAGACATACTATTCTCTCACAATAAGTCTTCTATCATAAAACTTGATGATTCACTGTATGATACCATACATTGATAAAAGTTTGAAATTATGTGTCGATGGTTAAGCTATGTACCATATTTTATCACACACAAAACCCCTTCTTACCTTATTTTTCTTCTATAAAGTCCTATAATTCAGTGTATGTTACCAGACGCTGATGAGGACTTGAAAAATTTGTGTTGATGGGTATATTATAGACCATGGTATATTACACGCACCTACCCATTCTTTCTATACAAAGCTTCTAATAAAGAATTTTATGATTCACTATAAAAAGCCATACACTGATAAAAATCTAACATTCTATGTCGATGGGTGCATTCCGTACCGGAATGTATTACACACATCATACCATTCCTCCCAAATTATTCTTCTAATAAAAGTGGTAAATGATTCAGCGTATAAAACCATACCCTGATGAGACTATGCAATACTGTGTAAATGATCATCTATTGCCACAACACAATAGAGTGATGCACCAACATCCCTCCTATCTTCCGATGCATGTTTCATACACTGATGTTGACTCTATTGCTTGTCGCTAATGATTGTTGCTAATCTTGGGATAAGTTATCGTCCTTTCAGAAGCTCATTCTAAACAGTAACTTTTTAAAGTTTGGGGATATGCGTCTTTCCTAGATAACTATGAAATTTGGTGCAAGCTCTTCTCTCTCTTATGATTAATTCTCAATAGCGCTCTCTGATATATAATGGGACTTGTATCATCATCATCATATTACACTTCCATTGTGATCAAAATCTCTTGTCTATCTTCTTCATTCACAAGAACCCTAATCGCAATGGCTCCTCCATCTGTTCTCTACATATATGCTCCCACATCAAATGTCATCAAAGTTGTTGGAAAATATGATACTCCTATTGTAACATCCCGTTATTTTCTGTTGTAAAGTCAAACAAAGGTCAACTAAAACCCTTTTTTTGTTTGAGTTTTCTAATTAGGTTATAATAATAACCTTTATTTGTTAAAATCCTTAAAATATCTACAATTGAATTTAGAAGGAAAAGGCTTGAAAATCCGAGAAGCTTCGCAAATTATCCCTTCGCTTCGGACCGCAAAGAGTTTACGGTCGTAAACTCTTCGGACCGTAAACTCCTCGCAGACCGTAAACACCTCGGACCGTAAACACTTTGCCGACTTCGGACCATAAACTCCTCGGCCGTAAACCCTCGGATACATATATAGATTTTCTTCATTTTTCATCATTTCTCTTCCATTTCAAGTCTAAAAACCCAATTTCTCTCTCAAGTATCATAGGATCTTCATCTTGATCTTCCAAAAACGTAAGAATTCTTTCCATTTGATTTGTTGATATCCTTCAATATCAAGTGAATACACATGATTTCATCCATGAAATCTCTTCTTTTGACTAGATCATCAAGTGTTCTTCATTTCACCAAGAACACCAAGAACACACACTAGTGTTTTTGGACTTTAATCACCCTATCAAGCTTCTAAATTGTAAGTACTCCCTCCTAAGCTTGCTATATACATGAAATACTTGAAGAACACTTAGGAATCATCCAATTGACAAGAAAAAAGGGAGTTTACGGCCTAGGCAATCTCCATTGGCCGTAAACCCATATAATGAAGCATATGTTGACTTTAAACACTCCTAAAGGCTTCTAAACCCTTGAGTACCTTCCTTGTGTAACACTTACTGATTATACTACTTGAAAACATAAAGAAATCAAGATCAAAAGGTGTTTACGGCCAAGGCAATCTCCTTGGGCCGTAAACTCGATTTAAAGGTGTAAATGAACCCTAAACCTCTTACTAAACTCTATCTAAAAGTTGGATGTGAGTCTTAACTGTTTAAGACCTCAAGAGCTAAGTCTAGAACACCTCAAGGAAGAACCTAGGACTTTAAAACACAAATTGGTACAAGATACTATGAGTTTACGGCAGTAAACTCATAGGGCCGTAAACCCTAGGCCGTAAACTCATATAAGACTTACATGTTGACCGTAAACTCATTAGAATGGCCATACACCCTTAGTATGCAATCATATGTGATTGTAGTACTTAAAACCTAGAGTTTCCTAGTCTAATAGGGTGTTACCTTTCATGATTAGTTGTTTATTTACTAATTATAAACATATATGTGTCATTATATGTTCAATAGGATCAGTGTGTACTCAAGTCTTCACTTGACACTTAGCATCCTACACCAATCCTACATTTGAGTAACTTACAACGGGTGAGTTCATACCCCCACATTTTCATAGTTTTTACTGTTTTAGGGGGGAGGGGGATACAAGTATAACACAAAGATATTGTGTTATAACAAATGATTTCAAATGGAATACAGTTATCAAAACAAATGGTTTCAAACGTCATATCAAATCAAATTATTTTAAGTGGTTATTTGAAAAAGACATCAAGTCACCAAAATGGATTTCCAAATATGAAATTTCTTTTAAATGTTTTTATAAACTTATATTTTTCCCCAAAAATCATACTAGTATACATATATTTATATAAATAAGATTTAAAAGATTTAGGATTGACAACCCACTTTGATTCCTTTTTCTTGTTTGGATGTGGGATTACAAGTATCCGTTGTTTATCCAAATGTCATTTAAATTTTAGTTATATATTTTTATATGTATACAAGTATAAAAGTTTATTCAATTAGATTCAATTACCCTTTGTACATGTTGAGCAAAGGACCCCATACATGAATACTCATTAACAAATCGGAAAGTACATATAAATTATAAAAGGTATAATTTATAATACACAGAACATTAATTCACAATACTAGTATACTAGAGTACATTGTTTTACAAAAACAAATGTTTAATTCAAAACTATTCAATTTTATTCATTCATTCAAATACATGTTAAGAATACTAATTCAAGGATATACTATCAATCATTCATTTCAAATGATTGGAATTTCATAACTGTTATACATGTAACGTTATACGCTTTTATGAGTCAAAGAGTACAATTAGTTTAATTCATTTTAAACGATACAGTAAAGTCCTGATATTATAACCAGAGTCTCCAGCAGGGGATCGAAACAATGTGTGTATAGATCTATATTGGGATTAACAACCCCGCAAGTTGTTTATTTTCTCAAATATTTTTTTTGGCAACGGTTAATAGAATTATTTCCGTAAGTTGTTTATTTTCTCAAATATTTTTTTTTCATAAATATGATAAATTACAAATAACAAGTAATACATCAACAAATAGTTTCCCTTCCAATTTCGGGTTTTCTAAGTTTTTGTAAGGTTTATATTTTAGGATTATGTTATAGGATTTTGGGTTTATGTGTAACACCCAAATTTTCAAAACAAATTTTCACATTTTATAAAACACGTTTTCATTCATAATAGTTATAAAAACACCATTGTATCACATAACATCATCTCCCAAGATCATAATAAAATCTCCCCGCGTGTGTACTGATCAAGCCGGCGCCTTCCCGCGATCCTCGCTGGTACCTGAGACACATAACACAACACTATAAGCATAAATGCCTAGTGAGTTCCCCAAAATACCACACATAACACATATTAGCCACTCGAGGCTATAACTCTGTTTGACACTCTGGTCAAAGTGTCTTTGTGGGACCCCCCAGTCCCATAACTCTGTGGGCCCTCTGGCCCTAACTCTATGGGTCCTCTGACCCTAACTCTGTGGACCTTCCGGTCCTAACTCTGAAAACTCTGTAACATACATAGCATATAACACATAGAAATCACATCATGCAAAAGCATACACAATACTCTGTCTCATAGCTCTAATTACCATTCTAGGTAAAGTATAGTGAGAAGACTCACCTCGGGTAACTCGGTAAAGCTCGAACTCTGTAAAATCGGGTCTAGCCTCCGCCTAATCATGTGAAATAAATACTCTAAATCAATACATCTCTCAAGGCTAGACTATTCCTCCTCTTAGTACTCTCAGAAGGGTAAAAGACCATTTTACCCATCTCATAACTCAAAGGCCCCACTATAGACCAAACCCTAAAAGTCAACCAAAAGTCAACCCTCCGGGTTACGCTGCGCGTACCAGATGTGTACGCTGGGCATACCCGGCAGTCTCTCAGAATCGGGGAACGCCACCCCGTTCTCCGCGCGTACTGGGATTACGCCCGGCGTAAATCCCAGTTTCAGTCCCTTAGCTCTTGAGGTCTTAAACAGTTAAGACTCACATCCAACTTTTAGATCTGACCATTTCTAAGCCTCTTAATCCATAAAGTCGATGACTTTAAGCCTTTGCATGGCTGAACAAGTCACTAACACCCAAAATATACCATTTCCTAACACTAGAAAGCCCAATACTCAAGCATGATCTCATATCCACGACCAAGATGGGAACTTTATGGATCTATAACACAAATACCACTGAAATGGGACAGATCTAGGTCCATGGAGCTCATTACACTCATAAAGTCTCCACCTTTGGGACTTTTAACCCTAAAATGGTCCATGAACCAACAAACCAAATTAAGAGGAAAGTTTTGAACTTTATACCTCCAAATGCAGCTCCTTCCTCTGTAGATCTCAGATCCAAACTTGCACTTCAAGCTCTAGTCTCCACAAACTCCTCTCCTTCTTCTTCACTAGCACACCAAGGCACTTTTAGCTCCAAAATCACACACACTCACTAAGAACGACGAAAAGTTCTCTCTTAGGGTTTTACTCACTGCTATGGAGGCTGAGAAATGAGCCTTAGCATCCAATATATAGGGCACAAGTCAGAAATTAGGGTTTGCACCTGGACGCATTACGCCCAGCGTAACCCTGAGTACGCCCAACGTACTCAGGCGAGTCCGCGTCCAAAATAAGCGCATGAGTAAGCGCAGCGTACTCTTGAGTACGCCCAGCGTACTCATTTGCTACCAATTCCTCTTAAGGGCTTAACTTGACACTTTGAATAAAAGAAGGGCTACATAGCTGTACCTGAATTTCGGGATGTTACAATTCTCCCCCACTAGAACCAGACTTCGCCCTCGAAGTCTCATGCTGCAAACAACTCCGGACACTGCTCCCGCATCTCTGACTCTAGCTCCCAAGTCAGCTCGGACCCTCTCCGATGTTGCCACTGGACTTGAACCAGAGGCACCTCCTTGTTCCTCAGAACCTTGATCTTCCGATCCATAATCGCGATTGGCCTCTCAGCATAATTCAGGCTTGCATCCACCTGAATATCCTCCAGCGGTACCACTGCTGTCTCGTCGGCAATACACTTCCTCAGTTGAGACACGTGGAAGGTATCATGAATTTGGCTCAGCTCCGCAGGTAGCTCCAACCGATATGCTACTCTGCCCACCCTCGCGATCAACCTAAACGGACCAATGTACCGGGGCCCCAGCTTGCCCCTCTTCCTGAAACGGATTACTCCCTTCCAAGGAGACACCTTTAGGAGTACGAAGTCTCCCACCTGGAACTCAAGCTCGGATCGTCGCCTATCCGCGTAACTCTTCTGGCGACTCTGAGCTGTCAGCAACCTCTGTCTGACCTGCTGTATCTGCTCTGTCGTTTGAAGCACTATCTCTGTACTACCCATCACACGCTGCCCGACCTCACCCCAGCAAATGGGAGTCCGACACCTCCTCCCATACAACAGCTCAAAGGGTGGCATACCGATGCTCGAATGATGGCTGTTGTTATAGGAAAACTCAGCCAAGGGAAAGTATGTGTCCCAACTCCCTCCGAAATCCAACACACATGCCCGAAGCATGTCCTCGAGCGTCTGAATCGTCCGCTCACTCTGCCCATCTGTCTGGGGGTGGTATGCGGTACTAAAATGTAGCCTCGTACCCAGCTCCTCATGAAACTTCTTCCAGAATCTGGAAGTGAAACGCACATCTCGATCTGAGACGATCGAGATCGGCACTCCATGCCGTGATACCACCTCCCTCACGTACAACTCTGCCAACCTCTCAGCGGAGGAGCTCTCACTGATAGCAAGGAAGTGAGCGCTCTTCGTCAACCTGTCCACAATCACCCAAATTGCATCGACGTCCTTCGCAGTCCTTGGCAATTTGGTGATAAAATCCATGGTAATCTGTTCCCACTTCCACTCGGGAACCTCCAACGGCTGCAACTTACCATGCGGCCTCTGGTGCTCGGCCTTAACCCTGCGACAGGTCAAGCACCTCTCAACAACCCATGCTACATCCCTCTTCATACAGGGCCACCAATAATCTCTTCTCAGGTCCAAATACATCTTAGTGGCCCCGGGATGGATCGAAAACCTCGATCGGTGTGCCTCCTCCATCAATATGGTACGTGCCCCGCCCACAAATGGCACCCAGATCCGACCCTGGAAGGTCATAAGCCCTCTGCTATCGGTAACAAACTCCGATACATATCCGATAACCCGCTCTCTCTTGCGGTTCTCCGGTCTCACGGCCTCAGCCTGGGCCCCTCGGATGGTGTCCAACACCGGAGTCATCACTGTCAATCTCATACAAACGTCCCGTATCGGGGCGCTCTCCGCCCTACGACTCAGGGCATCGGCTACAACGTTAGCCTTGCCCGGGTGGTACAGGATCTCACAATCGTAATCCTTTACCACGTCCAACCATCTCCTCTGGCGCATATTCAGGTTGGGTTGATCCATCAAGTACTTCAAGCTCTTGTGGTCCGTGTATATGGTACACCGAACCCCATACAGATAGTGACGCCAGATCTTGAGGGCGAACACTACAGCCCCCAACTCCAGATCGTGGGTGGGATACCTCGTCTCGTGAGGCTTCAGCTGCCTCGATGTGTATGCTATCACATGCCCTCTCTGCATCAGCACCGCTCCCAACCCCGATATCGATGCGTCACAATACACCACAAAGTCCTCCATCCCCTCCGGAAGGGCTAACACTGGGGCTTCGCACAGTCTCTGGCGAAGTGTCTCGAAGGAGGCCTGCTGCTCTGGTCGCCATGAAAAAGCAACACCCTTCCGGGTCAACCTGGTGAGTGGCACGGCGATCTTGGAGAAATCCCTGATAAATCTCCGATAATAGCCAGCCAACCCTAAGAAACTCCTGATCTCGGTGGGGGATCTCGGCACCTCCCAACTCATAACCGCCTCAATCTTGCCCGGGTCGACCAATATCCCATTCTGGTTAACGAGGTGCCCTAGGAACTGGACCTCTCGTAACCAGAAATCACACTTGGAGAATTTGGCATAAAGCCTCTCCGATCTCAAAACTCCAAGTAACTCTCTCAAATGCTCCTCATGCTGCTCTCTGGATCTCGAATACACAAGTATATCATCGATGAACACGATCACCGAACGGTCCAACATCGGTCTGCATACTCTGTTCATGAGATCCATGAACGCCGCCGGTGCATTGGTGAGCCCGAAAGGCATCACCACGAACTCGTAATGCCTGTAACGAGTCCTGAACGCTGTCTTCTGGATATCCTCATCCCGTACTCTCATCTGATGATATCCAGACCTCAAGTCGATCTTGGGAAACCAAGACGCTCCCTGCAACTGATCGAATAAATCATCGATCCTCGGTAAGGGGTAACGATTCTTGACCGTCAGTTTGTTCAGCTCCCGGTAATCAATGCACATCCGGTGTGAACCATCCTTTTTCTTGACAAAAAGGATCGGCGCTCCCCACGGCGAGCTACTCGGCCGTATAAACCCCTTCCCCAGCAGCTCCTGAAGCTGCGAGGATAACTCCTGCATCTCTGGTGGCGCAAGGCGATAGGGCGCCTTGGCGATAGGCGCTGCCCCCGGAACCAAATCAATACGGAACTCTACCTGCCTCTCGGGAGGCACACCCGACAACTCCTCGGGGAAAACATCCGGGAACTCACGCACTATCGGGACCTCATCGACCGACCTCGGTCTCTCTGCATCTACTCTCGTATCCACCACATAAGCCACAAACCCACTACAGCCCTGCTGTAGACTCTGCCTCGCTCTAGCGGCCGAACAAAATGCTGAGCCAGAACGGGTACCCTCGCCGTACACCGTAAGTACTCCCCCACTGGGGTCTCGTATCGTCACCAACTGTCGCTCGCAGTCTATCACAGCTCCGAAACGGCTCAACCAATCCATGCCCACTATGACACATACGTCCCCCATAGCAATCGGGACCAGATCTATCAGAAACTCGACACCGAAGATCTCGAGTACACATCCTCGAATCACATCAGTAGCATACACCGCTCGCTCGTCAGCTATGGAAACTCGTAGAGGTCGACTCAACGCCTCACGCTGGGTACTGATGTGCTGACTAAACGCTAGTGACACAAAAGACCGACTCGCACCCGAGTCAAATAACACCAAGGCAGGTACAGAACACACAAGAAATGTACCAGCTACCACATCGGGTGCTGCGCGGACCTCCTCCGTTGTCAACTGGAAGGCTCTCCCGCGAGCCTTCGGTGCCTCAACCTTCGCCGACCGACTCTCTGTAGCTCGAACAGCAGCAGGAGTAGATCCCTGAGAAGCTCCCTGAGCTGACCCTCGTGGACACTCGGCCTTCCGGTGTCCGGTCTGGTTTGCAGTGAAAACAGACTGCAAACCCCTTGGGGCAATCCTTGGCCATATGCCCCTCCTTGCCACATTTGTAGCAAGACCCTGCTCTGCACACTCCATCATGACTCTTGCCGCACTTGCCACAAGTGCGGCCCCTCTGGCTCCCTGATCTCGAATCGGCAGGCTTGGCCCGCTTGGCTGCCGGCTGAGACTGTGCCGGTCGCCGATCCCTCCCCTGAGACTCCGCCTCCTCCCTAGCCTGAGTCTCCAGCTCTATCTCCCTCTTCCGGGCATTTGCCTGAAGCTCGGCAAATGTCCGGTATGTCGAGTTCGCCACGAACTCTCGTATATCCCTCCTCAAAATGCTCAGATATCGGCTCATACGTGCCTGCTCGGAGGACACGTGCTCTGGGCAGAACATCGCCCGCTCATGGAACATCCTGGTGATCACTGTAACAGACTTTGTACCCTGCTTGAGGGTCAAAAACTCCTGGGCCAAACGCTCCCTCTCCACCTGGGGAACGTACTCTTCTCGGAACATAGCAGTGAACCTCTCCCAGGTCACTGCAACAAGCTCAGTAGGCGAATAGTGCGCCGTCACAAACTTCCACCAGTCCTTCGCTCCCAAGCGAAGCTGGTTCAACGCGAACCGGACTCTCAAATGCTCTGGAGATGAGCAAGTAAAGAAACACCCCTCAATGTCTGATATCCACCTCATCGCTGCAATCGGGTCCTGGGTCCCATCAAACTCCGGTGGTTTTGTGTTGCTGAACTCACGAAACAGCAACGCATCACCACCCTGTGGCCTAGTCGCAGCTATAGCTGCAGTGGCCGCAGCAACCGCAGCCTCAGAAAGAGCAACGTATCTCTCGTCAAATGTCTCTATCAGTGTGGTCTTGATAGACCCGAACATCTCTGGTATCTCTGCCCTGATGGCCGCAGCCACCTCCTCATGAATGATCCTACGGATCTCCTCATCACTAGTACCGCTGCTCTCTGGTGTGTGGCGTGTCCCAACCATGATGTCTCTGAAATACAACATAATAAATATCAGGGACTCGCTCGAGTATACTCGCACTCGATAACTCCACCCTACTTGCTCCTTAGTACCCAATGGATTCTTACTTAGGGTGCGCACTGCTCCGGTGTCTTCAGTAGTACGGGCCCTATACTACCGTCCACACCGCATCAGCATCCACTCTAAGTCCTCCTCCTTGGATCCCAAGTCCCAAGTACTCTACTCTCTTTAACCATATGCTACTCACTAGCAGCTCTCTCATAAACTCCTCGCTGCTATCTAAACACTCTCAAGTATCCCTAGCAGCAAAACTCCTAGACTAAGGCATCACATATCAGGCCACTCTAGTCCTAATAAGAATACCTAGTCTACTCTAGCATGCATAGCATAACTCATCATATATCATAACATAATATATCTCATAACACTAATTACAAGGGTATTTTGGGAAATCACCGTTCGGGCGCTGGCTGATCGTACACACGGCTCTGCTCTGTTTGTCTCAAAACTCTTTTTACTCTTTAAAAAAGTTTTTAGTCATCAAAATTTCTCTCAAATCCTCAGTTTGAGTTCAGATACGCCCGAAGATGAATCCGAATCCCTCAAACCAAGGCTCTGATACCAACTTGTAACACCCAAATTTTCAAAACAATTTTTCACATTTTATAAAACACGTTTTCATTCATAATCGTTATAAAAACACCATTGTATCACATAACATCATCTCCCAAGATCATAATAAAATCTCCCCGCGTGTGTACTGATCAAGCCGGCGCCTTCCCGCGATCCTCGCTGGTACCTGAGACACATAACACAACACTGTAAGCATAAATGCCTAGTGAGTTCCCCAAAATACCACACATAACACATATTAGCCACTCGAGGCTATAACTCTGTTTGACACTCTGGTCAAAGTGTCTCTGTGGGACCCCCCAGTCCCATAACTCTGTGGGCCCTCTGGCCCTAACTCTATGGGTCCTCTGACCCTAACTCTGTGGACCTTCCGGTCCTAACTCTGAAAACTCTGTAACATACATAGCATATAACACATAGAAATCACATCATGCAAAAGCATACACAATACTCTGTCTCATAGCTCTAATTACCACTCTAGGTAAAGTATAGTGAGAAGACTCACCTCGGGTAACTCGGTAAAGCTCGAACTCTGTAAAATCGGGTCTAGCCTCCGCCTAATCATGTGAAATAAATACTCTAAATCAATACATCTCTCAAGGCTAGACTATTCCTCCTCTTAGTACTCTCAGAAGGGTAAAAGACCATTTTACCCCTCTCATAACTCAAAGGCCCCACTATAGACCAAACCCTAAAAGTCAACCCTCCGGGTTACGCTGCGCGTACCAGATGTGTACGCTGGGCGTACCCGGCAGTCTCTCAGAATCGGGGAACGCCACCCCGTTCGCCGCACGTACTGGGATTACGCCCGGCGTAAATCCCAGTTTCAGTCCCTTAGCTCTTGAGGTCTTAAACAGTTAAGACTCACGTCCAACTTTTAGATCTGACCATTTCTAAGCCTCTTAATCCATAAAGTCGATGACTTTAAGCCTTTGCATGGCTGAACAAGTCACTAACACCCAAAATATACCATTTCCTAACACTAGAAAGCCCAATACTCAAGCATGATCTCATATCCACGATCAAGATGGGAACTTTATGGATCTATAACACAAATACCACTGAAATGGGACAGATCTAGGTCCATGGAGCTCATTACACTCATAAAGTCTCCACCTTTGGGACTTTTAACCCTAAAATGGTCCATGAACCAACAAACCAAATTAAGAGGAAAGTTTTGAACTTTATACCTCCAAATGCAGCTCCTTCCTCTGTAGATCTCAGATCCAAACTTGCACTTCAAGCTCTAGTCTCCACAAACTCCTCTCCTTCTTCTTCACTAGCACACCAAGGCACTTTTAGCTCCAAAATCACACACACTCACTAAGAACGATGAAAAGTTCTCTCTTAGGGTTTTACTCACTGCTATGGAGGCTGAGAAATGAGCCTTAGCATCCAATATATAGGGCACAAGTCAGAAATTAGGGTTTGCACCTGGACGCATTACGCCCAGCGTAACCCTGAGTACGCCCAGCGTACTCAGGCGAGTCCGCGTCCAAAATAAGCGCATGAGTACGCGCAGCGTACTCTTGAGTACGCCCAACGTACTCATTTGCTACCAATTCCTCTTAAGGGCTTAACTTGACACTTTGAATAAAAGAAGGGCTACATAGCTGTACCTGAATTTCGGGATGTTACATTATGGTGTATGGTTTAGTATTTAGGATTTAAGGGTTAGGGTTTGTTGTATATCGTAATAGGGTATCAACTCGATTTGACGGATTTAAGGGTTAGTGTTTGTTGTATAAAAAAATTGTTCGGTTTTTTTGGTCCAGTGTTAAAATAATCGGTTCTAGTTCTACACCTCTAGTTACAATAGCCTAAAACGAATGTATCTAACCCAGTCCAAATTTTTCCAAGAATGCAATGTTGAGGGCGTTAGTGGTCAATATAGAAAAATTTTGTTGTTCCCTCAATTGCATGCCAAATTAACAAAGAAACACATCTGCTGCCAATTTATATGGACAATTTTGACATTGTACTTGCACATTAGGATTTTAAATTACAATCATGTCAATTGCTTAATTTCAGTGCTTGTATATTCAGTTTATTTCAAAATATTGTACCTTCTCACGTGCAATTGTTCAATAATCATCATATATGAATTATTATGCAAAAAACTCATGTCTCCACATGACACAATTAATTAGATTACATGTAAAAGTTACTATGCCAACACCTACACATAATTATAACATTTCAGAAATTCAAGCTATGAGGATGATAAAGCTCAAAATTCAACAAAGATATTGAGGAAATTAAGATTAACCAATTAAATTAACTCGAAAACGAAAATCGAATGAAGTATGGAACGATTATGTTTACAGGCCTACCTCTCAAAATTAACAGCATCAACTCAAAAATGCAATCAAGTATCCCACACGAATAGAAACCTGCACAAGGAGAGAACAAAAATTTTATTTTGGCAAAAGCAATAACATTACATAAAAGGGGAACATCGTTCATAAGAAGAAATGCATACACAGTCCCATATATTACACACACATATACACAGGGTCACAAACTTTCATTGATTCTAATTATAGCACCCTACTTTAACATGAACATAAAAGCAGACCTTTAATCCAAGCCAGTGGTATGTGCCATATTGATTTGAGATTTAAAATAAATGCCAAAATTTCATTACATGGAGTATATACAGATCATGGTTTCCACTTTAGATCTTACCCAAAACTTCATTACATGGACTCTTTTATCTATGTCAAGCTTATTCACCATATGCTCTAAAGTTACATTTGTATAACAGTGAGCATAAGTCAAAATCCCGATTCAGTAAAAAACTACAACATCTTGATCATTTGGAACATGGAAGATCCATATATAAAAATTAGTCTTACCAAAGAGAATGCATTCATATTTTGATTCCGGTAAAGTCGCACTCAAATTAAGCTTTCATTGAACCAAACTCAAATTAACCATAACCTTATATGAAAAATTACACAATAAAAAGTTATAGCAATGTATGGGTTAGTTTTAAAAAATTAATATACATTGCATCTTCGATTGGTCCATTACAAATAAATGATGTGTGCAAGTCTAAACGGATGAGGGTCACATTTACTTGACATATGTATCATCTCAATTTGATATCAGTGGAGCCTTTGCACCATCTGCCTTTGAAATAGCTTATACCATTTGTATCAAACCACCACCAATATCAACTACTCTAACACTTTGTGAATTTTTCTGATGTAATCTTTTTAATGAATAATTTATAGTCACGCTGTAGGTATGAATGCATGATCAAACATAACGGGTCAATGGGCTTAAAGCTTATGGTAAGAATGTACCTATTATAGATTGATTCAATAACAAGAGAGATAACAGAAAAATAGAGATGTATCGATTTCTGTGAGCAATAAGAAGAATGAAAACTGAAATGACAAGATAGTGATAGCAATTCGAGATGCTACAATCTCCCAGGCATGGAAACTTCTATAATAATAATCAGATAATGAGCTAAGGTTGACCCCCTCCCTTAAAAAGGCACGAATGACAGTTGGGGTTCTATATTCCCCTTTTTCCCATGCTCCTCCACTACTTCTGCAGGCCTGCTGGATTGGATAGTGGTCCCTCCTTCTTTGGGAATCTTTTTATGCTTCTTCCGTTTGAATGTGTTTATCTCATATGTAACCTCGTCTTCACAATCATCTTCTTCTGAACTTCCCCTTTGATGTAAGCAACAACAACCTTTAAGATTCATCTATTACAAATGAAAAATAACAATGGGCTTTGCATAGAACCAATAACGGCATCATAATATCATTATTTGTCTTTAAAGAGCAACATACTTTCAATTTTTTTATCTAATACAACATTGTACTTTTCCAGATAGACAACCACACATGAAATTAAATTTCTATTTCTTATTAGAAGTAAATTGCTATTAACTTAATAATTTTTTCAGAAACAAACAGACACAGACATCCATACCCAAAAATATGCAGCTAAAAATAAAACATACATACATACAATAATAATCAAAAGTATTTTTAAGACGTTGAAAATATTGCTACCTTGACTTTTCGTTGGTGATGTCTGTTTTGCCAATGAGCTTCAAAATATTATTTTGTTAATGCATTGAAATATATATAAAAAAGTTATTCATAAAACAATTCCAAGTTTATATTTCAGATATGCATTAGCAACATGACAGTTGGTTTTTATTCAGAATGATGTTGAATGCAAAACACTAAAGCACAAATGTTAAAGGAAACATATCAATGAAGGATTTTTTCATTTATTCTTTAGGAAAACATAACCACAAGTCTTTAAAAATGAAAGTAACATGAAATTTCACCTTAAATGAAAGTAACATGTTATTGTTGGTTTAAAAATGAGAATAACTTACTATTTTAGTCGAAAAAAGAAAGTAGCATGAATATTTTTTCTTTAAGAATGAAAGGTCATACTATTTTTTGCTTCAACCGGCTATGATTAGTCTAGAAAATAGTAAAGGAAATAACAACATATACATATTAATTATATTATTTATTTTTTACCTGTGGAGATCCCCTGGTTGTGGATCAATCATTGTCACTACTAACCCAACACCCTCCACACCCCTTTTCATGTCAATTAAATTGATGATAACCTTCATCAAAACATAACAAAAATACCATATCAACAAACTGATTAGAAATCAATATTAACATAAAAACACACATTGGAAATATGGATCTAAAGAAAGATTAAAATATCTTGCAGCCAGATTCGGTTATCAGAATGAGAAATATGAAATAAATATTATAGATATAGCAAGATCTAGCTATGACTGAAATATTGTAACATGAGTGACATAAATATAGCAGATCCTACTAAATATTGCAACATGACTTATTTAAATGCTTCAAATAACCACACAGAGAAAGAATGAGGGGCTTAGGTAAGGTGTTTGGTGGTATGAGGCGAACCGGATTTTGCAAACAGATAAAGAATGGAGAGATGGATGTTACCTTGTTGCTAGTAGCAGGGTGTGGTTGAGGGCTACGAACAACAGATCCTTTACATGCATACAACATTTGGCTCATTAAACATGAGTTTGTTTCTAAAAGTTCAAGTAGATTGCATTCGTTCATTAGCAGCAACATAGACCTATAAAATAAATAGATTAAATCTTTAGAGAAAAAAAAGTACAATTTTAGTCAAACCCAAACATCAAACTCATTATTAAAACTCCAGTCAAATCTTTTTTAAATTGGGCAAAAATACATATTACAAACCGTTCAAGCTAAATTGCCTGTGTCATCTACAATTTTTATCTGCTTCAGTTGCATCGTGGAGCTATATGTTAAAATGATCGACATTTCTAGGATCAAAACTTGTGGAAAAAAACATACACACACAATTAATCCGTGAATTAAAAAAATAATGAAAAAGCAAAATCAAAACCCATATGTTACCTTCTCCCAGGGGTTGTGGTGTACTACGATTTTGGACCAAAGAGCGTTGAATGGTAAGATCGAATCTGATTATTGAGAAAAGAAGCACAAAGAGAGGTTCAAATATGAGACTGAGAATTGAAACACAAAGATAGGCGTGAGTTTAGATACAGGGTAGTAAATCAAAGAAATCCAAACCCTTTACTCATAGAACCCATATCTCGTTCTCCTTCAAAGTTACTCTACTACTGAAACTAAAAATCAAAATCAAAGTTTTATTGGAAGAAAAAAGTAAATCAATAAGATTTGGCTGTGATGTAACAGATACTCAACATTTATGTGTAAAAAAAGTATATAGAAGCTTACTTGGATTTTCTTATGAAGATCGATAAGGGTTCAGGTAGCCGGTGAGGGGTTAGGTCGCCAATCACAACATATGAGAAAGATTAGGTTGAGAGAGAGAGAGAGAGAGAGAAAGAAAGAAAACGACAATGGTTGTTAATGGTTGCTGATGGCGGTGATATTTGAAGGAGAAAGTGATATCTTTCATAAGATGGTTACATTTCTTGATGCATAAAATTTAAAGAATTGTATACCTTCCATATACATGATCCAGTATTACTCCCTATTTCCCAAATCGCCCCTTAGATCATTAACAATAACCAAAATAAGCTTAAAATTTGTTCCAAGTGCTTATTTTCTGTAGTGGTGACCGGTGTGATCACGGAGAGGGTAACGGTGATGGTGAGGGACGACGGAAATCCAGTTGATGAAGATCCTGGTGGTGGTGGTGGTTGTGAAGATCAGGGTAACAGCGGTGATTTAGGGCTTTTTCATACGGGAGGGAGATAGTACAGTAAAGAGGATAGATGGGAAGAAAGAGGTGGATGTGAAGATTGGACGTTGGGAATATATGGCGACGGGCCGAGATAGAGGAAAATGTTATCGAGATAGAGGGATTTGGTGTCAGTTGATGACTTGGTCACAAGCTTGAAGAGAGATTCTAAAGCTTACACCCGATTTTTGTGTTGATTTAGTTTGGCAGACCAGTTAATTATGCATTTTTGTTAGCTTTCAAAAAAAATTTGAATTAGTCTTTCTATTTTCAACTTAAAATTTAAGAAATATAAAATCCACTATGCATAAATTATAGTACTTAAAACTTAATGGTTTGGACGTCTTAAATTTATTTTTAGAAAGAGTAAGGTTTGTATAATAATATAGTAAGATATATATATATATATATATATATATATATATATATATATATATATATATATATATATTAAAGTACAACTTTTGGTATCAAGTACTCTTTTTATAATGATACATTTGGTATAAAAGTATGTCAACATTGGAGTTTAAAAATACTTAAATGCAACTAAATAAGGTTAGTCTAAAAAGTATTTTCAAGATATAACATTTCAAACTTGTGAGTTCACCAACATTATGTTGACGTTTTCGAAACCGCATGTATTCCTAGGAACCCAATAGACGGAAGCTTGCACTCCTTGAAGCAACGGTTGATCGATGGAACTACTGGAAGCTTGTTATTCTTATCGTATATTATTATGCCTAAACGTCAAGGCACCGACTGAATTTAAATTCCTAGCGTTATAAAACATACTTTAATGTAATATTTATTCCATAATGGAAGTGATATTTATGTTATATATTGTTTTTGTATTGTTCAATGTATATTCAATAACTGTGACCCATTATTATAACATCGCACAGCCCGGTGTTTCCGCCCCTGGATGGGGTGTGACAAGTTATCCCAACGAATCGATACAGTGTTCGTTTGCGGAAAAAACCATTTATATAATTGATTTGCTTCCGTAAAAAGGGCATAAATTTTGCGTACGATCTCCATTTTCAACGTTCTTTATATTCACGTAATCATGTTCACATGTTCTATTCAGTTAGAGTATCATTTTTTTAATTATACTTAACACATAAATTTTATTTTTAATGCATTAATGAGTACTTATTATTGTGAATGGTGTTTTGTTCATTAGCGATTAACATTCTTTTGGAGACACGCAGAGTATTCCGCATGAAATTCTAAGTGTAATAACTTCATTTGCATTGAAAATTATGGAATACTACACATTAGACCCTATTATAAGAGGGTTCGCGGTGGTTTGACCGGCGAACGTTGACCTAATTTTGCTAGTTGCCATATAGACTAAACATTCGGGAGAACGAGTTGCCTCTTGATCCTAAGGATAGTAGTAAGGGATCGTTATCATTGATCAAGTTCTCTTCTCTATGTTCAGTCTCTTTCATACATTCTAGGCATTTGTGCTTTCTTAGTCCTTTTCTTGTCTTGGAAATAGATAGCCTATCAAAATATGTCTCAGAATAATCCTTCCTTTTATCCTTGGCATTTAGTGTTGCAGTTGGGTATACCAACTTTAACCACCCATTTGCCCATGGATAATTGGTGTTCTTCTTCTTGACACTTCGTTCATGATAGCAAATATAGGAGCATTTGAAGCTTGAAGTTTCTATGCTTAGCCTTACTAGTTCCAAAAGGTCCTCAACATGCAATGCGGCTCCATGATGGATCTTTCTAAATTGTTCATATTAAAATCAGAATCACCTGATTATATGCACAAATTATGTAACATCCTAAAAACAAATATCTGTTACACACGTTTTTTGAAACCAATTGTCCATGTATACTTTTCAATAATTAGAGACTATTAAATCAGAGAGGTCATAAAATAATATCTATTATACATTTGATAATATTTTTTGTTTATAACACCAAGTCAAATCTATGACATATTTTCAATGACGATCCAAAATATACTTTTCAATAATTAGAGATTTCAGCACCAAAATATATGATACTTTGAATATAAGTCGGATCGCGACAAAATTATATCGAAATATAGATAAAAATAAGACGATCTCAAAAATATATTTACATTTTTATTAAACATTATATAAAAGACTTAAACATTTATTATTGTATATGTATATATTTTTGAAGGGGTGTTTGTGTAAATTATTTAGATAAGAATAATACAAATGGTGATTCTAGAAACTTGGAGACATGTTGATACTCTCTCAAATTTGCATCAAAAACTTACGCGTTAAGTATTAAATATAAGGATAACGTGTCAAAACTATGGGATGATTAAACATTAAATTTCTTAGTATAAATAAGGGCATCATTCAATAATTGTGAATCACACCAAATCAACTAAAACATTTAAAAAGAATAGATGGTACCATTAGAAGAGCGCAGTTTTAGATAATAAGATATCAAAGAGCCATCATAGAGATACATTCGTTAATTTCAGATACTAAGATATCAAAGAGCCATCATAGAGATACCTTCATTGTATCAGGTGAGTTATAAGAAGCTTTTATAAGGGGTACATGTCTTAAGAAAATAAGATGTTGCTTAAGTATATTTTTAGATAAAGTTTATATATGTGAAATATGATACTTGAAAAGTATAACAAAATATGAGCTTGTCAAGCCAATTTTAATTATATGTTTTGATATGAAACGGATTAACATTATATGTTTCCTTATGAATCATTTGCATAGCATTGTGTGTGTGTGACCGAGTCTTGAAAATAAAGAGTGATCATGCATCATACGAGTATATAGCATAACAAGTGAATAAATGAATAGTAGGCTAGCCACAGTTTACTACTAGGATGGTACATCCCATTGCAAAGTAGTTGTCTAGTATTTAGATATCATGGGAGGTTGATTTGTTCATCTACCATGATATGTCAGATTCGGTTTTACCGAAAGTTATGTCCTTTGGACACCAGATTCAGAATGTCGTTGTGAAATAAAGAAAAGATAAAAGATATGGAGAAGACCCGTAATTTTGCATTGAGTAATGACATGTATTTCATAGTTTCAAAGTATTTTAAAGTATGAAAATGAATTGTTATCAGATATTGTATATGATTAGAGTCTAAACTCTTATGAATTACAAGACATTTTTGTCTTACATATATTTTATTTAATTCCATCTGTTCCAGGATCAGAAACAAAGAAATAGAAAACGTGCATATTAGTATCAAGATTTCGGAAAATACTGGACATAGTTCTTTTCGTGTAAGGCGCATTTGTTGTACTGTGGTTTGTGTAATATCAAGTGTATACCCGAAGTTATGAAAAAGGTTTTTGTTAAACCAACTTTTGATAATTAAGTGTTAATATATTTCTAAAACCATAGTAAATCATTGTTATAAAAGATTGGATGTTACAAATTAGCTAGTTTGTTATGTCACCATAGTTAACTCCCAACATGATGGAATTCCATGTTGCTTCAACCTTATCAACTTACAAGGTACACTTGACACTTGCTCCTTCCTACAATTAAAGAAACAATAGTTGGAGGAACCTCAATAAGAGATTTATCAAAGGTACGATCTTTCTTTTCGTTCATGAGAACTATTTTCAAGCTATGATTTTAGACAAGATTGATTATTCCTTTTTGCTCATCCTTTTAAAGGTTTTATAGCAGTTCAATTTTGTAGATAAATTTTAGAGTACAGACATCATTCAATACAAAGTTCTATCCTGGTTTGTATTATTAATCCTTAAAGAATAATTATCTAATTACCAAAATTATTTCAAGTAAGGCTAGGAACCATATTTCACTCCATGATGTGAAGTGGATTAGCCAAAAATCACACCAATAAGCTATTTAGGTAGGTAACTACTCTCCAGTTTCAATCCCTATGAAACTCTTAGATCTATTGAGATTTGTTGACTTATGTCAATAACAGGCTAATCTCTTCCACGCTCATCTAGCATTCATGACTAGATTAGCTATGGATCATGAATCCAAATCGTAAATCAACGACGCAAAAACACACGTGAGACCGGTCCTAATTAATCTTATATTGTTGTGCCGGTAAACCACACACGCTCCGTCAACATAATTAATTCTCGTGAGTGCCACTTCATCTTCAATTATATCATCACGTTGATGTGTTTGTAAACCACACATGTTCCATCCACAATATATAATTATAAATGTGCGTTTTTCATGAATAGCATATGATTTTTGTTTTTATTTATTTTAAAGTGGGATTTTGTTTTAATACTTTAAATTAGTACTTTTAACTTGACACATCGCCTTGTCAAACCCTTTCGGTAAACGCAAGAAGGTGGTGAGGTGGCAAACACTAAATGCTTCTAAAAGCTGACCTCATTCGGAATCGAAGAAATCTCCTAATACCTTCCTTGTAGCGTGAGAGTAGGTGAGTCTAGTCATAGTAAGATTGATAATGTGTTTAAACATACAAGAACACAATGTTTGTACTTTATGTTATATATATATATATATATATATATATATATATATATATATATATATATATAAAGGGAATTAAAAGTATTTAAATTCTATGTCTTTTAATTCTAATTGGACATGCGAGGACGTAATGTCAATAATTAATTCAACAAGCATTCGATCAATAATGACACTTTTTTTTAACTTTTACTTAATTAATTAAGCACCCATTAAATAATTAAACCAATTTTCATAATGATTTTCAACTTTAATAAAATTGACAAGTTTGCATGTAAACGAAATCGAGGCAGTCACGTAAGGGGAAAATATGCTTGAAACAAAAGGGAGGCTTTCTGAGAACGGAGGCTACGCGTTGCTTAGGAGGACCTAAGCGTCACGTCCTTAGATAAATGTGTGATGTTGATATTGAAAAATTAAGGTTTATTGGATCAGCGTCGATGCGTCGTGTAGCGTGACCCGCTCACTGCATAGGCGGAAAAACAGTCTAAATCCTAACAAATTTTTAGGCAATTCTAAAACATTTAAAACTAAATCTGAAATTTTAAAAATTAGATCAAATCTGCACATACAAACTCAATTAAATACAAAAGAACGGAAACCCTAAAGTGCAATAGACGTGAACATTCGGCTTTGATACCATTATAGGGTTATGAAGGATCTAAAAGGCAAAAAAGACACACATCAGAAGCAACTAAAAACAATAACCTCATAAGCCAGACAAGGATCCATGTTTAAACAATCAATTGCAACTAAAACTAAACAAGAAGGAAACTAGAATACATATCTTTGTAGTCATTGTAACCTTCACATATCTGATTGAATGGTGAGTGCTAAGAGCCCAACGGAAAGCTCCTTTTTCGTAGTCGCACCCAAGGAACAGACCGACAACATCTGACTTCACCCTATAGATGAATACATTGAATTCCATAAACCATAAGTGGGATCTGAAGCCTACGCGTCATATAGACCTCATTACGCTTCGCGTAGGTTGCTAATATTAGGGTTTCAAGAACGAGTTAGTATTGCCAAGTTCTAGGGGATTTTTTAGAGAGAATTCCATCATTTTATCCGGCCTAGGACTCTCTATTTATAGGGAATGATTTAAACCCTTAAATGATAAATATTTTGTCACATAAAAATTATCCTTATCTTTGGTAATTATCTGACTTTCAAATTCCTTAATCTAAAACCTTCTAGATCACTAGATTTCATTTAATTAATTAAAGACTTAATTTATTCACAAACCTTGTCCATATAATTATCTCATGTCATAAGATGTTTACATATGTCTTTGCGTGTAATCCAAAAATATCATACTATTAATAATAATATTATCAACTGTTGTGACTATGAGTACCATATTCCAACATATAACATTGTTAGGATCGTGTTCTTCGTATTTCAGACGTGTTCTTTGTGTTCCATAGTAATTATTTTACACTACTAATCTTATAATTAAGCAATTAATAGTGTAGGAATGAAAAACTTACCCGTAAAACTACCAAATCATCAGAATGGTATGTCATATCTTCTTTGTTGCTTTACTCCGAAATGTGTAGAGCTCCGAAATATGTAGATATTTCGGAATAAAATCTGAAATAAAGGTTTTGTATTTTTTTTTCCCTCCGGAACATGTAAATAGGCATCCTGAAACGTTTAAATGGGTCATACCTGATCAATATAGTATGAAGTTGACTCTGAAATAACCTAGGAGAAAATTATTATTTTGCTAAAAGAAAATTAGTTATTTAAAGAAAAAACCATAAAAAATGGTTAGATTACTTAATTTCCCTTAATTTTAACAAATGAGATGATTTAGTAAATAGCAAGTTGAGATAGTAATTTTGTTTTTAGAAATTAGACTTTGCTAATTTTGTTTTTTTCTTATCTGTATTTTGCAATGTTAGTTTGCAAATGAAGTTAATTCTTTTGTAGATAATAACTTAATACTATTAACAAAACAATTTTAGAAATCGAAAAATCTATGATCTAAAAATGAACGATTGATTTACGAAAAAGAAATTATATCATTTTCTTAATAACTTCCTACATTTGATATAATTGTGATTAGGTCTATATGCTTTATCCTCTTATATACTCAAGTAAAGGTAGAAAGATGAGATGTTATCATTAGAAATTATGACTAATCGACTAGTCTTTTGATTACTGTCTTTTCATTAATAGTCACAATTGTTATAAAATTTTGACAAAATTACATAAACGGTCCTTGAATTTTATCAAAACTTATAAAATTAGTCCTTGTTAATTTGTTTTGACAAATATAATCTTTGCATGAATGGTCATTTCTTCCTAACATCGTTACTGGTAATTTGGTCTTTTTAGGTAATCGTTTGTTACTATAAGTAAACAATAGGAATCATTTATTTAATTTTGTTTATATTTTATGTTTATAAGTTTATGACTTTTTTGAAACACCTTTTTACTTTTTACATTTTCATTTTAACCCCTTCATTTGAAACTTTGTAAGATGTTATTTTCACACATATATTTTCTAAATTTTCGCATTTATCCCCCTTATTTATATATAATTAATTTTCATTAATAACTTTTGTTTGTTAATTTTTTTTTTTTAAAATTACTTGGTTTTTTATGCACGAGTTGATTTAAATTCGAGTTTATCTATGTTATGTATGTTTTTTACGTATGAGTTGGGTCACATATAATAACTTTTGTTTGTTAATTTAAAAAAAGAAAAACATATTATATTTGAACTTGCCTATTAGTTTGAGGGTAATTTGGTTAATTTAAAAAAGCGTATTATATTTGTCTTATAAACTTAGTCCTTATTAATTTGTTTGACAAACATGATCTCTATGATTTCTAAAACTTGTATGAATGGTCATTTTTCCTAACGTCGTTACTGTTCATCCATTAGTTTAAGGTAATTTGGTTTTTTTAGGTAGCGGTTTGTTACTATAGGTAAACAATATGAATTATTTATTTAATTTTGTCTATATTTTATATTTATGAGTTTGTGGTTCTTTTACTTTTTAAAATTTCATTTTAACCCCTTCATTTTGAACTTTGTAAGATGTTACTTTCACCCATATATTTTCTAAATTTTCGCGTTTATCCCCCATATTTATATATAATTTATTTTCATTAATAACTTTCATTCGTTAATTTTTTTTACGTATTATATTCGAGTTTGTCTATGTTATGTAACATTTTTTTACGTATGAGTCGGGTCACATATAATAACTTTTGTTTGTTAATTTAAAAAAGAAACGTATTATATTCGAACTTGTCTATGCTTCGACGTTTTTTTTTTTTAATGTTTGTGTTTAATTTTATGTATATTTCCTACAAATGAATTGTGTCACATATAATAACTTTCGTTCGTTTACTTAAAAAAAACATATTATATTTGGGTTTGTCTACGTTTCGACATATTCTGTTTATGTTTTTCGTGATTAATTTTATGTACGTTTCCTACGCATGAGTCGAGTCATATATAATAACTTTTGTTCGTTAACTAAAAAAAATATTTTTTTATGTATGTGTCGGTATTAACTCAAGGTGGTCAATTTTGAACTTTCTTTCAATAATTTAAAAAAAAAAGTTATTTATTTTTTTACGTGTGTCTGTATAAATTCGAGTTTGTATACGTTTCAACGTAATTGTTTTTATGTTATTATATGTGAGTTGACTCATGCGTAGTAAACGTACAAAAAATTAAGCACAAAAATGTAAATAAAAAAAACTACATTGAAACATAGACAAACTCGAATTTAAACCGACAAGGACATAAAAAATCAATTAATGTTTTTAGAAAAATTAACGAAAGGAAGTTCTATATTCACGTTGAAACATTAACCACCTTGAATTTATACCGATACATATATAAAAATAAACGCGTAAAAAATTAGTTTTTTTAAGGTTAACAATGAAAGTTATTAAGGAAAATCAAATTATATATAATACATGAAATAAATAAGACTATTTAGAAACTATAGGGGTGAAAGTAAGATTTTACAAAGTTCAAAGTGGAGGGGTCAAAATGAATTTTTAAAAAGTAAAGGGGTGGAAAACCCACAAACTCATAAACATAAAATATAGACAAAATTACATAAATTGTCCCTATGGTTTATCTATAGTCACGAACTCGGTCTCTGCTACCACAAAAGACAAAGTTACCCTCATACTAACAAATGAACAGTAATGACGTCATAAAAAGGACCATTCACGCAAGTTTTGGAAATCACAAGGACCACGTTTGTCAAAAAAATTCAACAAGTGACTTTTGGTAAACTATAGGGACCATTTATATAATTTTATCTAGAATTTTGTATAACGTTTTAGCTCTCTATAACAATTTAGGTCGATTTTTCATATATATATATATATATATATATATATATATATATATATATATATATATATATGTTTTTTTATGATGTGTAAGATGGATGGTTTTGAGTAAAATGTGTTGGAAGATATATGAATAGGGTAACGGTGGAGAACCGGATTCCTGATGGATCGTGTAAGTTCACTTTCCAAACTGATATCTCCACCTTATGTCTGTGATACAGAAAATGCAGCCTAGGATAATCCACAATGACACTTGTGTATCTAGGACATAGAAACACAAGTTAAATCGTCAAAGAATTCTGAGTTCGTTCAAGAAGAAAGAAAAGTTTAGAAAATGGTTCTATATACGACTCAAAAGGGGAGTCGTATATATGCATGACATATTAGGGTTTAATCTTCTATGTTAGTTAGACAAATCTCGAAACTAACGACATAATCAATGGTTTCCAAAACTGACAAGATTTATCAATCTTACCATAATCACCCACTAGAATTAGCAGGACCACCGCCAAGGCTCTGCCCCTTGGACCTACAAGGGGGCGTGCCCCCTTGACCCCTGTCACTTTGTCGTACTGGCTTATAATTCGATCTTATATATGCATGCACTTCGCATTCACCGAATATATAATATAGAGTACAAATAATAAAACCCTTAGCTCACATGTTAGATCCAATTACACAAAATGTCTGATGACACTAAAATCACCTACAAAAGGTTGGTTTATCTTTTTATTGTTACGAAATTTTATTTTTAAGGAAGCGTATATAATATTCTTGGTTAATTCTATTTCACAATTTTTGAACGTAGGTTTCATTTATTTCTGATGTGAAGATGTAAAATTTAATTATCCTCCACAAAGTTTGTATTGTTGTTGTTGTTAAATACATATATGACTAATAAGCAAAAAAAATTTAGAGAAACTTGGTTGCCATGTTGACTTCTCAATGGATTGTTCAGAAAATTCATGTTATATTTATTTTTCTAGAAAATGTGAATGTTTTAGAAAAAAAAACTGATAGACCAAAACCAAATCTTGCATGGTTTTTTGCACTTCATATAAATATAAAATTACTCTGGACGTCTTTTATATTTTTGGTACCGTTATAAATTTATTGAAACTTAGTTGACCAGTTGATCTTACACGGTTAGTGTATCTCATATTATTGCGACATGATCCTATAAATATCTATATGTTTGAGTTTTCTCCTATTCATATGGGCTCTTTTGCAGAGCTACTCTACATATATCTTATTTTGTGACGTCGATGGCAAATCATTATAACTGGGAGAGAGCTATAATTAACATCAAAATTGTGTGGTTGGATGTTTTGATCTAATTACGAATTTACCATTTTTATTTAACTAGTCATTTATTGTTGACCTAAATGATGAATTTACTATTTTACAAGTAAGATGTTATAGCATCCTACTTTCACATGCAAGGTGTTATAACATCCTACTCTCATTAGTATTGATTGGATTTCATGTGTAAATGACATCTTGTCATAGTTTGATGGCCTTTTTGACTACTTGTAAGTTATAAATTCGAGATCTTTTTGATATGTTTGTAATGCTCAGATACAATTCTTTTATAATCTCACTAGATTATAACATATGGGAACCATGGTTATAAAATTAATTAAACTTTTATAATAAAAATTTATAATTATTAATCAATTATTTTAAATAAGTCATTTTAAATAAATTATTAATTAAGAGATATATCAAAATTTTAAAGTTATTACAACTTCAAATTTAACATATAATTAGAAAATGTAAATTTTAAATTTTGAAATGAGTTGTCTAATATATCTACATGACACATGACATAATATTAATGAGGAGTTGTATTGGAGTAACACTTGACAAAAGAAGATTAAAACTATTCATTTATTAGAATAGAGATTATAGTATCCCATGAGTTTTTCAATAACTAATTATATGTATTTTTACCAATCGGCTCCCTAAGGGAGGTCCTAAGTTCAAAGTTCAAATGTATGGAAGTGGCCCCCCAAAAAGGAAGTCTTAAGTTCAAATCCAAGAGGATTTAACTAGGAGTGGCAAGGAGAAGGCTTGCAACGTTGTTCGGGCAACGTATTCGAATCTTTTCAATCCATATATATATATATATATATATATATATATATATATATATATATATATATATATATATATATATATATATATATATATATATATATATATATATATATAGGGGACAGTTCAAATAAAAACAGTAAATAGTGTGAGAACGTAAAAACATTTTTTTATGTTATTATTCTGCAATGAATTTTGTATCGACAACTTTATGTCATTATTCAACAAAGAATAAATGAATAGTCAAAGGTTACAATTAAAATTAAAATTTACTACAAAAATGCACATACATAAGTTTATAATAGAATAATAACATTGTAATGAATATATGACTAATCGAAAGTTAATATTTATATTAGAATTACTTCAACAATACACATATACAAAATTCATTACAGAATAATAACATAAACATAGTGTTTTTACGTTCTCACACTATTTACTGTTTTTATTTGAACTTACTTCTATATATATATATATATATATATATATATATATATATATATATATATATATATATATATATCACTAAATGAAAGAAGAGGGTACTGGAATTAAGTATATGATAGTTCCGTATGAAGTTAAGAATCAAGAAGACAGACACCCTAATGTTGTTGTTTTACGTGGTTGTCATCTAGTTTTCAAATTTTTTTTGAATGGATCACCACTCCGATTTCAACCGTTAGTGTAATTTTTTTTTATTAGGTGCAACATCTTAAAATATGAGTACAACTACTATTTTAGATTTGTTCGGAATTTTTTTTTTTTTTTTTTGATGCCACCACGACTTAAGGATTCTAGTTAGTGTCATCAAATTTTATGATGAAATTGTAGCTTCAATTTCTTTAAATTGTTGCTTAAAATACCCCTCGAAAGTAGAAACCATTGACATCCTCTCCTTCTCTTGGTTTAAAAATGGGCAACAATTGATGGTAATGCATGCTTTTTAATAAGAGTCGTCCAGTTTTTCCAATTATGGAAAGAGAGGTTATGGATACCACCTTTTTCGTTACCCAAAATAGCATTCCTCTTGCTATATCTTCCCCAACTCCCCCACCATTTTCATCGTCCATCAACAATATTCATCTTCTCACACTCCAAAATCTCTCTGCAGCAACAGGAGTTATCCTTGCCAAGGATTGAATCTTTTTGGTTGTTGCAGCAGGTATTATTAACGATTTCAATATGTTCTTCCCCAATTTTCATATTATTTGATAAATGCTACGTATAACATTCACTTCAATATCTGTTTTTGGAATAGATTTGTGGATATTAATTTTTAATATTTTTTTGAAGACGATTTAAGGAGCAAATGGGAAAGAAGAGTTGGTTTTCCGCAGTCAGGAAAGTTATATCCACTTCTTATCTCAAGGAGAAGAAACATAAGGTTCGTATCTCTTTCTTTCACTTTCAACACGTTTTGCATGAAATAAATTCAATGAAATGCCAACAATCGTTAACACATTCCCATTGTGACAGAAATCCCATAATAAATCAAAATCAACCAAAAAATCATTTCATGGAAATCAAATGAGCTTGGATAGATCTTTATCTCTAACAAAAGCGCCAATAGCTAGCCCTTCCATTTACAATCCCCCCATTGATGAACCCGAGCTCAAACAACCCGAACATGAGCCCATGGATCAAGATTCATCCCCCCGTATCAAATCACAAGAAGATATCGCCGCCATCAAGATTCAAAAGGCTTATCGCGGATATCTGGTAATTAATTATTCTTCTAGCAACCTCTAAACAGACTCATAGTATCTAGTCCTAAAATCATTATATGAGATGTAAATCAGATACATAGTATCCAGAAGGAGCCCAATCCATATTGGAACTGGAACTCACACTGCGACTGTTGAGACTTTAAAGTTTGAGTTGTGAATCTTGTAATACAAATTTTATAGGTAAGAAACGGTTCGAATCCTTTGAAGGCATGGAGGAGATTGAAAATGTATATGTATAGCCAGACAGTGAAACGACAAGGCGCGTCCACTTTAAAGTCTGTGCAAACAATGGCTCGTGTCCGGTCTCAGGCTCGAACCAGGAAGATTCAAATAGCTGAAGTCAACGAGGCTCTCCGACAACAGCTTCATCAGAAGCGTATAAATAAGCTCAACAACTCTAAATCCTCAGTAAGTTGCCTTTTTCAAATGCTCTATTTTGATTACATTTACCATATAAAACTAAAAATAATGTTACAACAGAAACGATAACATAACTTTAAAGATACTAAAATTATTATTTTTCATCAGGAAAAAAGCGGTTGGGATTTGAGTCCGAAATCTAAGGAACAGGTAGACGAAAGTTTACGAAGGAAAAAGGAGGCTGTTGAAAGAAGAGAAAAAGTATTAGCTTATTCACACACTCATCAGGTATTACTCTAAAAGTTATGTATATATACAAAGTACCCAATTCATGTATTTGTTTTTAAGGTTTTTGGTTTTGTAAAAACAGCAAACATGGAGGAAGAACTTGAAAAAAAGTAAGTGTGCAGGCTGGGAATGGAATCGGTCAGCAAGCCGCCAATCACCGCCCTTTAAGGTGGCGGCTCAGCCAGCAAGATCGCAGTCAAAGGTGGCGGTTTTGTCAACAAAGTCTGTGAAAGCCTGGTCTCCGATGTCAAAACCTGGTCCCACTCCAATGGTGTCAGGAAAGAAACGCGTACAAAATACACGAGCTTTGGTGGGGTCAGCCAAGAAGCGGGTTGCAGTCTCGGGTTCACCATCTTCTGTTGGGAAAAAGTCATTGGGTAGGACAAATACTAACACCAAAAGGTGAGTGGAAGTTTGAAAATGGGAAGGTGGTTGTTGTTGATGTATGTTGTTGGAGAAAAGAAAAAAAAAATCTATATATAAATGTACTCGTGTTGTACAAGTATTTATGTATAAATGACAAAAGAAGAGCTCATATGATCAAAGATTTTGATACCACAATTATGTCCGTTGATTGTGTTGATTGGATAATCTAATTATAACATAAAATAACTACTCATGGTATAAATACAAATCTTCCACAAGGAAAAACTTTATTTATCTTAAAGGACCTAAATGGCAAAACTTTATTGAACCGCCACTCGACAAAAACAAAACCGAGAAACCGAAACCAAAACCAAAACCGAGAAACCGTCGGGTATGGGTTTAAATTTTTAAAAACCGAAAAATGGGTTTTGGGTTCGGTTTTAGTACGTCAAACCGATCCAGCCCCATGGGTTTGAAACCGACCCAATTCGAGATTATTACATGTTTTTCAAGGATATGCTATAATTTGACTTTCTATGTTAAATATAATATACGTCAAATGCGAAAGGAGGTGGATTTTGATACTAAATCACACCAAATATATGGCTTGTGAGTTGTTTGCTACTTGTTTTGTTTCTAAAAACTTATTAAAGTTTGCTGTTCTTAAACTTGGTTGCTGTTAACTTTTAGCAACATACTTTTGATGTTGTGTTGTGTTAAAATTGGATTTTTTAGTTTCATTAATCTAGGTTGTTAAATTTGTTTCATTTTTAAGTTATAAAGATTTGCTGAAAAATGGGTTACAACCCAAAACCCACATGTTTAAACCCAAAACCCATCAATCCATGGGTTGAACCAAAAAACCAATGAAACCGACCCAAGAACCAAAAAACCGAAACCGACCAAAAACTAAACCTGACAGGTCCTAAAACCTAGAAACCGAAATAAATGGGTTAGGTTCAGTTTTACCACAAAACCGACCCAACCCGGCCCATGCTCAATCTCTCAAACAATTTGAAAGAGTAAATTGCAAAATTGGTCCCTGTGGTTTACCAAAACGTGCAGGTTCGGCCCATTCGTTAAGTCTTTCTCTTTATAAGTCGGAGGCATTTTTGTCCTTTCAGGTATTTATTCATTTTTTATTTTATTTTTTAATCTCACTTGTACAGACTACTTTCCGATAAAAAAAAAAAATTATACAACAATAACAATAACAGAATCCCAGTCCCATAAGAAACTGGCAATGGGGACTGCTAGTCCGACTCGATTCCACATACAATAACAAGTTACAAAATGTTAAATAAAAATTACAAAATTTAATAATAAAAGAAAAAAAAATACTATAATGAAAAAGACATGGCAAAAAAATAAAATTAACCGCAAAATCAAAACAACATTCTATTTCCTATACCCACTGCATCCCTCCGAATGAAACTACAAGTAAATTCTTAAGTTTTTGGCATTTTATTTTTGTCATTTCACATTTTTTATGGTTCCAATTCTGATGTAATGATATTTTCTTGCATTATTTACTATTCAGCCCTCTTCTTCCTGAAAAAGGCCACCTATCTATTCTTACATAGGCTATCTCAACCCATAAAAATTAAAAACGCATGATTCAAATGGAAAAGGTACCTTCATGTTCAATGGTTGACTATTCTACTGGAATCAATGATTCCGAAGTAATCCATACACCATTCCTTGGATCCTCTGATGCAAAAATTCTGCAATGTAATCAGGAAACAGAACACAAAATAAGATTAATAACAAATTTGTAAATGTGAGTTGCATGGACTTGATAAATAAAATAAAATGACATGTAATTACACTACAAATATACCTTGTTTGACTTTTTTTTCACTAGAATCAAACGACAGTTGACCTGATTTCTCTCTTCACAAGTGCACACATCAAATTAATACAAGTCGACTTCTTCAAAGCCACACCTTTCTCCAACACTTCACCAAAAACACACATTGCATCCCGATACTTTCCTTCACTACAAAGCCTATCGATATTTTCCGAATACCCCCCTGAACTTCCATCTAATTCCTCCACACCCCCACTAGAGTCCAAATCATCAAATCGCCCCCAATCAATCATCTTTTCCATCAAATCATCCACCTCCTCATTCTTCCCACCATCATTAACCACACCAAGAACAGCATTATATGTATACCTATCAGGGCCAAGATTCTTTTCCTTCATTTCAAGAACAAGCTCCTTCACATCTTCAATTCTCCCCTCTTTACACAGACATGACACTAACGTGTTATAAGTTACTAAATCCACTGTTTTTCCATTTGAAACCCATGTATTGAAAAGAGTAAAAGCTTTTTCCACTAACCCTTTACTACAAAGCCCATGTAAAAGAATGTTACATGTATAAACATCTGGCTTAAAATTGTTCTTAACCATGTCATTATGGAACTGAATCGCCTTCTCAACATCCCCCTCCCAACAATACCCAAGAATAATTGTATTATATGTCTTTTCATCAGGAGATAAACCGTTTTCAAGAAGCTCATTTAACTTAGTTATTGCTTGTTCCATTTTTCCCCATTTGCATAGCCCAAATATAACAGTGTTATATGTAATTACACTAGGAACAATCTCTTTATCCTTCATTTCATCCCAAAGATTCATACCCTTTTCAAAATTTTCATTTTTGAAGTACCCCATCATTAAAGTTCCATAGCTTACTTCATCGATTATATAACCTTGCTTTTTAGCATCTTTAAGAAACTCATATGCCTCATCTAGCTTATTCTCTAGACACAAGGCATGGAGAATGGTATTGAGGGTGAAAGTGTCCATTTTTAAACGTCTCCCACTCATTTCTTTCATGATCTTTAATGCTTCTTTTAGATTACCAACTTTGGAATAACCTTTAATCAAAGTGTTATATGTTACACTATCTGGAGAAAATCCACTAGCTTCCATATCGTTTATTGTTTCAAGAACTTTATCCATATCACCTTCTCTACAATACCATTTTATAAGTATATTGTAGGTTACCTCGTTCCTTTTTATTCCTCTTTCACTCATCAAATCAAGAAACTTGATTGCTTCGGAACTTTTCTTACACTTAAAGCAACCGTCTATCAATGTATTGTAAGTAATGATATCAGGGAATAATTTCAAATCCTCCATTTTGTTAATAACTTTAATGGCTTCTTCAATCTTTTCCTCATCACAAAGTCCACTAACTAAGGTGTTGTAAGTCCAAAGATCAGGCAGGAAGTTGTTTTGTGTCATGAGATCGATGATATGAGTAGCTTCTGTCAGACACCCTTTCCTCTGACAATATCCATGAACTAAAGTGTTATAAGTGTTGCGATTTGGAAATAAACCTTGATTCTTCATATCTAGAAGCAATTCCCTAACTGCGTTTAATCTGCCCTTCTTGCATAAAGCATTCAACAAAGTGTTATAGGTTACATTGTCAGGTAGACAGTTAGATTCTCTCATTTTTTTCATCAAATCCTTGGCATCGCCAAATTTGTTCTCTAAACAATAGCCATTGATCATGATATTGAACATATTCACATTGGGGACGACACCAAGTAGGATAGCATCGTTAATTACTTCTCTAGAATACAAAATGGAACGGGAGGATGAGTGTTTTACCAGAGAATTAAGCAATGTATTGCAGGTAATGAGTTTAGGGCAAATCCTGAGTCTCTTCATCCTCCTAAACACAATCATGGCCAACTGAGGGTATCCCATCTGGACATAAGCACCAATAGCTGTGTCGTAAAGTGCTTTGGAGTGACGAGGGATGTCCCGCGTGGGGTGAAGGATGGACCGGAGGAGACGATGCCGCGTGTCGGCGCCGATGAAGCTAAGAAGGAGAGCTTTGGCATCGGACCATTTGTTGTGGGCAAATAGTGTTTGGAGCACCACGAAGAACGACGGAAGAGTGGTGGGGGAGCCATTGACGAAATTAGGAGCGTGAATTTGGGAGATTTTGAAGAAATTTAAGAGAGCCTGGGGGTTTGATTTAAGGGTTTTGGAGGAGATGATTGTATGGATAATTCCAGGGGTCAAATGTGGGATGAATTCGGAGATTGAAGAAGTGAGAGAGGTGGAAGTAGTGTTCGTGGCGAGGATTTTGGTTAGTGTTTCAGTGATTTCAGAAGGATTTAAGGGAGGTTTTGTGGGAGACGACGATGTGTTCATCATCACTGCGTTTGGGCAATTTTGGACGATTCAATACCGTATTAGCGTCTAAACTTTTCAATTTTACAATTTGACCACCAAAGTTTAAATGATGTCGAAAGAGGCAGGGTGAGCATTTGAACTTGTGGACCGGACTCTTTTTTTGGACCCCCGAGCCGGTTCGTGGTTCTAGGATTTGAGCGAAACCGGTCCGGTCCGGCCGATTTCGGGTAAAAACCGGTTTGGGCCGACTTATTTTTTTTTTTTTAAAAAAATTGTATTCCGTGAAATTCTTTAAACAAGTATATATATTATTCGTTTTAAGTCGGATTGATATGAGGTTTTTTCCAACGTATAACTTACGCCTTGTTCCCGAGTTCCACTTAAGGAGAGAAATGGGAGGATACGGAGGGAAAGTGAGGGGTGTCGAAGGAAAATCGTGTTCCCGAGTTTCATTAATGGAAGGAAAGTGAGGGGAGGGGAAGGATTTTGGAGTCATATTTTCCTTCCAAATTTTCCTCCCAAATTGGACGGATTTGGGAAGAAAGTGCGGGGAAAAAAAAATTTAGTTTTATTTTCTTTTTCCTCCTAACTCGGGAACACAAAAACTTAAAATTTTCCTTTCATTTCTTTTCATTTCCTTTGAACTCGGGAACACGGAATAATGAATATTTTCTTTCACCTCCTTTTCTTTCCGTCAAAATTTTCCTTCTCTTTCCTTTAATAAATTTACAAAAAAACTGGGGAACAAGGCGTTAGAATTTGTAGATGATTTTAGACTATAATTTTGTTGTTTTGTGTTATATTCGATTAGTTGCATTCATTCAAAATGAGATATCAAAGCTGAAATATTTCAACTTTTCAGCAAGAAAATTTAAACTTTTGTATTATGCGAAATTATTTAAACAAATATATCTCATTAGTTTTAAGTCGGATTGACATGTGGTTTTTTTATAACATGTAATTTAGAGTTTGTAGATGATTTTTAACAATAAATTTGTTGTTTTTAGTGTTATATTCGATTAGTTACCATCTTTCAAAGATGAGATATTAAAGCTGAAATATTTTAGCTTTTCAGCAAGAAAATTTAAACTTTTGTATTCTGTGAAATTCTTTAAACAAACATATCTCATTCGTTTTAAGTCGGATTGACATGAGATTTTTTCCAACGTGTAATTTAGAATTTGTAGATGATTTTAGACTATAATTTCGTTGTTTTTGTTGTTATATTCGATGAGTTACAATCCTTCAAAGATAAGATATCAAAACTGAAATATTTCAGCTTTTTTATCAAGAAATTTAAAATTTTGTATTATGTGAAATTCTTTAATCAAGATAATGTTGGTTAATGGGTTTTTTTTGACTTATTTTTTATTTATATTAATATTATTTGATGATCTTAATTTTAAAATTTTGTGTGGTTTAAATTTGTTCTTAAATGTTCTCGTAATAAGAAATGTTCTCGATTGAACACTCCCTATATATATATATATATATATATATATATATATATATATATATATATATATATATATATATATATATTAAATGGTAAGATATTACTTCTTGGTTTTGTACTGCATATGTAAAAACAATAACACTAAAAGGTTGTAGTGAGGAACTTTATTAAAACAAGGTTAATTTATATATATATATATATATATATATATATATATATATATATATATATATATATATATATATATATATATATATATAGAGAGAGAGAGAGAGAGTTAGGTTCAAATGTTTTTAGCAAGTATTGTGTGCCTAAATGCACCAATGAGAATTTAGCAAATTATTAATTATTTTATATATTATTTGAGGGTAATTATGTAATCTTTCATTTTAATTCTTTATTCAGTCTGATTCTTATCCCTTTATATTAGGCAATGATTTATGATTGATTTAGTTATCATTAATATAATTTTATTTATATACTCGATGCAAACGTCCCCCCTCACAGAACACAATTGTCGATTCCATTAGCTGCTGATCAATTTGTTTTACACAATCGATGGATGTTCATACTGGAAATCGGAACCAGGTATTCATACATTACTAACAACATCTCTCTATGATAATGAAGATATTTTTGAAACGTCCCCCACACACCCTTTTACTGTTTTTACATATACATATGTATCAAATCTGATAATCTTCCAGGAAAATGAAGATCAAAATCCCGAGAAGGATCTGGGTAATGTCAATGATCCCAAGAACCTGGTGAATGAAGTTGTGAAGAAAAAAAGAAGATGTAAAAAATGTTTTGGCTTTGGTCATGATAGCAGGAACTGTCATTTTGGATTGAAGAAAGAATAGAACTACAAGAAATTCATCAAATTAGTCGTTTTTATATATTATTTACTTTGATTTCAGTAAAATAAAAGTATGTTTTTGATGAATTATATGATATTATTAAGTTTCAGTTCAGTGTAATAAAATTATCGTTTGATGAATTCTCGGTGTTTTCCTTTAATTATTATGTTTACAACTAAAGATGTATGTGGTTTCTGGTATATTTATGTTTCGTAGGATCATACAATATATCATTCCAACAGAATATCAGATGAAAACACTACAATTCTCATTCCAACATAATGTCAAAAAATAATGTTCATTATATTTCATAAAATATGTATGATGTTTCATAAATTCAAATCACATAATATCAAAAAATAAATATTGTAAACAATGAGCAATACAAATAATTGAACTTAAACAGTTTAAGAGTTAATTGTCTTCAGCACCATATTACTATAATATTCTAGTAGATTGATTTGGAGATAACACATAGTAAACTTTTTTGTTAGCCATATTGCTATATAATTCTTTCAGAATGATATTCAATGTGTGCATTGATTCGATGTAACACAAATTGATAAGTTTTATAAGTCATATTGGTAGAGTATTCTGATAGAATTATGTCATTCTGATAATATGCAAAGTTTTATAATCCATATTGATATATCATTCTAATAGAATTATGTCGTTAATAAAATATTGTGTAACTTTTTAAAAAAAAATACATAATAATATTGTAAAGTAATTAATTTAAAAAATACATAATAATATTGTAAAGTAATTACTTTAATGTGTTGTTGGTATTTTTTACATTTGGAATGTGAATATAGTATCTTATGAATATTATTATCTTTATCATGTTCTAAAAAACAATCAAATCGGAATCATTTATTTTTATCAGTGATCCCTAATATCAAGCATTTTAATTTGCATAGAATCCGTTTTCATCCCTATTTATTTTGTATGACAATTTATAATATTTTATTTTTTCAACTTCCAAAGCATATACAAACACTATCGAAATTTCTTAGTTATGGGCGATCAAGAACCAGATGTCAATAATCATATTTATGAGGAACATTATTTGGCTAGTGATGATGACAATGGAATTGAAGATTTCGATTTTCCTGATAATGATACACTATATGATGGCGGATTTCAAATAGGAGAAAGCAGTAATCCTAATTTAGGTGAGTTTTTGAATATACTGTTTAATTTTTCATTGTATTTCAGATTCTATATTTTAACAAACAAGTTTAATGTTAAATGTTAATATTTTCATCGATGACATACAGAGGACGCAAATCATGCAGAAGACGAAAATCACTTCGTTGATGAAGATACAGAGGTTAATATTGATTTCAGTGAAGGTACTAAATTGAGTTTAGGATATTGAAATTTTTACAGGAAAAATAAAATTATTTTAGAATAATATTTATATAATTCTTTCAGAATAATTTTTTATTTGCTATGTTTAAACAGGACAACCACATGTTACACATGATTACGTTTCTCCTGGTGGCACCTTGTATTGGACCCCGATTGTTTCAGACGATATCAAACCAAAAGTTACATCAAAATTTAATTCATATGGTGAAGCAGTAACAATGAATAGAAACTATGCATTAGAATCTGGTTTTGATGTCAGGCTTGGAAGAGTACAAAAAACGAAAAATGGGATTATTACAAATAGACATCTTGTATGCAATCGGGAAGGTAATCCAAATACTAGTAAAGTAGATACTCTGGACATTCAGCATAAAAAAACTCAAAGAAGGAAAGATTTATTTAGGAGGAATTGTAAAGCGAAAGTTGTTTTAGAAATAATTCCCGGTACTCTTACATATGTCGTGAGTGATTTTGTCGAGCAACATAATCACGAGTTGTTTAGCAAGAGCAATATGTACTTATCTCGTTCAAAGAGAAAACTTGATTATTCCCATGAAATTTTCATTCATAATTTGTCAAAACAAAATATTGGTCCTGTAAAAGCACATAGACTGTATAGTGCTCTTCAGGTCGGTCCTTCTGTTCGAGGTGGATTGGTTTCTAATTTCAAGAATGCTAGGAGAAATCTTAATTGTTACATAGGTAGGAGGGACGCGAAATTCCTTGTTGACAAGATGAATGACAGGACGAAAAATGTCCCATCATTTACTTTTGAGTATAAAGTGTTGAACAAAAGATTGAATGCCTTATTCTGGGCTGACGAAACAGCAAAGTATAACTACAATTCTTTCGGAGACGTTCTATCACTCGATGCCACATTCAGCATGAATAAGTATTTCTAACCTTTAATACTTTTACAATAACAATTTCATTGTTTTCATTTATGTAAACTAATATTTTATTTTCAAAATAGGTATGATATGGTTTTTGTTCCATTCACTGGCATCGATAACCACAAAAAGTGTGTAACATTTGGTGGCATCGATAACCACAAAAAGTGTGTAACATTTGGTGCTGGACTTTTAAGTAAAGAAGATGGAGTTTCTTATGAATGGTTGCTTAGGGATTTTTTGAAAGCTTTTAGAAAACAACCTCAATTGGTTATATCTGACCAAGATCCAGCTTTGAAAAAAGCTATAGATAAGGTTTTCCCGTTTGCACATCATAGGTTATGTATGTGGCATATAACAAAGAAGTTGCCAAATAAGGTATGCATCAAACGAATATTATTCTTACTTTATGTTATGATTCTACAATTATTTTCTCATATTCTAACAGAATCAATTGCTTTAACTCTTAAACTATACTCATCCTCATGAAATTTCATTTTATACAGATTTTATCAATTGAAGATGCAGCCACCAATCAAAACTTTCGAAAGCGTTTTCACTCTATAATTTGGAATTCTAAGCTGGAACCACATGAATTCGAGAATGTATGGCGTATGATGTTGGACGAGTTTAAAATTACAGATAACAGTTGGCTGAATACTATGTATGGTTTGCGAACATCTTGGATCCCCGCATTTTTCAAGCACATTCCAATGTCTGGTCTTATGCGAACTACATCACTGTCTGAAAGTCAGAATTGGTCATTTCAAACCACCACATTAACCGGTTCTTATCTTATCATGTTTATGATGACTTTTGAATCAGTCATGGAACGACAAAGACATAACCAATTTCTAAATGATTTTAATACTGCCACCACTTTTCCTAAATTCATTACCCGTAGTCCGAATGAACCTCATGCTTCAAATGTATACACGCGCAAGATTTTTTATCAGGTTCAGAAAGAGATATCAAGAGCTGAAGATAATTGTTTCCAAAAAAATGTGATATCTTCCAACGGTGTTGACACAATTATTGTTTTGGAGAAAAAAACAACATAACCACTAGGCAAACAAATGATGTCGATGTGGATGACAAAGATGAGGAATACAATTACAATTGTCTTATAAGGGATACTGAATACACGATATATTTGTTTTCACTTTAATTGTCATTCTATCATTCAAATTTAAACACTAAAAACTTACAACTTAAACATACTCACTAATCATCTTATATATTCCAGGTCACACACTCAACCAAAGTTGGTTCATTCAGATGTACTAGTATGCATTTTGAACATGTAGGGATCTTATGCAGACACATATTCTGTGTGTTTAAGTTTTATGGCATTGAACAAATTCCTGAAAAGTACATTTTGAAACATTGGCGTAGGGATGTTATTCCAACAGAATTACTGAAAAGACGCTTCAATAGTTCTTTTGACGATTCTAATTCCGACATGACTGCTATTGATATTTTTTCAACCGTTGACCGTTGTGTGTCTTTTTTAAGCCATGATGCAGCTAAGTTAAAGTTATACCTTGACGAGCAGAATAAGTTGAAAAAAGATTCGTAGACAATTGTCCAACTCATGATGTACCGAACAGAGCAGAACAATTCAAGAAGCTTCTAGGCGTAGTATGTCCTGATGTAGTATCTAATGTTAGCGACATTCAGAATTCTACAGATATTCATAACAAAGGATTCGGTAGTCGTGGGAAAAGATTAAACTCTACAAAAGAGATGATTGAGAAAGAAAACTCCAAAGCTAAGAGGAAGTGTGCTACATGTCAACAGATGGTTCATCATGACAAAAGAAATTGTCCTTTAAAGAACGCCGAGAAATAATTTCCTTGATTGTTTTTTTTATTGGTTTTAGTAGAAGGACATTTCATTTTAATTTTGTCGGTTCACATTCAATGTTATCTTTTATGTCGTTTAATAAAGTATTCACCTTCATTGCTAGTGACGATGACATTGTAAATTAATCTAACAATATTTATTATTTCTTATTACTTAAAAATAATCATATCACGTAATACAAATATTCATTCCATCATTTGTATAAACTCATTATTTTCCTTACTTACAACAAGTTATACAACTTTTATCAAACATTTTAAGATTTATTTTCATTTTAACAAAAATGCTTTACTGCTTATGGTAGTATAGAAGTATTAATTATATCATATTTTCTTTCAAAAATACTATATACTACGTAAAGATATTCATTCCAAAAGAATTTTATTTTTAAACCTACTTTTACATTCTACATCCAACTTGCATACAAGTATAACATATTCTGATAGAATAATAACACTATAAACTAATCTATCAGCATAAAAAAATTGCAAATACAGCCCAGGCACACAACATAAGAAGTCGATGAACTTGACTTCATATTTCTAAAACATAACCATTCCAAAAGTATTTTATATTTTGATTTTTTATGCATTATACATGTACCCACACATACTTAATTTCAAAAAGGGTACATTATACCTAAAAAAACTATAACATATTCTACCAGAATCGTAACATTTACTATATTATATCAGCATAAAAAACAGTACAGTCACACAACATTATTAACAACAACCTTGAATTATATTAACAATATTATTACAAAAAATACATCAACACATACATTATCAACAACAACCTTGCATTATATTTAAAAAATCTTCATAATTTACTTCTAAATTTTATTCATAAGCAGCCCATAAAAAAACTGATTATTAAACTACTTCCCATTCAACCAGAATTGCTTTTCACAAGGCACAACATCATCATCCCAGAAATTAAACAACGCATCAACACAACCTTTATATCAAAATTAATAATCCATTACAAGACAAAGTACCTTTTCAAACATCTAACATAATGCATAATAATATTTTAACAACCACAAAAAAAGGTTCAGCTAATGTCATGTCAATATTTATCTTAAAAAAACCAAACTACCACTTCAAGTTCTTACCTACGACCCCTTGTTTTTCTTTTTTTCTTCCTATTTTCAGCTGACTGTTGAAGAATCATATCTTGTTCCAAAATATCCAGCTTACGAAACGCTTCAAAATCTTTAACTATCATAGTCTTAAACTTATTGAACTCAGCTGTCAACAATCTTGCCATGTATTTCGTCCTTAACTTAATTATAGCATTCATATCACCAGACATTTTACCTGTAAGACCACACTCCCAACGCCCTTCATTTTCCCCCATGTAACTTTCCATATGCCTCATGAGGTAGATTCCACATTCTGTTCCAGCTTTTTCTATTTGCCAATATATGTTCATCACCCGTCCCGCCTTAAAAGTTAAGGCTTTTGCCATTGGATGATGTTGTGATGTCAAGTAGTTGCAAAACAGTTTTTTCTGTCATTAAATACAACATATACATCAGACATAGTTTTATAACATACTTTAGAATAAAAACCTAGTGATCAGAATTTTATTGATTATCTTACCACCAGGTTTGGTATCATGCCATACTTTCTCTGTTCTCTTCACATGATCTACTATGTAGTATAAACTTGATCTCAGATCAAAGATGAGTAAATAATACTTCTCATCATCAACTATTGGGAAGAAAACCTTGTACACATTAAAAAAAGAAGTTACTTTAATATTAAGTGATGCAACAAATATTACATTTACTACATAAACTTACAAGGGCAACATCTCTGAAACTTGGCTTGACATCAAATTTATTAATGTAGATTCGCAATAGAGTAGCAAAAAGCCTACATTTCTGATCTTCCGACTTTAATTCATTCAATATCTCTTCTGTCTGTAAAAACCCACATCAACAACAATATTAATTTCTACAAAAATAAATTTGAATTTACAATTAATTTAAAAAATAAATTCATACCACAATAGTTGTATCGAAGAAAAATCTTGAAAGCGATGATTCATCCTTGTAGTTCTCCATTTTATTCAAAAACGCAACCCAACAATCAATTACTCTAGAATGCAAAAACATCCCTTGATTGAATTGATATGCAAAACCCTGGTGCAGCAGATGACCTGTTCCAATGTCCCAAATCTCATCCCTGTGACAAAAATTATATATAAAATCAATCTAAATACATTCACATTTATATTCTAAAAATATAATAAGTGAGTCATATACATACGAACCCATCATCTCTATTAGATGCAAAAACTGAATTGCATATCCCTGTTTCATCCTTAGTCAGTTTATCCCCAACCTTAACAATTCTTTCAATATAGGGCGAATGAAATATTTTTGCCTTTTTAGGGATACGTTTTTCCCTTTTATCATTATCATCATCTTCTGCAGCATTATAAACAGCTTCTCCTATATTTCTTCCAACCACATTATCCCCACTGATTCCTGACATTAGTTGTTTCCTTCTATACACCTGTAACTCAGTTTCATCCAACAACTTAATCATTGGAAGTCGATGAAACTGAGTCATTGTTAAAGAATTGGTATCAACAGGTGTACTATAATTGACTTCTTTTTCTACATTAACTTCAGTAAGTATCAATCCTCGAACAGGTGAACTGTTTACTTCACCGCCATCACCTACATCATTCATATTCAACTCATTACAACACTCAGGCTCATGCACGTTTTTGTTACTTGCCCCTTCTTGCACTTCCTTGAAAATCTCATTCATCTTTTCCATCCACTCATTCAGCACCACACTATCAGGGAATTTTTCCAAACCATCCTTCAACGCAACCTCCATAGTACTTTTCTCTGTTAGAATTACCCCATAACTATGTTCTATAACAGCAGCGTATGCCTGCAATACATATTATTAATTATTAATTACATTACAAGAATATTTCACCATCTTGAATATTATAAATGTATAGACAAATTAGTAGTATTCCACAGATTGAAATTTATATTCTACCATAATATACATTCAAATATTAATTACAGTAATTACAGATTTAATAATTATCCATAAAGAAACATAATATTACCTCCTCATCTCCAAAATCCCTCTTAAAGCTGAGCAATTGTTGTTCTTCACCTCCTGTTTCATCCCTCGTATCGACATCATCATGCTCATCCCGAAATTTCCTCCCGAACCCTCCCAAACTGATTTCCAATTGTTGAATCTCTAATAACTTAGCACCATTAATATGCCCAATAAAAGGAAGCCTTTTATCTATCTTGATAGAATACTTCATGTTATACACGTACACCAACTAAAAAAAACATTAACTTAATTAATACATCAATAATAAATCAATACCAAATCTATATTTTCATATAACATTATGTCAAACTTACAATCAGGAGTGTAATAGGACCACTGTAGTAGCTTGATTTTTCATCCCTTTTCCATAGTTTTTTCCTTGATCCCAAACAATCAAGCATATATTTCACCAATTTAACTTTGAAAAGTCTTCTACCAACACCAACTTCCTTACCACTTTTATTTGATTTGTTCCCATCAACATTGACTCTATGAAGTTGCTAACAAAAAAGGTTAAAAAATTAAGCCTAAACATCAAAGTATCCTTTGTTGTAGCCTGAATCCTTCTTAAATACTCCCCACCATTGAACTTATCACAACTATATTGTCCCCTCCATTCTTCCAGAATTTGATTGTCCTTATCACACAATGGCAACTCATTGATGTCTTCTCCACCAATTGGCAAACCCATCATATCATGCACTGTCTGTTCTGTTATCTCAATAACAGAGTTTTGTAGGACAAGTCTTTTACTATCGGCATCATACACATCTAAAAGATAGTAGCTTAGTTGCCCCGGATAACTTGTAATATTCACTTGCAGAATTGATCCAAAACCCATTCTAAAAAATGCTTGTTTTTGTTCTGGTGACATCCCCATAACAGCTGCAGTGATGTTATCACATTTCATTCTGGTTGGAAGGTATCTTAAACCAGGTGGATATTCCTTATTTATTTTCCTAACATTATCTTCCTGTTTCTCTTTGACAGATTCATCAATTCCCTTATTCTTTAATTTTTTTACAATTGGAACTCTATCATTTTTCCTCTTTGACCTTACCTCTCTTTCCAAAAGTAGTACATTTAAAGGTTTAGGACTTTTCTTTTGTTCAATTGATTTATCAAGCTTTTTCTTTGACCTTCTTTCTCGTTTCACATGTTGTTCTTCTTCATGTACTTGTTCTGCTACAACACACAATAAATAATATAATGTTTAGTATAAGATATTAGATATTAATGTTTTAAAATATAAGATATTCCTTATATTCTAACAGAATAACAATTTACTTCAATAACTTATATTCATACATATATTCGTATTCTACTAGAATTGTCTTCAATAAACTACAAAAACATCATAAGCTTTAGGATTGAAACAGAACCCAATGCACATTAAAATACTTATATTCATACACATATTTGTATTCTTCTAGAATAGTATAGAATAGTTGTACATGTTTGATTTTAACTCATACTAATATCTTAATAACATTTACATAACAAATACTACACATATTATACAACTTGTTTCAATGATAACAGAATAAAAGGAAACATTAACAAAAAAAACACACTCTTTAAACTCTATCAGATGATATTACATACAAATTATAAGGGTTAGTATAAAAAGTTAGATATTAATGTTTTAAAATATAAGATATTCCTTATATCCTAACAGAATAACAATTAATTTCAATAACACAATCAATATACACACAAATTTCTCATTCAAACAGAATACAAAAAAAAACATATTACAAAAATATATTAGAATATATGCAATTCTAACAGAATATAAAATAATCTACAAAAAACTTCATCAATTTCATTTTGAAACATAACCCACTGCATATTGAAATACTTATATTCTATTCTACTAAAATAGTCTACAAATTAATATTCTACCAGAATCATATACATTTAAATTTCAATTCTACCAGACTCATATACATTTTAATTCAAGACATATAATCCACTATCAATGTGGATAGTCACACTCATATACAACATTCTATTCTTCTTGAATTTTACACATATCAACTTCATCAATATCTAACAACTCTGAATGTTTCAGTTTAAGTCATTAATCATCTACAACCTTTGATTCCATTAGAATATAAAATTTTTATACCTTGCTAATTAACTACTTATTTATAGAACTTTTCATTAGAATTTTAGCTAATAAAACAACAAAAATAATTCTAGGATAATACCAAAAATCTTTAAGTTTATATGAATAGAACATTCTGGCAGAAGGGACAATAATTTCAAAGCATACTGTAATGAAGAATAATTTTTCTTACCATACTACAAAAAAATGAACCATTCTTCTTCCAAACCATAAATCATACACACAGAACTGAATAAACATCATATAACACAAAAAAATTGTTACCTTCAGGTTCGGCAACGAAATCATCATCGTCATCTTCAAGATTCAAGGCCGTTTCTGATGTGTTCTTGAACTTTGACTTGAACGAAGTGGATCGTGTACTCCTCATTCTTATCGAATACCGTTCACAGAAGCCCCCAAATGTCGATTCCGTCTTCTGGATCGTGTACTCCTCATTCTTATATGAAAAACCTTCAAAGGATCTTCCGATTTTGAAGTTTGATTACAAGAAATCAGAATGTTTTTCAACCTCCGAAGGAATTGGGTTTTTGATTTTGTGAGTATGCGAGATATTTGGGATTATCGGTTGATCACTTCCATACTTATCCACCGTTTCCTAATTAAATGACGACACAATGTACCATTCTACCTTTCCTTGACCGGTCACTTAATGAAATCCCTTTAATTTGATTATTTTTCTATTTATTTTAAAAAGAAAATCACTTTCTTAATTTACCACAAATGATTGGTCTAGAATCCTTTACACAGGCACACAATACTTAGCAAAAACAAAATAACCTAACCCTATATATATATATATATATATATATATATATATATATATATATATATATATATATATATATATATATATATATATATATATATATATATATATATATATATATATACTAGGCGAATCCCCACGCGTTCTGCGAGAATATAATTATATAGTTAAAATAATAACTTTTACCAAATTATTATTTAATATTTATACTTTGAAACAAAATGTTAGTAGTAAAGCAAACATATAGTTAACGTATTAGTTTTATTAAACATTATAGTTTAATTTTTAAGTCATTGTGATATATACAATTATTTAATAATTTTATAAACCGTTTAAAATTGTGTAAATTATATATCAAATGAATGATATTATAACGGGTAACAAAACGTATGAACAAAAATATGAACTGCAACTTTTAGTAACATAAAAATAGAAAAACATCTATTATAACATTTGTATTAAAAAAGATATATATACAACGAATAATAAAATATATGAAAAATAAACACTATAACTTTTAATAACATAAAAACACTAAAACATCTATTATAACATTTATATTAACTCTTCATATTTAATTCACAAATCTCTTCAAATATATTAATGTTTTTAATAAGCAAAACTTTACAACCTTATAAAAGAAAGGAAAATAAAAAGTTATTAGTGATTACTAATAAATAATCATAAGTTAAAAACTTTTGAGTTGTAACTAATAAATATACATAAATTAGAAAACTCTTGAGTTGTAGTGTGAGTTTCAAATGAATGCGGTACTTGGAAATGTATACTTATTATTATTATTATTATTATTATTGTTATTATTATATTCGTCTAAATAATCTGTTTTGATGCATCATTTTAATCCCTTCAATTATTAAACATAAAGATATTTAATTATAAATTTATAACATACATAGGTGCATATACATGTTAAACAAATCATATAATATATATATATATATATATATATATATATATATATATATATATATATATATATATATATATATATATATTCGTAAATGTCATATGTAATTCTTGTCGTAGTAATATGGATTAATTACTTTCATATGATAAACATATCATGATAAGTCTATCATAATTACATATCAAATGTTTAAAATTATGTTATCTTTTAAATATTGTCTGTTAAATATGGTGTGTAGGATAAGCCAACAAAAAAATAATAGAAAATAAACATAATCAAAATAGAAAAACTACAATCAAATAAATAAGAACATTGGGTGGTTGAATATATAAATAAAGATGTTACATAAACATACATTTAAATGAAAAGAAAAAACAAACATTCATCAACTTTGCTCAAACAAAAAAACCAATATCCATTTTATGAATATTCTTTCTTCATTTAACATCATTCAACCATAGAAACTTGATGACGGTTCTTTACTAACCTGCAATCAAAATATTTTTCTTGAAAAAGAAGAATCAGAAAGATATTCCAAGCAAAACATTGATGTTTGGAGAGTCACATTCAAGATTGAGTAATACACACAAATTACATATAAAGATTAAATGAGAAACTGAATATAAAGAAAGAATAGAAAAGTTTCATTTGTTTTGGTTGAAAGAAAAAATCATATTACAATTACCATCGATGCGACATAACTCATTTCTTCAAATCATCATATTTGGATCGTGAATGCTTCAACTATATGAAAACTTTTGAATCACAATATCTTCAAATCCTTCTTACATGTAAGATTTTATATAACACAAAAGTCACAAAAGATTGTCCTTTTTATAGTAAACTTTTCACTAAATGCTAATTAAACATAATATAAGTTATAAAACTTTTGAGTGTTAAATCATAATTAAGAAAACTTTTGAGTTGCATTAGTTAAAAAATAGGGTTTCAAATGCATGAGATTCAAGAAAAAATGCTAGTTTTATAAGTATGTATGATATATATATATATATATATATATATATATATATATATATATATATATATTAAATGGTAAGATATTACTTCTTGGTTTTGTACTGCATATGTAAAAACAACACTAAAAGGTTGCAGTGAGGAACTTTATTAAAACACGGTTAATTATGGAAGATGATTTTTTGAATGATTCATTGGTTTCGCATTTTGAAAGGAAATTTGCCGAAAATGTTAGTCTAGAAACAATTGTGCAACTGTGCAAGACTTGCAAAAGATTGCCAAGTTCCACTTTGAAGTGTGAAATAGCAATGTTTCTTATTAGTTTTCTTGCTTCAAATTTTGATAAGTTTTAATTTCGGTCCCCTATATTTATAATTATTGTGTGCTGCCCCTGTTTATATATATATATATATATATATATATATATATATATATATATATATATATATATATATATATATATATATATATATATATATAGTGTCAAGATCAAATAAGAAGGAAATTTTTGGTAGGAAGGTAACAAGTTTTTTTTTCTACATATTTTTTTCGCGAACAAACAAAATGAATCATTAGATGATTCATTTGTAAGATGATCCACAAGAAAAAATTCTCAAAAAAACATTTCGATGATTCATTTATACAATGATTTTGTTGTTATTCACTAAAATTGTCATAAAAATGGTTTTTTTCTTAATTTACTTAAAAATGAATCATAAAGATGTTTTTTTGGGAATTTTTTCTTGTGAATTGTCTTACAAATGAATCATCTAATGATTCATTTATTTTGTTCGTCAAAAAAATATATAGAAAAAAACTTCTTACCTTCCTACCAAAAATTTCCTTCTTACCGGATCTATATATATATATATATATATATATATATATATATATATATATATATATATATATATATATTTGAAACATCAAATCTAACCTACTACTAAACTACATCTTAAATCCATCTATGTCCACGACGGGACTTGAACCCTCAACCTCAAGAAGGAATGGCAACACCGGATACCTGTCGCTAGAAGCCCTTTGGTATGATTAATAAACTTTCGCTACAATGAGTGTCATTAAACCTTCGTTGTTTACATAATTTAAAACATTAATGCAAATTGTCGCATTACAAACAGGAAATCAATGAAAGATGTGATTCATTTACAAGTTTTTAAGGTATGAAACATAAATATAGTTTATATAGGTTGGTCCATGATATGTGTTGAATTAGCTTATACGGCGACATAGAGTGATTCCATCACCCACCGGAAGCTGACATATCTCTACTCTTGGATCAACAGCCAAGGCTTTATTCAGCTCTAATACGAAGTCTCTATAATATCTAACATATTTTCGAAGTGGGGCATCAGCAGGTGCTACCAAAGACCCATTCCAAAGGGTGTTATCATAGCCAATAACTCCTCCAATTTTGACAAGATCAATTAATCTTTTGTGGTAATTAAGATAGTTGTCTTTATCAGCATCCACAAATATAAAATCAAATGATCCATGGAATTTTACCTGTAAATCAAAATTTACAAACTAAAGTTAACTTCTAATTTCAAGAAAATAAAAATTATAAATATAAACCTCTCGTAAATTTGTAAGTACTTACGTCGTCTACCATTTGGTCAAGAAGAGGAAGAGCAGGGCCTTCTCTAAAGTCAATCTTGTGAGCAACACCGGCTTTCTCGATAATCGGAAGGCCAATTTCGTAATTTTCACGGTTTATGTCCAAAGCCAATATCTTTCCATCTTCTGGAAGAGCAAGAGCAGTAGAAAGAAGGGAATAACCGGTGTAAACACCGATCTCCATCGTGTTCTTAGCATTTATGAGCTTGAGAAGTAAGTTCAAAAACTGTCCTTCGTCAGCAGATGTCGTCATAAGATTCCTGCATTAATTTAGTATTACATGTAAAACGGATTAGATAACAAAAAGCACCCACAGTGTTTTTATGGTAATTAATCCAGTTACGTACTCATGAATCATAATTAATACGTTATATATAACATTAGGAAATCAAATGCATGCAGTAATTATGACTTACCAAGGGTGTCTAGCAGTGACCTCTCGTAGCTCTTTCATGGATTCTGGCTCTCTGGGGTAAACACTGGTTTCAAGAATGTATTGGTAAAGTGCATCGCTTTGAAGGAGGCTCTTGTGGCCAACTTCTTGGTGTTTTGCAGGCTGAGTTTCTCCGGTGGCAGCCATTGTAACAAATCTCTGGTGTTTGACTGTGAAATGGAGAGTCGAGAGTGGGTAATGGTGGGTTGAAATGAAGCTGAAATTGAAGGATTGGGTGTATGGGAATATATAGGGAGTGGGCATGGAGTATCGGAAGGTGGAGGGGTGGTTCTTGTGCGTGGGGTTGGTGAGACTTGAGCTTTCATTGCAGATGTGGACTTAGCCAACCATAGTGGAAAGCAAGAGTTGGTAAAGCCCACTTGTTTTTTCTTTTTTTTATAATAAAAGTATATGTTAAGCGGTTATCATTGATGTTGACAAAGTATGATTATTATTTTACAATTTATTCACATCATACTATTAAAATTGTTTTCAATATTGCCTTCATTTATGATTCAGTGAACAATCATCCGATCAAAGAGATTACAAACCACTCCGGATGAGGGGTTGTTGTGTGGTGGTCGTCTAGTTGCTAAATATGGTTGAAGGAACAAAACACTTCTCAAGATGTGCGAAGAGAAAATAACAAAAATAATAATAATAACAAAAATATTCTACCACCAAAACTATGCATAATCTACCCTAATCATCATCCACTATTCCAAACATTTTACTGTTCTTTTCTTTTTGAATCTTGAAGTATGTGGATTTAACCCATGAACAGTTTTGGCCATTTTTTGTACAATGTATATGACAGTCATCTAAATGGGAATTTTACTTTTTTAACCCTTGATCTACTAAATATTACTATCAAGGGGTTGATTAGGTTCACTCATACCAAATTGATGTGGGTTGCGGGTTGCGGCTCGTTTCTTGCAAACTACAGGTGAGGCGCAGATCCCTGCCCATATCCAAGACCCGGTTCATATCGATGTGTTATATCCAAGACCAGGTTCATATCCAGACACGAGATATATATTGATGGGAGTAGCAAAGGATTGTTCATTTAGTCGGTATTTTTGTGACAACCCAGGAAATACGCCCCCAACCGTCGTCGATAGTCGAACGACAAAACATGATAAAACAATCTTGTAAACGTCAAAATTTTCAACCATCACTCTTATTAATGTCAGAAACATAGGCTCAAAAATAGATGCGCAAAAAGTCGTGTCACTTTCCGAGCAGATTAACATATTTAGATTCTACACGCTACTGCCATTCTAGAAATGTAAATTTCACAAGAATCCAACATTGTATGAGCGAGATATGACATTTATAGGAAATAAATGTTTGGCGTACTTAAAAAGTTACAACGTCGAAAACTACAAGAAGATTGGTCGACTTTTGGGAAAAGTCACCAACTAGACAAACATAGTACCACTTAAAGTAGGGATTATGGAGCTAAGAACGTTTAAAACGAAGATCATATGAGGAAGATATGATTTTTAACAATAATAAAAACACGTCGAAAAACGAAAGTCAAAACTAGCCAAAACGACCAAAAGGAAAGTTGTAGAGAATGAAGAGATCTACACGAATATATAAGAGTCGTCAAAACGGAGTTCGTATACGAGAGTTACGAATTTTCGAAGTTTAATTATCTCGTCACGTGTGCTCACGCGCAGTGCGCACGGCGCACTGACAAACGATTTCATCGAGATACAAGATGACGTGGCAAACAGAGTAGACGACATGTGGCATGATCATACGGTACGCACACATTTTCTCGGTGTGCAATGCGCGGCCTAAACCTGCTATAAATAGCAAGATTCAGCATACCATTTTATGATAACAGAAACGTTAGGAGGATATTAACCTTAAATTAAGGTAACGAGTAAAATATACCTCTTCTATCCAAATCAGGATTCAAATTTAGTGACTTCACTATCTGAATCCCATTACCAAAACACTAGAGAATATGCTAACACACTAACCAAGGTTGAGGTTACAACGAGTGCTAACTTAAGAACAAGAACATAGTATTTTTCCATACTTACCAAACCTGTGAACTCACCAATATTATGTTGACCCTATCAAAATCACATATATTCCTAGGTCAACCTATACATATAAAACACATAATATTAATGACGACTGTCAGACTATCAAATGGAATGGAACTCAACAAGAAGGCCTCTTCTAGAAAGACAACGACTCCGAAAGTTGTACCACTCGGTGTTTCCGTCACCAGGCCGAGAGTTTGACAGACTGATATCAGAGCTTAGGGTTATAGAGAATTAGTAATTCTTTAGGAAATACGACTATAACCTAGGCACGTATACTCTATAAAGATCTGTCCTCATATCTACAACTAAAAGTATTATTAAAATACATTACCGATAGACTACTTACGGGAGAGGTGACTAGTTTGGAGTATCACTTGGGTTGCTGGATTTCAGAACGGCTATATGCTAAAATGATCCTGCCCTCCAGTACTTTTCATCTGGATGGTCCTTATTTGATAGTCTTGAAGTGCAAAACCAAAATTTAATACACGAGAAATCAAGATTTTAGGTTAAGTACCCTAATTAAGTTTAATAGTACACTCACCAAGCCAAAACTAGACGTAGAACTGATCAGCTATGTTTTATTTTAGATGGGTCTAATGCACTACTAAACCTAAATATGGTAATTAGCAAGGTAAAAGCTTGAGCAATCCAAAAGAGCACAAAATGATCCTGCCCTCTGGCACCAAGGCCGGCCCAGTGGATTGTATATCCTGTTACATGATAGTATATTGTTATGATGTATAGATCTGTTAGATTAGTATCCTGGTATATAGGATATTAGCATGCGGTAGTGATCTGTGAATTTTCATGTTTTTCTTATGCCTGGATATATGTTTATTTGTTATGTGTATGTCAACATGTTATGGTTGGTTGGGTTGAGGCGGTCCTGCTTTGTGCTGAAGGCCAAGATACCCAAGGCGGTTCAGATAGACTGTAGGCCCTGCGAGGCGGTCCAGTCAGGCCGAAGGCCCGACGAGAGGTCCAAATAGGTTGTAGGCCCTGCAAGGCGTTCCAGTCATGCCTAAGGCTCGGGAGCGGTCCAGATAGGTTATAGGCCCTGCGAGGCGGTCCAGTCAGGCTAAACGCTCAATTATGCATGTTGCTGTTTCATATGTTGTATGTGGTGGTACTTTAGGGGAACTCACTAAGCTTTGGCTTACGGTTTTTAGTTGTTGTTTCAGATACTTCTGATGATCGCGGGAAGACAAAGGTGTGACCGTAAACATCCTCTGTTTATGGTTTTATGATTTTGGTATACTCTGATATGGATAAATAATTTGGAAACAATGATTTTGTGAACATTTTATGATTATGGGTTGTTTTTAAAAGTTTAAATGTAACACCGTAAATTTTCCAAACAAATTTTTCATTTTAAAATCATATAATTCTCACAACACATTTCACAAAAATTTCATTTATTTAATTTACAAATCGCAACTCCACAATTGTTTAATTAAGAATCCAGAATCCTCAAAACATAACTCTTTCTCTGTTGTGTACAATCAAGCTGACGCCTTCCCGCGATCCTGAGAAAAACCTGAAACACATATCACATAACACGGTAAGCACGAAACTTAGTGAGTTCCCCAAAATACCACACACAACTCATTAGCCACTCGAGGCTATAACTCGATAAGACCCTCCGGTCAATGTGTCTCATTGGGACCCTCTGGTCCCACAACTCGGGTGGACCCTCCGATCCTAACTCAGATGGACCCTCTGGTCCTAACTCAGTAAGCTCAGAATAATACACAACATAAATCACATAGACATAATGCAGAATATCACAGTATTCAATATAAATACATAAGAACCTCAGGTCACACATAGATACCACACATGGTAAAGTATAGTGAGAAGACTCACCTCGGATGATGAACAACCCCTATAAATGCTGCTGTTACGCACCGGCCTCTACTCTAAGCCAAACCCACAATTAACCCAATTAGGAACTAAGTCCACTAACCAGCCCCTCAATGACCTAAAACCCATTGGGCCCACCAAGGCCCAATAATAAATGGGCTCTCCCGAGGCCCAACTCTCAAATCTGAAAGGCAAGCCCAACTCAAGGGCCCAAGGCACATATATGTATTCCTCTAGTCTAAAACTGTATTGCAACAAGCCCAAACTCCAGGCCCAGCACTCAAGGCCCAAAATGAGACTTAGCCCAAAATTCCTCAGTGAGGTTACGCGGGGCGTACCTTTCTTGGTACGCTCATCGTACTCACGAATCCAGATTGGCCATCGAGGACACTGGGGCAGTACGTGGGGCGTACAGGAATTACGCTTAGCGTACTTCCCAGATTCACTCTTTCTACTCATTTGGTCTTAATCAGTTAAGACATTAACTCAAATTCCAGATATGGACTCCCTAATGGCTCTTACTCCATAAAGTCAGTCACTTTAAGCCTTTGCATGGATGAAAAGGTCACAAACACCCAAAATACTCACTCTCTTATCTTAAAAAGCTCATAACTCATGCATGGATTGATTCCAATGACCAAGATTGGATTTTTATGACATTACATCACTAATTATACTCAAAGGGGTTAATCATAGTCTCTGGAGCTCAATATCTCATAAAGTCTCCACCTTTTGGGACAAAAACCCTAAAATACTCTAATATGATGCTGAAAACAAAAGAGTGAGAAAGCTTGAAGCTTTATACCTCTATATGAAGCTTCCAACTCAGATATGCTCAGATCCAAGGCCTGGACTTCTCACTCCTTCTTCTCCAAAGCTCCTTCTTTACTCCAAGAACACACCAATATCATTTAAGGCTCTCAAATGCACTCACAAGCTCCATGAACGAAGGATTAGGGTTTTAGAGGGTTTATTGACTGAAGATGGTGGCCATGAATGAGGCCATCTCATTCTTTATATAGGGACACATCCAAAGGGACACATCCAAAGTTAGGGTTTCCACTCTGTGCCTAGTACGCCCAGCGTACCCTCTGGTACGCCCAACATACAAGGTGGCTCCGCTTAAAACTCACGCACCTGAGTACGCTAAGCGTACATACACGTAGGTCCAGCGTACTCAGTTGCCACCTTTCTCAAATGAGGGACTTATCTTGCCAAAACTTCAAACTTCCATAGCTTCCTCGATATAACTCCGATTCCAATGAACCCCATACCCACGGAATGGTGTCGAGATGATCTACGCTTCCAGCAACTCGTCGCAACCCCGAGACCTCCTCATGCCCGGGTTGCATCCCACAAACCCTAATCTCGGTCGATCCGAAACATGATGTTACAATTATCCCCCACTTGAATTAGATTTCGCCATCGAAATCGGTCCTTACCAACACATAGATCGAGTCCAATAACCCGAGAAGCACCACCGAAGGACCTCATATCATACAACAATCTCTTCCAAAGACACCTGATCCCAACAGGGACTCCCAACCCAAAGAAGGACAAACCCATTTGTCGTTGCAGTACTCGATCTGACTCTCCAGAACTTGAAGACTCTAGTGATCTGTCTCCCTGCCAGACCACCCTCGTAAAATATCATGTTAATCGCTCATCGATTAACAAACTCTAAGAACACTCTACCAACTCTGATTCTCTAATCGATCCCGGTTGAACTCAAGAGAAATGGAAAGGTAATAACCCACTAAGGACCCACCGCCTGAACAACTATCAGAACTCATCGGAAATAATGAACCCCAAAACTCTGACCTCAACACAAGGAAAAGACCATGCTCACTTGGAAGTATCCTATGACATCTATAGACATAAGCCCCAGCTCCCTCTCAAATATCCCCTTCAACACTGAGCACCAGGTCAGCTCCCGACCCAATAGATGAACCTCCAAAGGTTACTCATTGCATATCAAGAACGCCTTACCGACTTCCATCTCACAATAACTATCTCGGCTCATCGTGACACACAAGTCACGAAGTTCACTTTACCCCAAGCGAATACTACAAGTCATCTGAAATCGTCTCACCTCCGACCTCTGTCGTCTACCAACCATTGATTCCATGCGTCTCGCGGTTCTTCCCCTACCGACGAAACTGACTCACTCTGGTCTAAGACATCTGATGGAGAACAATACCCCTCAAAATGAACCCATCTACGAATCTGAAACCTCATCTCGCCTACTCAACACACGAACGAATCCAGACTCAAGCTCGAGAGTCTAATTCAACAGCAGAATTGGAACCACTCAATTCCAATCTGGTACTCAACTCATGACCTAAGATTTGCGAATTTATGCACACACCATCTCTCCAATTCCTTCCGATTATGATAATCCCTTCTCAACCTAGGATATAACAATTATCGACTGTCACGGAGACCCCAGTCTCGCCCCTGGTTCGGCAATCAAGTTCTCGAACACTTAAGTGGTAAGGTTGCCCAAGCCTAAGAACTCCTCTACATCATACTCGGACTAGTGAATATTGCAGCTCCCAGCGGGACAATATTCACCCTCATCGACTACTGAGTGCTACGGTCTCCCCCGTAGTCTTGCGACACTGTCTCAATGACTCGAGAATGCTACGGCTCCCCGCAGTATCACAACATTCTCTCTTTAACCAGTGAATAATACGGCTCCCCACAGTATCACGACACTCTCTCGCTGACTAGTGAATACCACGGCTCCCCGCAGTATCACGATACCCTTTCTCTGAATCACATATGTTGCGGCTCTCCGCAATCACACAATACCCTTTCTCTGACTCACGTATGATGCGGCTCTCCGCAGTCACACGATACCCTTTCTCTCACTGACTCATGGATGCTACGACTCCTTGTAGTCTTACAACACTCTCTTACTCACTGACTCGCCATGGGCTCACACCATGGTTTTTCCCCGATAATCCTAAGTGATTTCCCCCACTCGGATCTACTCGCTCTCTTATCACCTCATAATCTCATCATCAAGTCATCACTACACTAAGTTCACTAACTCATGCTACACAACCCAACATAGATAGGTGCACACACCCACTCAGCTTATGCATCACCACTCCTGATGTAAATTCTCGTAATCCAGGCACTTTTCTCAACACAGGTACACCCTTAGACAGTCTCGCTCTGGCGACAATTAACTGATGGGTTCCCACTGGTACAATAGCCACTCGGTACTCCACTTGCAAACTCAAATCTCAAAATAATCCAAAATTTTAGGGCGTCATACTCAGATACCCCGGTACACCATCAAAAAATCTCACGATGTCTTGTCTCATACACTGATCTTCCACTCGCACAGCTCGGAACCTCGAAATACTCCAACTCACAACTTGAAACACGGAGGAATCGTCAATGTCAATAACACGTTGACGACCAACTGATACCCCATCCTCTACAGCTCAAAACCCATGCGAGAATACTCATACCGAATCTGAAGTTGACTGCCAAACAACTGTTGCCCCTTCCTGGAGTGCATATAATAACCCATATATTGAACTAGAAATTCTCCACAATCGAAACCGGACCTCAACAAGCCAACTGCCTCGAATCTCAACCACTACAACTTGAAGAGCTACTAACCACGATAAAATCCCTAGCCAACGGCTACTTACTGTGGTTGCATTATCTCACTATGCACCTCGTCTCATCCACCAATGACTCAAGTCTCATAATTCCCGTACAGTAGATCTCCATAATCAGTTCTCTGACCGCACCTGAACAAATCTCTAATCCTCTTAATAAAATATTCAGTTCTCCCCCACTCAGGGTTCAAACCATCACCAATTGGCATACCAATAGTCTACTCCACAGACTATTTCACCAGGTACATCACACTTGACTCTTGGATTCGTACAACGTAACACTCGATGATCTTCCGATGAAAACCAAACAATTCTAAATATCCCGTAACTCAGACAAAAATCTCAGAATTCTCTCGATGTGACTGCCTCTAGTCATCTCGAAGCCTCAGACCGACACACCGCCGGATACCCCAACTGTTCTGAATTAGTCCTGACTCTCCATTTGGAAATAATGCACTATCACGCACCTCGTCTCTGATTCCTCGACCAGCCTCCCATCGCAGAAATCATCATGGAAGCAAGAGACCTCACTCTCATAGTCGATACACAACGTAGACAACGAGGGCCACCGCCCCAATATACTCCTCTTGATCACTTGAAACTGTTGCTAAAAGCATGCCTGACTCGACTAAGGCATCTCTTTGTCGTCATCTCAGTCTCCACTAATAGCTCTCTCATGGTATAAGGAATACCTCGCAGCGACATACTACCCGAATACTCTGGTGAAAAGGTTGCAACCCTATGCTACCCCACAGGGTTTACCTCCAACTTTAAAACCGGAAGCTCAATATCTCGTTTTGCTTCTCCCAGGAAACGAGAACATCGCAACTCTTATCACAGAAAGTGACATCTCAACTATCGACCGATTGCTCAACTGAGACCGCAATTCTCCATAAAGTCTCATCTCTACTCATCCATGTGTCTTGCGACTCCAACTGGCATCTCACCAATGAAAATCTCTCAAAACTAACTCGATTTCCTTCTCCATGTATGCTCCATTAAAACTCGATCGACATGTCCCTCTGGCCCCACACTCTATCATATCTGATCTCAGTCTGATCAATCACAACGGGATAACTGGTAAAACCAGAAACACTAACCGCCACGAATCATGGTACTCGAACCATGTGATCATCTCTCGATCTGCTATGAATCATGGTACCCGAACCATGTTATCTCCTCTCAATCTGTTACTTAGAACCTCTAGAATTCTCCATGTATCGAGTACGGTCCCTCTGCTTTCAGTAGTACGGGCCCATACTACCTGCCACATCTACCCATACTTTCCACACGGATCTTCCCAAAATTCCTAAGTAGCTGCCCAACCTTCTTGATCACCAATCCCGTTAAACCTGGTCGCTTCCCAACGAATACTCTCCTCTATCAGCATACTCATCTGACTATGACCACTCCCTAGGCTCTTCCTAGGTTCCCTCACTTCTCTGCCATCAGCTGTTGAAGAACTCCTTATGATGCCAACCATCTACTTCCTAAATATTGTCATATTCACTTAGTAGCTGACTCCCATCATCAAGAGTTCCACAAAGCACGAAGCAAGCAACATTCGGGCATCGAATAATCTCTACCAACACCTAAAACCACTCTAGGTTACCACTCCACTTGCTCTGCTCGCACTCAAAAGGTATCACCGAACTCAAGCAACTCTACCCCTCGCCGGTATCTAACTACTCTCTCAGTAGGCTACTCAAATGCTCATCTAGGTATCTCTCCAAGATTACTCCTCTACTGAAAGTTCCCTCTAAAAGATCTCTGTTGGATACTCTTACTCTGCACATACTCAAAGCACATCACAGATAGCGAAATTTCTAGGCTAAAGCATCACAAATCAGGCTACTCTAGTCCTAAAATATGAAATACCTAGCCTACCCTCTAGCATGCATAATATCTCATAAAATGTCTCATAAATATCTCATAATCACAAAAGTAAGGGTATTTTTTGGGAAATCACCGTTCGGACTCTGGCTGATTGTACACAATGCTCCAACTCGTTTTCTCTTAAACTCTTTCTCATTTTAGAAAAAAATTTCTCTTTTGAAAATTTTTCTCAAATCCTCAGTTTGAGTCCAAACACACCCGGAGGTGCATCCGAATCCCTCAAACCAAGGCTCTGATACCAACTTGTAACACCGTAAATTTTCCAAAAAAATTTCATTTTAAAATCATATAATTCTCACAACACATTTCACAGAAATCTCATTTATTTAATTTACAAATCACAACTCCATAATTGTTTAATTAATACTCCAGGATCCTCAAAACATAAATCTTTCTCTGGTGTGTACAATCAAGCCGACGCCTTCCCACGATCCTGAGAAAAACCTGAAACACATATCACATAACACGGTAAGCACGAAGCTTAGTGAGTTCCCCAAAATACCACACACAACTCATTAGCCACTCGAGGCTATAACTCGATAAGACCCTCCGGTCAATGTGTCTCATTGGGATCCTCTGGTCCCACAACTCGGGTGGACCCTCCGATCCTAACTCAGATGGACCCTCTGGTCCTAACTCAGTAAGCTCAGAATAATACACAACATAAATCACATAGACATAATGCAGAATATCACAGTGCTCAATATAAATACATAAGAACCTCAGGTCACACATAGATACCACACATGGTAAAGTATAGTGAGAAGACTCACCTCGGATGATGAACAGCCCCTATAAATGTTGCTGTTACGCGCTGGCCTCTACTCTGAGCCAAACCCACAATTAACCCAATTAGGAACTAAGTCCAAACTCTCACTCATTAGGTCTAAAGGTAGTCCACTAACCAGCCCCTCAATGACCTAAAACCTATTGGGCCCACCAAGGCCTAATAATAAATGGGCTCTCCCGAGGCCCAACTCTCAAATCTGAAAGGCAAGCCCAACTCAAGGGCCCAAGGCACATATATGTATTCCTCTAGTCCAAAACTGTATTGCAACAAGCCCAAACTCCAGGCCCAACACTCAAGGCCCAAAATGAGACTTAGCCCAAAATTCCTCAGTGAGGTTACGCGGGGCGTACCTTTCTTGGTACACTCATCGTACTCACGAATCCAGATTGGCCATCGGGGACACTGGGGCAGTACGTGGGGCGTACAGGAATTACGCTTAGCGTACTTCCCAGATTCACTCTTTCTACTCATTTGGTCTTAATCAGTTAAGACATTAACTCAAATTCCAGATATGGACTCCCTAATGGCTCTTACTCCATAAAGTCAGTGACTTTAAGCCTTTGCATGGCTGAAAAGGTCACAAACACCCAAAACACTCACTCTCTTATCTCAAAAAGCTCATAACTCATGCATGGTTTGATTCCAACGACCAAGATTGGATTTTTATGACATTAAATCACTAACTATAATCAAAGGCGTTGATCATAGTCTCTGGAGCTCAATATCTCATAAAGTCTCCACCTTTTGGAACAAAAACCCTAAAATACTCTAATATGATGCTGAAAACAAAAGAGTGAGAAAGCTTGAGGCTTTATACCTCTCTATGAAGCTTCCAACTAAGATATGCTCAGATCCAAGGCCTGGACTTCTCATTCCTTCTTCTCCAAAGCTCCTTCTTTACTCCAAGAACACACCAATATCACTTAAGGCTCTCAAATGCACTCACAAGCTCCATGAACGAAAGACTAGGGTTTCAGAGGGTTTATTGACTGAGGATGGTGGCCATGAATAAGGCCATCTCATTATTTATATAGGGACACATCCAAAGTTAGGGTTTCCACTCTGTTCCTAGTACGCCCAGCGTACCCTCTGGTACGCCCAGCGTACTAGGTGGCTCTGCTTAAAACTCACGCACATGAGTACGCTAAGCGTACACACACGTACGCCCAACGTACTCAGCTGCCATCTTTCTCAAATGAGGGACTTATCCTGCCAAAACTTCAAACTTCCATAGCTTCCTCGATATAACTCCGATTCCAATGAACCCTATACCCACGGAAAGGTGTCGAGATGATCTACACTTCCAGTAACTCTTCGCAACCCCGAGACCTCCTCATGCCCGGGTTGCAGCCCACAAACCCTAATCTCAGACGATCCGGAACAGGATGTTACATTAAATTTGTTGTGATTTTTGGGATGTTACTGAACGTGTCAAGGCCATTGTGTGTACTTGGATTTTAGGATCAATTTATGAGTTTATATATGATAATCATGTGTATTCTGATAAGGCTAAGAACATTTGGAATGATTTGTTTGAAACCTATAATAAGGCTTATGGGTCTGTTATTTTCAATGTTCATCAACAAATTAACTCTTTAAAACAAAACGACACATCTCTTTCTGATTACTTTAAGAAACATGACTCTTTGTGGAAAGAATTTGATGGCTTAACTAGTTTAACTGAATGTGTTTGTGATGTTGCTACTAAGCTTAATGATCACTCTAAACTAATGAAACTAATGCAATTTCTTATTGGTCTTAATGATGTCTATAATTAAATCAATAATCGCAATCTTTTGATGGAACTGTTACCCAATGTTAACTGTTTTCTCTATTCTATCTAGAGAAGAGTTACATCAAAAGAATGGATCTATAGTTTCTAGTAGTACTTTTAAAACTCAGGCTTCTGGGTTTAATAGCAAGATTAATGACTTTAAAAGGGGACAAAATCAAATTAGGTCTAAGAATCACAGAATAAAATGTAATCATTGTGGTCTTAAAGGTCATCTGATAGAGAAGTGTTACAAGTTGATAGGTTATCCTAAACAATTTAAACCCATAAATGAGTTTAATAACGAAATTAATCAAAGTAAATCCTTATTTGTGAATTCTTCTTCTATTAATTATGGCAACACCTCTTATGCTTCTTCTGAGTCTGTAAGTGGAAGTCGTGTTCACTATCTTACGAGTGAACAATACAACATGTTTCTTCGTCTCATTAATGAGAACTCTGTAAACGATGATGTTACTACTACTGCTCATATGGCAGGTACTTCCTTGTTTCAGTTTTGTAATTCTTTTATCAGTTCTAAGTCCCCTCGTAGTTGGATTGTTGACTCAGGAGCAAATCAACATATGATAGCTTTTGAGTCTCAACTTAGTGATACCGTGGATGTATCTAGACTAAAGCTTCTTGTCAAACATCCAAATGGTTCATCTGCTTGGATAAATAAGTTTGGAAATCTCTAGTTTTCCTCCCATCTCACCTTATTTGATGTATTTGATGTCCGCATATTTCAATGTCAATCTTTTTTCTGTACATAAGCTTTGTAAAGATAGTGGTTGTGAAGTTCTCTTTTCTAAACATACTTGTAAAATCTAGGATTCACTGTTAAAGGAGATGGTAGATAATGGTAGAGAATCTTGGGGGGTGTGTTATCTTGACTGTTTCCGCTCAGGTATTCCTACTAACATGACTAGTTCCAAATGTTGTGTCTCTAAACTTACTTGGCATAGTAGACTTGGTCATCCTGCTGATCAAGCATTGAGTTAATTAAAAGGAAAATTAAAACTTGGTAATGAGTCTTTACCTCATTGTGATGTCTTCCATAAGGAAAAACAGACTAGGGAGTCCTTTCCTCATAGTCAAGATAACACAACTAAATTAGGCGAATTAATTTACCTGGATGTTTGGGGACCTTATAGGATTACTACAACTGAAGGTTATTTTTTGAGTATTGTGGATGATTTTACAAGGGTCACTTGGATTTTTCTTTTGAAATCTAAAAGTGAAGTTTTTGAATGTTTTATGTCTTTCAACAACATTCTTTTAAATCAATTTAATGTTAAAATTAAGGTGGTTCATTTTGATAATGGAACTGAGTTTATTAATAGTTAGATGCGTTCATTTTGTTTTGAAAATGGTGATGTACATCAAATGTCTTGTGCTTACAATCCACAACAGAATGAAGTTGTGGAGAGGGAGCACAAACATATTCTCAATATAGCTCGTTCTCTTCTTTTCCAATCAGGTGTTCCTATTAAATTTTGGGGAGATGCTGTTTTGACTTCTGTTTTCTTAATTAATACAATGCCAACTTTTGTTTAAAATGGATTATCTCCTTATGAACTTGTTTTTAAAAGAACTCATATTTTTGATCATTTAAGAGTTTTTGGTTGCCTTGTTTTCTTGTTAAACAAAATGTTTCTGATAAGTTTTTTGAACGTGCTGAGAAATGTATTTTACTTGGTTTCTTTTGATAAAAAGGCATATAAACTTCTTAGTCTTGACACTAATTCATCTTTTGTGTCCAGGGATGTTAAATTTTATGAATCCGTCTTTCCATACAAATTAAGGTCAACCTTTATTAATCGGTTTACTAATAATAGTGCCTTGTGTGATCCTTTTTCCTATGATTATGTAACATCCTGTTTCATGTCATTTATTATTTCTGACTAAATCCTTAAGTTTTAAACAACATGATTTTTTATCAAATAAAATGGAGCATGTTGATGTTTTTAAAAAGGAAATATAAATATTCCGATTGAGGGGGGATGTTGAAAATACTATGTATTTATAATATCATATTTATTATTTATTGTGTGTGGGTAATTTGTGTTAATGTTGCAATTCTTGGTTTACTCTCATTTACGAAATAATTTTGTTCAAAGGGGTTATTTCTGCTATTGTGGAAATGTTGTGGGTTGCGGCTCGTTTCTTGCAAACTGCAGGTGAGGCGCGAATCCTTGTCCATGGGTTATATCCAAGAACCGGTTCATATCTATGGGTTATATCCATAACCCGGGATATATATTGATGGGAGTAGCAGATGATTGTTCATTTAGTCGATATTTTTCTCAACTCTCTCTCTCTCTCTCTCTCTCTCTCTCTCTCTCTCTCGTTTAGGGTTTCACAGTAGTTTATCTTCTTCATTGTATAATCCTTCTGCTCTTGATCGATTATTGAAAACCTTTGTAGTATAGGTTGAGTGTAGTATATTAGGGTTTTGTAATGAGGTTTGATTTGTAAGTATCTTGAAAACCTTCTGTTTCTTTGTCCTCAAATAATATAAAAAACGTTCATGTTGGGAAAATCTGGTTTATCGTTTTTTAACTTAAAAAAAAGTAGGTTTCTATAATAAACAAATGAATGGAAGTATTTTGCTATTTAATCATTTAATCAAGGCTATATGAAACTTTTGAAAATCAATTGAATCCGTATAACAAAACCATTGTCTAGATGTAATATATCAATCACCAAAACTATACATAATGTACCTTTTAACTATTTAGAGAGTTAAACTTTATAGAACAAAACACTTCTCAAGATGTGCGCACAAAAAAAAAAAAAATAATAATAATAATAATAATAAAAATATTCTACCACCAAAACTATGCATAATCTACCCTAATCATCATCCACTATTCCAAACATTTTACTTTTCTTTTCTTTTTGAATCTTGAAGCATGTGGATTTAACCCATGGACAGTTTTAGCCACTTTTGTACAATGTATATGACAGTCATCTAAATGGGAATTTTACTTTTTTAACCCTTGACCTACTAAGTATTACTATCAAGGGTTGACCAAGTTCAATCATACCAAATTGATGTCCATTGGGTAGCTACCAAGAACTCTCAAAAATGTTGCAAACTCCTGCCAGAAAATAAAATCTTTCTATCAATGTGCTTGTAAAAAATAGAAAACAAAAATTGTGCATTTTTAAATAATTTCACCTTTAAATGCTTAAGGGCATTTTGGGCATTGTAGTCAGCCATTGATGCTTCAAAATCACAATAGAAGAGATAGTCGAAATGCCTGTATATTAAATTCACAAATAACTTGCGTAATTAGCAAATACATAATCTTCATAATGTTCTTATGCATATTATATTGGTTTATTATGTTTTAAATTGTTTTAATTAGCACTTAATTTATGCATATATTGTCATAAAACTTACTTCAAACCATCATTGTTTACAAGAGGTCGTTTCCGCTGCGGACGACTTTCCATCTGATTACATGAATAAGTGGCACAAGAATTTTGGTTTTACATTAGGGGCAAAAACGACATTTTGACATTATGAAAAGCATATGACATGAATATAACCTTGGTGAGATTAATATCTCTCATAGAAAAAACAGCAAGTGCCTTGTAAAGCATACCGGGACCCTCATCCAAGGAAAAAACTATGCTCGTCTGCATTAAATTTTAATAAAAAATAAAATGATTATATCAAAAATAACTTTTTTTTTTTATTTATATTAATTGTGCTTGTGGATATCACTCACTTTGAAGGGTCTATCTGTGCCTGGAATAATTGGATCTCTAGCCAGCATGAGAAATCGAGTGATATTGTCTGAATCATCCTGGAAAACCAACAGATGAGTATCAGGAGGGCATTTATGTCTTTTGCATAAGTCTTCTTTCTAGGGCTATTTCAACAGAAAAGGATGAGGAGGGCATTTATGTCTTTTGCACAGACTATTTTTTGCAGATAAGGATGAGGGCATTTCTAGGGCTATTTTCAAAGTTGAGATGAGGAGGGCATTTACGTCATTTGCACAAACAAGAGATCTAATCCACCTTTTGGGTGGGAGAAAAAGTTTCAATCTTTGTCTCATTCACATCAGTCTGAGTCTTAGTCCAATGCACACCAAACACAGTACAACTTATTCTGTCATGTCAGGTATCTAGACCTGTATGTCTTGAGCTAGAACATTCAAATCATATATCCTGGCAGCACCAACACTCGCAACTGCTCCTGTGTCTTTGAGTTTGTGTTGAGCAACAAACTGAAACACACATCAACAATGGAAACATAATAATTCTATTCAATGGCTAAATCAATAAAACCATAAACTACCTTATGCTTTTCTATATTTTCTCCTAAAATGACAAAGTTACAATCTTTGATCCACAAGAAGATGTCTTCTTGAGAGTATTTGAGATATAAGACTCAAAATCACACATTGTCATTAAACTATGTGAACCCTAAACCCTAAATAATACCCTCAAAATCTTGCTAATAATTGCTCCATAAAGTATAATTTACCTGTGCAGCACCGGCTGTATCATCTACAGCTTCCCTGACCACTTTTAGCCTTGTTAATGTGTGCTCACACTGTGCAAGAGCCTGCAAATAAGTGTAACACATCTTTATTAAAAAAAAATAATAAGTAAAGCTAAAAAATAAAGAAGAATTAACATGAAGAACATACTTGTGGATGACTGAGAACCCGTTTAAGATCTTCAATTTTGACATCATGATTGGCTAACAAACAGTGTCTAACAGAAAGCTGCACCTCTCCAACAATATGTAACCTGTGTCGAAGTAATAGATCATAGTTTCTATGGATGCTACCTCCAAGAGAATTCTCAATTGGCAAAACTGCCCTGTCAGCAATCCAGTTTTCAACTGCCTGAATCCAAAATTTTGTAAGATTCATGGTGATAGATATGGATATAGAGTGAAAGTATGATCATGATCAGTGATGTTGAATTCTCACCTGAAATGCAATATCAAATTGCTCACAAGGGACAGTTTCACAATTTGGGTATGCTTTTTCTGCTGCAGATTCACTGTATGCTCCACTAACACCCTTCACAATGAATATTGTTTAATAAGTATGTGAATTGTAAATGTAGGGTTATGTTTATTTTGTAACTAAATCATGAAGCTAAAGCAACAACCAAGTATACAATCTCATGCCTGGTATGCTACTCGGATTCCAGATCCATCCTTGAAGGAACCAGTGAGATCAGTTGTAGTCAAAGGCCCTGCAATTTTCCCAAACATATTAATGGATATTGTTCAAAACTTTGCATGATATATGCTTCATTTGCGTTTAAGCTACGTTAGGGAAACCAAATACAGTTGTTAGAAGATGAACTGGATCAGGATGAATTCAAATTCAAGTCGTATTTAACAATTCTGACTTCTAACCTAGATTTTCAAGCTCTAAGACACTTAGATGAATCTGTATGCTTAATCAAAAATGTTTCGATGTACATTTCATCGAGAACTTATAGTTCACGATTCTTTGAAAAACATTTTCCGATCAATTCACACAGATTATCCACCGCATCCACAACATGCAGTACAAACATAACTTATTCATTCGGTCATCTATAACCAAGGAGGAACAAAATTCAAAAATCAAACAATTTTGCTTCAGAATGAAGCAATCACAATATCTTCTTACTTTTATTCTGCGAACGAGAATTTGTAGAAGCTGCTCCAACCTCAGAACAGCATGAGATTTTAGATATCCGTCGGAGAGATTGATTTGTTCTCTGGATTGAAACTCTGGTGGTGATTACTTTTATTTTACATGAAGAGCTCTTTGGGGAAGGTGGATGGCAAGAGGAACTTATCGAAGCTCCATGAAGTTTTGTTGCCATGTGACTTGAGTATTGAGAATTATCTCTCACACAAACTCGCAGTCGCGGTAGGGGCAACGGAAGGTGGAAGTATCTGCTTAACCGGCGTTTTCCTTCGGATGCCGGTGACGTTTTCTCTTGTGAGCCGTGGTGACAATTTAAACTTTAACGGGGGTTAAGGGAAACGGGTCAGGTTGTGAGCGATTTGACCCGAATCAGTAAACATCAATAGTCACTAAAATATCAAAAACTTGTGGTGTCAATTGTCAAATGACCAAATAACCCACCATCTCTTTTACTTGCATTAAGAAATCATCATCACTTTGGCAAAAATGATTCTGTGGAATTTTGGATTTTGTTGTTTGCGAGGTTTAGAAAGTCCTTGCTAAATTAACATTTTAGAAAGAAAGCATTAAAAAAAACCTTATTTCCTTATCAATTTTAATGTTTGGAATTAATTAGAAAATTAAATATGTTTATAACTTGAAATTGATTGGAATGGTGAGATTGAAGTTGTTAATGTAAAGGCCGATACCAGAGGGACTAGAAGTGTAACTTTGGTAAAGTTCTAGAACGAAGGTGAAAAGTTGCATTACCCAAATCAGATATGATATATGTTTGTACTTGATAGTATACATTTTTTGAGTGGATATGTAAACCTATTTGAGACATGTCAATGTTTTTGTATGCTATGTTGGTAGTTGAAAATGTGTTGCATATTGTCTCGGTATAGTTGGAATGGTTTAAACATGTGTTTAGAACTTATTCAGATTTTAAATGTGCCATTATTCAATGTGTACAACTTTATGGAGTTTTAGGATAATGTTGTACTATATGGTAGTAGGTCTCATGACTTTGTATGGAAGGCGGTAAACGGTACCAAATTTAGGAATTTTTGTAAAAGTACCTTTGGTTTGACGATGTACAGTTGAATAGGGATAGCAAATGACATGACACGACAAAAATACATGACACGAAACAAAATTGGGACAAACCTGAAATTTGAATTTGTGTTCGTGTCGTGTTCGTGTCAAGTGTAAAAAACACGTATCGTGTCGTGTTCGTGTTCAAAATTCGACACGAAATTGACTCGATTTAGCATTTGTTTTGTCGTATTTTTCGTGTTTGTCGTGTTATGTATGATTAAATATTAATTAAATTAATTAATTGTTATATTATGTTATCTTTGTCGTGTCGTGTCATGTCATGTTGATCGTTTTTTAAATGGTTTGTTTTCGTGTTAGTTAAAAAACACGACATCGTGTCATGTCAGACAAAAACACGACACAATGACCCGATTTTCCACCCTTACAATTGAGTAGACACGTCAATTTGATATACGATACGATTGACACGACACAATTTTTCCGTGTATGCGTTTTAAAAATTCGTGTTTCATGTTTATTCATGTCAACACGAATTTCAAATTCGTGCTTTGTGTCTTACGCGTGTCAAACACTAATTTATTCCTTTAAACACATATAGACACAAATTAAATTTGTGTTGACACACGACACGTATAAACGCTTGACACACAACACACATAAACACAAATTAAATTCATGTCTATTTGTTTTTTCGTATAACACATTTACAAAAATGTCTCTTCGTGTTGTATCACTTGTCACATGGATTAATTATGTGTCGTGTCCATGTTTGATACCTAAGATATGTTTTACAATTCGTGTTTGCCATATTTGTGTAGTGTAAATTTGGGGTGACATGTATACACGACGAGTATACACAGCACGTAGACATAAATTATGATAATTTCTAAACATTTTCTTCGGTCTGACCCTGTGGAGGTTCCAGGTGTGTGACCGCACAAGACCTCTATCGTGAAGGGCCCGTAGTTTTAGTTTGTCGCTAATATGGCGCTAATCCATCGCTAATTTGTCGTAATCCGTCGATCCGTTGCAAATTCTTCGCTATCCGTCACTAATCTGGAGTTTTAGGGGTACATTTTTACTCTTCTCACATGCCTGCGAAATCAATGAATTGTGTTGGTTTTCCTTAGTGCATACACATTTAAGGAAAAAAAAGTACAGTCTTACCACTATTCATACGACTTTACCATTGGTGATGGTAAAAGAATACACACAAGTATGATTTATGAGAGAGGAAATCTTTCTATTTGCTCTATACATATATATATATATATATATATATATATATATATATATATATATATGATAAAAGAAAGGAGTCATACCATGTCGACTACAACTTTACTAGGAAGGTGGTAAATTTTAGAGTATGTGTATATGCATAATGGAATAACCTTACTACCACCGTCATTTGAACCTAATGGGTCATACAATTAGGGCAAGTGATGAAAACTTTTATTGATCCATAGAACTATATGAAGCCTTAGAAGCTTCTTTTAAGGAATCAATGTTGAAAAGAATACAAGAGTTGTGAAAGAAAACATGCTAGGCGATACCAATCCCATACGAGCATGGTTTGAACACATTGCAAGAGAAGTAGGCCATGTTCCAAGCATGACATAACCTACAGTCGTCAGTAACCCCGGTATGCAGCTATTTAAGTGAGCATTTTCCTCACATTTTCACATATATTTGTGCATAAACTTTACATAACTATTAGGATTTGTTAGAGGATTCTAAAACTCGTATAATCATATAGTAAGATTTATTAGTTCATTGAGCTAGCACCAAACCGTTACACCAGAATCTTCCTTATATGTGTGAAACTGTTAGAGGATGGCTAATTTATCTCCTATTTAACATGGATATTCGACCCTACATCAACTGAGTATTTCTTATATAAAACACCTCTCGCTATTGTAGTTTAAAAATACATTTTAAAATCATTTCACTTTAAATCAAAATAAAATCACAGTTTTAAATACGAAAAGTAAATAGTCCCAATTCCAAAAAAAACTAAATGCTTTAACATAGCAAAGAGGGATCAATTATCATCAATACATATTCAAGTGAAACCACACAAGAGCACAAGTTAAAATACAATTAGGCAATGGAATCAAACTTCTAAAATCAATCAAAGCCAACAAGACTATCGAAGGTTTAACAAATCAAAGTTAAAGGTCCTATAGGCCTAAATCCAAAACAAGGGGTATGTGAACCCACAACTTAAAGACAAAAGGTTTATTAATCCATAACTAATTCAAAGTCCAACAAAAAAATAAGCTAATTGTGGCTAGCTAAGGGGTTATTTGATTTGGTGTTGACCGGGTCCGGTCAGATGTATTGGTCTGACTCGGTCCGGTCAGGGTGTTTGATATGCTTTTGACCCAGACCACACGTCTGACTTGGCCCATAAAAACTATTGTATTAGGTGTCTAAGCCCATAACTATAATTGGTATATACTTGAATTGATAGTAGCACAGTCCTTTTGGGTTGCCCTCAAAACTAGCAACCGGACATGATGACTTTTGGAGAGAGAGGTTGAATTTATTATTTGATTAATAAATTGAAATAAATGATTTATTAATGTATTATGGAAATAATATATTAATTAGAAATCATATTATTTAATTAATAATTAATCAAAAATTAATTGGAATTAATTTTGGGATTAATTGAATTAATTAAAAGTGTAGGGGTTATTTGGCACTTTATTGATAGTTGAGGAAAGAGGCTCTAGAACCTCCCTAGGAGGGGTTGGACGAAAACTTCTAGGAAGGCCCTAGAGTTTTCGTCCAAAGGCTCTTAGATGGGAATTCATGGGCTGCTTGGTTCTTAAGTTAAGGAATTAGGGTTTCTTCCTAAAACCCTAGGTCTGGCTCTAAGCTACCTCACCTATATAAAGAGCCTTACCCCTTCATATTTTCGATCATCTGAAATCCTAAAGGAATAGTCGAAATTCCTAGCACCTCTCTCTTTTCTCATCCTCTTGCTTAGTTTGGGTGTGAACTACTAGAGGCGTGACACTTGTGACGCTTGCTCTCAAAATTTTATTGTTATATAACAATCAAGGTGTGTTTTCTTAACCTTATTTTATAGATTTCTAAAATATACTAGTGCAATTAGGGTTTTCTATTTGATGTTCAAAAGTTGTATGTTTAATTAGAGAAAACATAGATCCAAGAATTTAGGGTTGCATGCACACATAGGAATTGTTTGTTATGCTCAAAACCCATCAGTGGTATCAGAGTCTTGGCTTGTTTTCTATTGAATTTTATTGCAATTGTTTGAATTTGATCAATTAGAGTTTATGGCAATTAAACCCTTTTGGTCTTAGGGGTTTTCGAATTTAGGGTTTCCTAACCCTAGGTTTCGAAATTTTGAAAGGGGTTTGAACCCTTTCCCTTGTTCTACAAGTTTCGAAAATTAGGGTTTCCTAACCCTCGTAAGGATTGAAATCTTTGCCTTCCTCCCCAAGAATTGCTATTTTTTGAAATTTAGGGTTTTTGGTAGGGTTCTTATTTTTGGTAATTAACTCCTTATTTGATTAACTAGATAATTATAAGATTTGAAGAATCCCTCCCATGATTTTCAAAATTTAGGGGGAGCGGATTAGGTTAAACTATCTTGATTATTTTAATTGGCTAATCCATATCTGATTTAATAAATTGATTAAATGTTTAATTAAGATAAATTATTAAATCATCTGGTTTAATTTTAAATTTAAATTAAAAGTTTTAATTTTCAAAATTTAATAATTAAACCTAGTATTTTGAAAAGTTTAAAAATACATCCTTATGGATCTTATTATTATTTTAATTAAATGATTGATTAAAAGATAATTAGTAAATCCATAAGATGGTTTAAATTTAATTAAATTAAAAAGTTTAATTTATTAAAAGATTAAACCCTTGGAATTTTAAAATGTTTTAAAAAAATACATCTTATACTATATGTAAAATTAGATGTTTAATATTTACTATATGTATAAGACTAAGTCAGTCGAACCGCTAGTACGCCTCATTCACAAAGCCGATCTACAATGGGAGTTTAAGGAAGCGGCCTATAAATGACCGCTATTAGGTATCCACTCTTACCCACTGCTCCATTGACTAGTGGATGGTCATTAGCCGAACGGGTTTGATAGGACATAATCTCATTAAAAGTATAATAATTAAAAGTAACTAAACTATTTTTTAAAATCTCACACTTAGTTACTTTAAGAAAAATGTGAATTTGATGCTAATACATGAAATTTCACATTACACTTTATAAGTCGTTAGTGGAGTGTGTGTGGCTAACCGACACACTAATATGGTACTAATAAAGGGTGGTAATGGGTGTCTCGAAAATTATCATTGATTAATGGAGAGCGTGTGGTTAACCGACACATTAAAAGGAGATGATAACTGACATCGAGAGTACCAAACTAATTTGCGTGGTTATTCACATCTCGTTTGTGATCCTCGACATCCCAGTCACAAAAGCGAGAGCATAATCGAGATTAAAAATGGCATTGGTTAGATTCAATGAATCTTAAATGATCTAGGAGTTTCATGAGATTGAAATTGGTAAATGCTTTACCTACCTAAAATAGATTCGAATTTGATTACGGCATCCCTCTTCAAAGTTCGAATCGAAAACATGGATCATAGCCTTAATTTAAATTTATGGGTTAATAATTAAGGATTAAAATAAACTAACTTGAATTCTCTTTTCTCCTATTATAGATGTCAAGTTCAGACAACAATGATCTTCCTCGTCCTTCTGGAAATGTTTTTCCCCAATCTGAAGATGATCTTCCACATGTTGATCAAGGCGAAAGAATGTTCCCTTCTTCAAGCAATGGTGGAACTCGAAATCATGCTTCTCCAACTCTTCCTCTTCCTCCGCCAGTGACTTTCCCCAAGTCATGTTTCCTTCAAGCTAAAAAATATGAAGCCACTCAAGCCCTGTTGTCATGTAAACATCAAGATGGAAAGTCTGTGTGTGCGCATGTTCTGAAAATGAAATCGCACATTGACAGATTGGGGATGTTGGGTGTCGTTTTCCCAAGGGAGCTGCCCATTGACTTGGTTCTACTTTCGCTTCCTGAGTCATATATTCAATTCATTAAAGACTACTATGTGAGGGACCACGATGTGACCCTAATTGATCTAACATATATGTTGATTGCTGCTGAAGCAGAAATGCTTAAAAGAACAAGTCAAATAAAAGTATTTGGAGGATCTGTCTCCAAAATTTCCATGGACATTGATAATGGCAACAATGGTAGTCTAGAAAAGGTTTCTCTTCCCAAAGGAAAGGGATCGGCCAAGGTCAAACCATTTGACCATATGGTAAAGAGAAAGACTAATTTTGAGATAGTCACATGTGCTATTCCTGAAAGGTCCATATGTTTCTATTGCCAATTGAACGTGCATTGGATGTGAAGCTGCCGAGACTACCTGAAAGATCTTAAAGATAGTAAAGTCAAGTCGTGTGACTCTACTTCAAGTAACATCCACTATTTAACTCTATTATTTTATTAAGTTCCTATTAATAGATTCTTAATACATGATGTGATAGTCACATTTTGATGTTTTGCAGAATCTAAGAGAAAGAAGGAAGCTTAAAAATAGTAAGTCGAATATGATCGTGAGAGATGGATTTCGGTCGCATGGTTTGATGATCATATTTGAAAGCTACTACTTAGGAGTTATGATAATTTAATAGATTGCTTAGGAAATGTCTAGAAACATTGTTTTATTTTTGCATTGTAAGGACAAAATTTTTGCGCTTATTATCAATAAAAGTAAATTTTGTTTTATCTAGTTTACTTTACATTTCCTTGCAATGGCATTTATGAAAGTGTTGGTTACATTTCTATTATTAGCAATATTAATCGTGGATTTGATTCTTGTTATATCGCTTGTGGTATTGTCATAATTAACTAAGTGAGAAGGAATTCTCATAGCCCAAGTTTCAATTGGATAGAAACTTGGATTCATGCAATTTGAATTGCGTGATGTATGAGAATCTTGATCAATGAAAGATTATGACAAATTCATTGATCACATGTTTAAGTGAGTTAAGTGAAGGACTAATGGATCTAGTACACATTGATGTGGACTATTCAGATCCGCCACAAAGGATGATAACTTTGTTCGTCATGAGCTACTGATGCTTTCAGTAAATATGGTTGTGTTTATAAGATTGAGCATAATTCAGATACTTTGAAAAAATTTCAAAGAGTGGCAGAACGAATAAGAAGAATTTATTAGGCAAAAAGATAAAGGTTTCTCCAATCTGAAAGGAAAGGAGAGTACTTTAGTATCATGTTTTATGATTATCTTAATGATTGTGGAACCATGTCACAATTGATCCTCGATGTCACACCCCGATCCTTGTCGGAATCGATCGAGGCGTGATATATTGTTCAAAGTCTCATGACAACTATGTTATAATATGATTAGATTCAATTAAGTACTAAGTATGCAAACAAGATCCACAACATACAAATACAAATCCAAATCCAAATACGAACAACATTTATTACATCAAATTTAAATAGTCTTGTGGAGTTCTAAGGCACAACCTATTTTTCATCAACTTCATTCTTCAAATCTGCATCATGGGTAAAAACAGGTCAACTACGAGAGTTGGTGAGTAATCTAATTTTAGTAGAGAAAATTGTGAAGTTGAAACCTTTATAATTGGAAATTTGTTTTCTTTTGAAGTCGGCAAACAATTGTATTTGAGATAACGGTTTATAAATCAAAAATTGATTAACAAATGATAACAACAACAATAAGTCCTCACCCTATATATACATATGTATATATATAAAAATATATATAGGATGGAGCATCTAATCATCATACACACTCAACCACGTGCGATCAATCACCTTAGCGTCCCAAGGCGGGGTGGTCAACCCAATAGCGCTATTATTGTCCATAACGTACCTCAAGAATACGGGCATAGTCATGGAGATTAGACTAAAAATGATAATGCACTACAAGTACATGTAGCGTAAACAAACAATAGTTATACAATTAATGACTCACGTATAAATGTCCCAACAATGTCTCAATTGTGATAAAACAATAAAATGAAGTTGGAACATATTAGAACCACATGATACACCCCAAAAGTATTGAAAATTATAAAGTATGGGGTAGATTACTCACTTTAGTCCCAAAACGAAATGCGTGTGTCGTACGATAGACGGTTCGGGTCAAAATGGCGTAGAACCTAATATAATTAATAGTTTTGGTTTAGGAACTGCTAAACGAGAATAAAGTACTAATACAAATAATTAGACACATATTCTTATATTATATGAATTAACAATAATTCATTTTGATTATAATATTAAGGTATTCATTTGTTAAATGAATTTTAAATTGAATTAATTACTTTGCATAATTAATTTATATTTTCAATTTAGGCCAGATTTTAATAATTTCTTATTAAAATAATAACTTGCCCAATTATAATTATTTATAGATTTTAACAATTATTTATATGAAATAATCATTAAAATGCATTTTTACATGCTTAAATACTTAGGAAAATGGTTTTAAATAGTATACAGTATTGAAAATTTATGAAATTATTAGGAAATCATTATTTCATACAATATTAATTACTGTAAAATTTTTATATTTTTCTGAACTGTTTTAGTATTTATTTAATACTTTAATGATTAAACAACAACAAAATTCGGGAAAAATAATAAATGATTCCCAAAAATTCTGTAAAATTAACCATAGTTTTATAACATGATATAGAGCCCAGTGTATAAGTTTCGGATATTTGTGACTATGGTAAGTATTTTTTATATATTTCATTATTAATTAATCAATAAAATCATAAATAATAGTAAACAGTAATATAAATGCATGAAACTTCATAAATTATGTTTAATCAATATATTGGTCATCCCAGAATTTTCTCAGAATTTATTGAATGCAAAAAGTATTTTATGTGAATTATTGCCCTACTTTATTGCAATATCTATAGTAATTCAATAAAAATAAGTTATTTTCTGAAAATTTCCAGAACTTCCTATTTTATTGATGGGATTCTGAGAAAAATCAGGTTTATGCATAAAATGAGTTTTAGATATTTTGGTGGATTTAATTTGTTTCTTGTATGAATTTGAAACTTTTAACAACATACCTTGATGAATGCTTCAAGAGGGATGAAGATTTGAGTATAATAGATTGTTCTTGGCTGGAATATGAGTATTTCTTGGATGAATTTCGAGATTGAGAGTGAGAGAAAGAATGGAGAAGGTTTAAGTGGTGAAGAGAATAATGTGTTGGGAGAAAAAGGAAAGGAAAGTGGATGGGAGGTGTGAGTGGGAGACCATGAGAATAATCTTTTTTGCTTTTGGTGGTCTTCATAATTTCCCACTAACACAAACATCTTTTACATAATTAATATAAGAGTTTTATAAAATTTAATGTAAAGTTTATAAAAATAGAGTTTTATAAAATTTAATGTAAAGTTTATAAAAATGGAGTTTTATAAAAGATGAGTTATTATTTGATTATAACAATCTACTTTGATTTGAAGTTTAATTATAGCATTCAAGTTTGATTCTTTTAAATTTAATTAGAGCATTATACTTTGATTTGATTTTAATATGGTATCATAATTTAATTTGATTATAGTTATAACGTTGTACTATACTATGTTGCTATTAACGTCAATTTATATCGTAGTGTATGAGTTTTGATCCTTTTAGCGTCAAGTAATCTTGAGTAGGGTTTGAATGAGATTGAGAGAGGTTTCGTTTGTGATCTTTTTGAGTGTCCGGCTTCGCAACGCAAGGTCCATAGACCCCGTTAAGCCATGATTTAGTGTCCTACACAATCCCGATGATTGTGCAATAGTGTTTTATCGCTTTGGTTCGTTGTTTAGCACTGTTAAGGCTAAGGAATATCAAACACATGAACTTTCCAAATGATGTTTTCTCATTAAAATAGCGAATTGTACAGTGATTACATAACGTAAACCCTAACATACAAGGGTTAATGGAGTTGACCGGTTTAACTTGTTGACTTTGTTTGACTTTGACTTGACCGAAATTTGATGGTTGTCACACTCGAAGAACATCTTAGTGCAATTGTTTGACTAGGAAGAGGAATCAGATATTGTTGAGATGGTTCAATCAAGAGATGAGTCATACTACGTATCCAATTAAAATTTTAGAGTCGTACTCTAGTAACTATAAATCGTATCTTGAAACTTATTTCATACTAATTAGGTTTATAACACCTCATGAAATGTGGAGTAATAATGTTTTCTTAATCTAGCACATTGGAATTGGAAGTTGTGATGTTTTGGTTAAAAACAAAGGATGAACTAACACAAATTCCATGAAGTGTTTTCTTGTCAAGAATCCATACTAATTTTGAATATGTATTTTTGCTCATCAAGGATTTTTCCTTGAAAGAAAAACTTATACGTCAAGAAGTCAGTTGGAGTCTTATTGATTTTGAAGATTTTCAAGAATCAATTGATGGGTTTTGAGTACTATAACACTTCTATGGTGCACATACAACCCTAGATGCTTTGGATCTAAGTTTTCTCTACATATACATGCAATATTGTTTTTCCAAAGCATGGAGCCTAACTAGCATACAAATGTTATATATAAATCAAATAAACTAGTTACAAGATTACCTCTTGTTGTTTCTTGTTGAATTTGGCATTTCAAGAGCTTAGCACCTCAAGTGTGATGCCTCTAATAAGTCACAAACACCACTAACAATTGGAAGACTTGAGAGAGAGGTTCTAATGCACTAAAATCGGCTCTATGAACTCTAAGAACACAAGGGTAACCGATTTTAGGTCATGGGGTCATATATATATATATATATATATATATATATATATATATATATATATATATATATATATATGTATATATATATAGTGTAGGAATCCAAGAGTCATGGGTAAACCCTAATCCATACACTTTGGGTTATGATCCATATCTCATGTGGGCTAACTCTTCATGGAAACTTACATAAACTTAGCCCATCATGGATCAATAGCCCAAACCATATATATATATATATATATATATATATATATATATATATATATATATATATATATATATATATATCATTGATTTACATAATCAGTCCCCGTTAATTTAGTTAGTCTCTTTTGATCACTAAATTAATTTCAAATTAATACTTGATCAATACTAATTAGGGATAATGACTTAAAAGGGTAATATATTCTTCGATTTGTACACATTTGGTCACTGAATTTATTTTTTGTTCACATTTACCCCTTCAACTTGTTAAACTGTACATATTCAGTCCTTATGACCGGTTATTTCAGGTTAACCGGTAAAAATGTCTTAATAGAGTAATATATTTCTCATTTTGTACACATTTAGTCCTTAATATTTTTGTACACATTTAGTCCTTAATTTTTTTTGTTGAAAAGAAATTTATTTTTGTTTTTTTACTCATTCAATACTTATGAATGTTTTCTTTAAGTTTTTCTCACAACATCTTACATGGAACAATCATTAACGAGGTGTTTTAGGCTTTTGATGCTTATGTCCATCGCGATCTCGACTACTTGGTTGCTTAGGTCATGTGTTTTGAACGTCATAACTTTTTCATACTATCACGGATTTTAAAGATCTTTATATCTATGCGTTTGTATTTTAGTCTACTACAACTTTCGTTTAGATTACTCCCGTTAAAAAGTAATATATTTATTAATTACGATCTTTATATCCATACGTTTTTTATGAATGCATGTATGGATGTTTTTTTTATAAAATCGTAAGTAAAAACATATTATATTTTAACGGGAGTAATCTTAACGAAAGTTATAGCAGACTTAAAAAACGAACACGTAGATATAAAGATCGTTAAAATCAGATATCGTATGAAGAACTTACGACGTTCGGAATACAAAACCTAAGCTAAACCACAAGACCTATGCAACCAAGCAGTCGAGGCCGCGATGGACATAAGCATCAACAGCCCCAAACACCTCATCAATCAGGGACAGACGCATGATTTGGTAGTAGGTGTTGCCGGTCCGTAGAAAAAAGAAAAAAAAATATCGAAAAATTTACACTGCGTACAGAAAAAGCAGGGGTTGTCGGTGCCACTGCGGGCACCTAAAGAGAACCGTCCCTGTCATCAATGATAGTCCCATGTTAGATGTCGTGAGAAAAACCCTAAATAAATCATTCATAAGTACTGAATTGGTACAATAAACAAAAAATGACTTATTTTGAAACAAAAAAAATATTAAGGACTAAATGTGTACAAAAATATTAAGGACTAAATGTGTACAAAATGAGAAATATATTACCGTAATAAGTCATTTTTCCCGGCTAACCTGGAGTAACCGGTCATAAGGACTGAATGTGTACAGTTTAACAAGTTGAAGGGGTAAATGTGGACGAAAAAAAAAACTCAGTGACCAAATGTGTACAAATCGAAAAATATATTACCCTTTTAAGTCATTATCCCTACTAATTAAATAACATTATTTAATATTAATATATTATACTTTTAATATATTAATAAATCATAAATAACCTCTTTCTCAAATGTCCATCCTATCAGATTGTTCTGGTGAAGGCAACCCAAAAGGACCATGCTACTCTTGGGTCAAGTACATACCAATTACAGTTATGGGCTTAGACACCTAATCCAACAGTCTCCCACTTGGATAAGTCTAATAACTATAACTGCAAGTACGACTCAAAAACCGAGTAGAAATCGTAGCTCTTAAAAGCCGATGTCGAACTCTGACGCGTCCTTTAGATAAGGGATCATATAGTCCTCTGTTCTTCAAGATATAAGCCAGACAAATACATGGAACAATGTCATACTTATTGTCTAGCAGTTTGTTTCCCGATTTCCGATTTGTTTGACATAGAACTTAATTGAACACATCAATTGAGTCCTGACCGGGCCCGACACATAAGTCAAAACACAATCATCGAGGGGCCCAAGATATCGCTTTTAATCCTCCAAGAATTAAAAGGAACAGATAAACTTCGACATTATATGCTTGTACTAACTATTCATTAAATCATACACAACAGTGCGTTTTATAACACCAAGTTACTGATGTGTTTTCACACTACCAATGTACAACCAACTCATAGTCAACAACTCATATATCTCGGTTTGAAGACTTATATGATATTATCGTCTCACAATCACTCGTGATAAATTCCATGAAGTGATTCATGTGAGCGTGGGTTTAATACAATACTCAGACCTTATGAGCACTCATGAATGTTGTAGCAATCTTTTCCTATGTCTAAACACTTCAGACAATCTACAAGCCAAATTCATGATAGTCTTGCCTCAATACCTACTTCCAAAGTATGATCGACTGTGGATAGTTTGAATAATTTAATTATTCTGGAAGTCAAAACATGCAAATTGAAACAATAGTAAACAATTGACACAAGATAGTAACTTTACTTATAAATAAAACACATTTTATTTAATCATCAAATGTCAATTACATTTTATCTATTACAAGTTTCTAAATAGCTATCTAATCATTGAAACTAATATCTTCCTTCAGCCTAATGCTCCTCGCATGCTGCAAGTGTTTAACCCTACTCAGTCTCTTCGTAAGGGGATCTGTTGGGTTCTCCTCTGACGATACCCTCTTTACCACGAGGATTCCTTCTTCCACACGATGTCTTATGAAGTGATATTTTCTGTCGATGTGTCTGGATCTGCCATAGGTTCATTGGTTAAGGCGATCGCACCCTCATTGTCACAGAAAATCTCCATAGGCTCCATTACAGCTGGTACAACTCCAAGGTCTCCAATGAAGTTCTTCAGCCATATCGCCTCCTTCGACGCTTCGATTGCTGCTATGTACTCTGATCCGAACATTGAATCAGCTACAGTCTCCTGTTTGGAACTTTTCCAAGTTATTGCTCCTCCATTCAGGGTAAAAACCCAGCCCGACTGAGAGCAGAAATTATCTTTGACGGTCTGAAAGCTGGCGTCACTATACCCTGTCATTCTCAATTCATCACTTCCACCGAGGGTAAGGACCCAGTCCTTAGTCCTCCGCAGGTACTTGAGAATGTTCTTAAACGCAGTCCAGCGTGCTTTACCAGGATTCCCTTGATATCTGCTGACCATTCTCAAGGAAAAGGCTACATCAGGGCGATTACAAGTCATAGCATACATGATCGAGCCAACCGCGGAAGCATATGGCACTCGACTCATCTCTGCTATCTCAGCCTCTGTACTCCGACTCTGAGTCTTACTTAGTTTGATATTACTCTGGATTGGTAAGTCACCTTTCTTGGAATTCTCCATGTTGAACCTTTTTAACACCTTGTCCAACTAGGTACTCTGACTTAGTCCAATTAGTCTTTTACCCCTGTTTCTAAATATCCTTATCCCTAGGATGTAAGCAGCTTCTCCAAGGTCCTTCATAGCGAAACACTCCCCAAGCTAGGACTTAACCTCCTGCAAGGTTGGGATGTCATTTCCTATGAGAAGTATGTCATCCACATACAACACCAGAAAGCTAACTATACTCCTACTAGCTTTGACATATACACAGGACTCATCCTCGCTTCTCGAAAATCCAAACTCTTTGACTTTCTCATCGAAACAAAGATTCCATCTGCGAGATGCTTGTTTCAATCCATAAATGGATTTCTCAAGCTTACACACTCTATTAGGGTACTTTGCATTGAAAAAACCCTCTGGCTGACTCATGTAAACATCTTCAGCCAACTTTCCATTAAGGAAAGCGGTTTTGACATCCATTTGCCATATTTCATAGTCATCAAATGCAGCTATGGCTAGCATAACCCTTATAGATTTAATCTTCGCTATTGGTGAGAAGGTCTCATCATAGTCAACTCCATGAGTTTGAGTAAAGCCCTTCACAACCAGTCGCGCCTTATATGTGTGTACTTTCCCATCCATGTCGGTCTTCTTCTTGAAGATCCACTTGCACCCGACTGTCTTACGACCTAGTACGTTGTCAACCAAGTTCCAAACTTGATTTTCATACATGGACTGAATCTCGTTGTCCATAGCCTCTTTCCACTTTGCAGATTCAGGGCCTGCCATGGCTTCCTTCTAGTTATTAGGTTCATCTAAATTTACCAGTGTGCTATCACTGATAAATGTATCACCCTCAGATGTTATATGGAAACCATATAACACAGGTGGAACACTAACTCGAGTGGAACGCCTCAGAGGTACGGATTCGTCAATTGGTTCAATAGGAGTTTCCTCCTCAGGTTGATCGCTAGTGTTTGAGGCTACTTCATCACTTAACTCTTGAAGCTCTTCAAGGTCAATTTGCCTCCCACTGTCCTCTTGGCATATGAGTTCTCTCTCGCGAAAGACGCCTCTCCTCGCAACGAAGACAAAATTGTCACTCGGTCTATAGGAGAGATATCCAAAGGACTTTTGTGGGTAGCCGATGAAAATACAATGCTCACTATGAGGTTCAAGCTTGTCGTGAGTCTCGCTTCTCACGAAAGCCTCGCAACCCCAAACCTTGATGTGTGCTAACGAGGGAACCTTCTCTGTCCACATCTCGTGAGGTGTTTTGGCAACCTTTTTAGTTGGGACTAGATTAAGGATATGGGCGGCAGTCTTAAAGGCATACCACCCCCAGAATGAGATAGGTAACGAAGCTCAACTCATCATGGAACGAACCATGTCCAACAAGGTTCGATTGCGCCTCTCAGCCACACCATTAAGTTGTGGTGTCCTAGGTGGCTTCAATTGTGAAACAATTCCACATTCCTTAAGATAGTCTAACAACTCGATACTAAGATACTCACCACCTCGATCGGATCGAAGAATCTTTATCTTCCTGCCCAGCTGATTCTCCACTTCTTGTTTAAACTCTTTGAACTTTTCAAAGGTTTCTGAATTATGCTTGATTAAGTAGACATAGCCATATCTGTTGTAATCATCAGTAAAAGTCACATAGAAGCGGTTAGCATCCCTTGTGGCAGTTCTGAAGGGTCCACACACATCGGTGTGTATGAGATCCAACAAACCTTCACTCCTTTCACAAGTACCGATGAAGTGTGACTTGGTCATCTTTCCAAGCAAACAAGATCCGCAACTATCATCCGACCTTAAGTCAAATGACTCCAAGACCCCAGCCTTTTGGAGTTGGCCTATGCGCTTCTTGTCGACATGTCCAAGACGAAAATGCCACAAGGATGCCTTATCCAAACTATTGGAAGAATCAATGTGCAACACATTATTTCCTAAGTTGTCTACAACCATCATAGTTTCATATACACCATTACAAGGCAATGATTTAAAATAAAATACACCATTATAAAAAGCATCAATAGAACCAATTTCTTTATCAAATGAAAATCTAAAACCTTGTTTGTACAAAATATGAAAGGAAATAATGTTTCTCGCCATATCGGACGAGTAGCAACAATTATTCAAATATAATTCTAACCCATTACTAAGCAATAAAGAATAAACTCCAATCTTGGTGACAGGCGACATTTTCCTATTCCCCATGATCAAGTTCATCTTCCCGTGCTCCACATCCCTAGTTCTTTTTAGTCCCTGCATATCAAAACAAATGTGAATACCACAACCTGTATCAAGGACCCAAGAACAAGAATGTGATGAGTTATTAGATAGAATAGTATAAATACTTGCACGGGTGGGCTTAAGCTTCCTATCCTTAACATCCTGCAAATATTTGGGGCTGATTCGCTTCCAGTGCCCTTTATCATGACAATAGAAACACTCTGCTTCTTTTGGATTGGTAGAGGGATTAGCAGCACCAACTTTGGTCCCACTAGAAGAGGATCCATCATGAGACTTTCCCTTGTGGCTCTTAGAAGGAGCCTTTGTCACACCCCTGAACCAGACGGCGGAAACGTCTGGGGGCTCGTGTGACTAACAATTGAATTATCATCACAATGAATATACATGAAACATAAAACATTCACCACCAACATTACATATAACAACCAGCATTGTTCACATCAAGTACATTGTTATAAAAACATAAGTTCCAAAATATTAAAAGTACGATGAGTGATGTTACATATATGAAACCATACACACTTGAAAATCTTCCTGCTTAACGATTACCTGAGAATACAAGTTATTTTGAAAACAGTCAACGTATATAATGTTGGTGAGTTCATAAGTGTGTTTGAATAAAAGTCTTTGAATCCTTTGTAAAAAAAACCCAAAAAATCCGATATTCTCTGTAAAATGTCTGAAAATGATGTGAAAATCAAGTATAAATGCATGTGTGAATTTATTAGTTGTAACATATATGGATGTAGTTTTGATATATTTGTATTGTAAGTAAGTGATAAACTGGATATGAATATTTCCCCAGAAAATCTGATATTTTCTAATTTATAGTAATGTCGAGGTTCTTGTATCGTTGAATAAGTTATTTTGTATTGACACAATCGAAGGGTTAATCTCCAAAGTGTTAATTTTTGGTATTGGATCTCTATATGAGCTGTTATAATCATACATGATAATGACTAGGTTGCATGTCTTAACATTTTTCCAAATGCCGGTATTTTCTCAAGGTTTTATCGCCCTAGACTGGCCTAGTCTAGCTGTAGCGAATAGCTAAGGCGTGGGGGGTCACCCCATATAGATCTATACACAAACTCTCGCTCTCCCTCCAGGAGACTCTGATTATAACTACAAGCTACGATTGTACACTCAAAGGTGCCAACCGACATGTCTCACTAGATTCTCAACCTTTCGTACTATGTTTAATGTTTAAGTGAATGTTGTATGTTATCAAATCCAAAGGTACATATATTGTCACACCTCGAAACCGATGGCGGAAACGTTCTGGGGCGGAGGACGTCATGTGTAGTATCACAACAGTTGTATCATAGCAAGCATAGTAAACACAACCAAACATTGAATACATATATGAAAAAGATTTACATTGTCTTAATACATCGTTTATACATAGCAGTATATAGTAAAAGTAAAAGACGTGAATCCGAAACGCTCCGTCTTCTCCAAAAGTTGACAGGAGTACCTGTCTATTGATGCCCTGAGAATACAAGCAGTTTTAAAATATCAGCATAAAGCTGGTGAGTTCATAAGTGTTTAGTTCTGGTGAAAGAAATGCTTCTTTGATCCTTTGAAACGTGTTTGCCAAGAAAATCCTATATTTTCTTATGAAAGAAGTTTGGTTATGCATTAGTTATACGTTAAACCGCCTGTTTATGAAAGATTAAGTTATCCAGGAAAATCCTATATTTTCCATAAAAGTTGATAGTTGGTTATCGATTCTGAAATGAGGTGTACAAGTATCTACCATACTTGTATCGTTAGATGAAGTTTCCTTGAAAAACCCTATTTACTCTCAGTGAGATGGATTAGCCTTATTACATAAATAAAACTAATAAAGAAATAGTGAACTAGAACCTAAGGACATTACTAATGCCCTCTAGTAATCAAATCGGTTATTACTTTGAGGTTAGTTCACTTGTTTCATTATTACAAAAGTAAATCTCTGTTATTTTGGTTGCGAGTTTTATAACCATACATTAAACTAGACATGGCACGAAACGGGGCCAGTATCCTTTTATGACTTTGTCACCCGTAGACCTAACGGTCCCACTGTAGCTAGCAACGAGGTGCGGGATAGTCAGTCCCGTATAGATCTATACACAATAGTCACACTCTCCCTACAAGAGATTCTGGTTATAAGGGCAAGTCCTACACTCACGAATCCGGTGGAGTGTTACCAAGGACGTGTCTCCAATCCTAAAATAACAAACTTACCAGTAATAGCATCGAAAATCCTGTTTATGTTTTGTATAAATCCTTTAGAAAATATCACATTCTATGATAAGATTTACAAGTTCCTTGCTTTCGTTTTGAAAACTGTTTCTACGAGTTGATTTCTTAATCGATTGGTAAAACGGTTTTCTGAGTTAAAAGCATACTGAACATATAATTATTTTAAACAAAATAATATACTCGAGCACAAGTTTCCTTGTACTTTTGCTTGTATTCCCTCCTGAAAACATGAAAAACTCGGAAAAAGCGTAGGGGTATGAACTCACCTGAAGTGAGTGCTGCGAATGTAAGATCGGAAAAAGGATGCTAAGTGTCAAGTGAAGTCTTGAGCACACGTACAGATCCTATTTAGCATATAATGACATATATATGTATACAATTAGTGCTTACTCAACTAATCAGGTAAAGAATAACACTTTAAGGACTAAGAAATCCTTAATGGAAGTGTTACAATCACTTAGGATTGCATAAGAGGAGTGTATGGTCACTAAATGGAGCTTTCGGTCCAAGTGGTATTCTCGGTCCAAAGGGTTCTCGGTCAGAAGGGTTCTCGGTCCAAAGGGTTTTTGGTCAGAAGGGTTCTCGATCCGAAGGGTTTTCGGTCAGAAGGGTTCTCGGTCCGAAGGGTTTTCGGTCCAAAACCGAAAACTCCCGATCTTTGATGCATGTGGTGTTTCTCAAGGGTTTTCAAACATGCAAAGGGGTTCTAGGTTATATCCGAAGCCTTAAGTGTGCTTTAAGGTCTTAAAGGCACTTTTCTTTAGGGTTTTCGGTTTAAGGAGATGCACTAAACCGAAAACTCCTTTTGTTCTTGGAAAATGACGATTTCAAGGCTTTAAACAAGAGTTTCAACTAGATAATAAGTGCAGAAAGTAATACTTACGATTTAGAGGCTACAAGAGTTGATTTTTGGACCAAAACACTAGTGTGTGTTCTTGGTGTTCTTGAAGATTAAACCCAAAAAGATGAAGTTAATGGATGAAATCGAAGGGGGATGCTAGTTAGGAAGATCTATCAACGATTCAAGGTGAAAGAAACACTTACATTTTTCGAGAATTTGAAGATTAAAGTGAAGAACTCGATGATACTTGAGAGAGAATGGATGTTTTCTTGCTTGAAAAGGAAAGAATGATCCAAATGATCATGAAATATATAAGTAAGATGGGGTTTTCGGTCCCTTGACCGAAAACTCTAAGGTCTTGACCGAAAACTCCTTCTCGATGAGGTTTTCGGTTTGCTTCATGCCTAGAACTTCAACAAATTCATCCTAACACCGATTCATTTGATGCATTAAGTTTAGAATATTCTTTTAGTCCAAAAATAATACTGACATGAACAGAAATAAATCCGAATTGATTTATTTAAACGCAAAGTCTTTCCCAAACTATCAAATTTGTCGGAATTAAATAAAAACCCGAATTTGATTAACGGAAATTGAGTAAGGATAACGGAAAAAGTTTCGGGTTGTCACATCATCCCCCCGTTAGAGGGAATTTCGTCCCGAAATTTGAATATAGAATACAAATCATGGATTAGATAAGAGATGCGGATACTTCTGTTTCATCTGATCTTTGAGCTCCCAAGTAAATTCAGGTCCCCGCTTGGCATTCCAGCGAACCTTCACTATCGGGATGCGACTTTGTTTCGTTCGTTTGATCTCTCTATCCATGATTTCGACTGGTTCTTCTACGAAGTTCAGATTCTCGTTGATTTCAATCTCGTCGAGAGGAATCGTAAAGGTTTCGTCGGATACGCATTTCTTAAGATTCGAAACGTGGAATACAGGATGAATGTTGCTAAGTTCTTGCGGTAAACGAAGTTTGTAGGCTACGGGACCGATCCTAGCGAGGATCTCGAAGGGTCCTATGTATCTTGGATTTAGCTTTCCACGCTTTCCGAAGCGTATCATGCCTTTCCAGGGCGAGACTTTTAGCAGGACACGGTCTCCAACCTGGAACTCCAAGGGTTTTCGTCGTTTATCGCCGTAGCTCTTTTGTCTATCTCGTGAGGCCTTAAGTCGTTCTCGGATTTGTACGATCTTTTCAGTGGTTTCGCGGATGATTTATGGACCAGTGAGAGTATTGTCAGGGACTTGTCCCTTGGCTAGCTGCGTGTCACCCACCTCAGCCCAGCATAGAGGGGATCTGCACTTGCGACCATAGAGGGCTTCGAAAGGCGCAGCCTTAATGCTGGTATGGTAACTGTTGTTGTAGGAAAATTCAACCAAAGGAAGATGAGTGTCCCATGACGCGCCGAAATCGATGACGCAGGCTCTCAACATATCTTCCAATGTCTGAATTGTTCTCTCACTATGTCCATCAGTCTGAGGATGGTAAGTTGTGCTCATATCCAGCTTAGTTCCAAGAGCTTTCTGTAGTGACTGCCAGAACCTCGAAGTGAACCTGCTATCTCGATCGGAGATAATGGACACATGCACACCGTGCAGTCGGACTATCTCTTGGATGTAGATTCGCGTGAGTCTCTCCATTTTGAAAGTTTCTTTGATTGGCAGGAAGTGAGCGGATTTAGTCAGTCGGTCGACAATTACCCAGATGGCGTCGTGCCCACTCGAAGACTTGGGTAATTTGGTGATAAAATCCATAGTAATCCTCTCCCACTTCCACTCCGGTATCTCCGGCTGGTGGAGTAGACCTGAGGGTTTCTGATATTCGACCTTCACCTTTGCGCAGGTCAGGCACTTGCCCATGAAGGTAGCGATCTCTGCTTTCATGTTCGGCCACCAATACAGTTTCTTGAGATCAAGGTAAATCTTATCCGAACTTGGGTGAACGGAGTATCTAGTCTTGTGAGCTTCGATCATTACAACCTCTCTGTAACCACCGAACTTTGGGGTCCAGATCCGGTCCATGAAATAATAGACACCGTCTCCCTTGATCTCTAGGTTCTTTTCCATTCCTCTCAAGACTTCACCCGACATGTTCTCTGGTTTTAAGGCTTCCAACTGAGCCTCCTTGATCTGCACGGATAAATGGGAATGGATAGTCATGGTCAGTGCCTTCACTCTACGACCTGAATACTCCTTCCGGCTGAGGGCATCTGCTACCACATTGGCCTTGCTGGGATGGTAGCGGATTTCGCACTCGTAATCGCTGAGTAGCTCAACCCATCGCCGTTGTCTCATGTTCAGCTCCTTCTGGTCGAAGATATGCTGCAGACTTTTATGGTCAGTGAAGATAGTGCACTTGGTTCCATAGAGATAATGTCTCCATATTTTTAGTGCGAAGACTACTGCTCCCAATTCTAAATCGTGTGTTGTGTAGTTGACTTTGTGTGCTTTCAGCTGTCTTGAGGCATAAGCAATGACTTTTCCCCGTTGCATGAGCACACAGCCTAGGCCCTGGTGGGACGCATCACAGTAGACAACGAAGTCCTCCGTCCCTTCGGGCAGAGACAAGATAGGTGCGATGCACAGGGCCTGCTTCAATGTTTGGAACGCAGTGTCTTGCTTTTCACTCCAACAAAAGGGTACGCCTTTCTGAGTCAGAGTGGTTAAGGGTTTGGCAATTTTGGAGAAATTCTGGATAAATCTGTGATAGTAGCCAGCGAGACCCAAGAATTGACGGATTTCTGTGGGTGTCTTCGGTGCTGACCAGTTCTCTATCGCTTTGATTTTGGAGGGGTCCACATGTATGCCTTCTTTGCTTACCACATGACCTAGGAAGGTTACTTTTCGAATCCAGAATTCGCACTTGGAGAATTTCGCGTACAGCTTCTCCGTCCTTAGGGTTTCCAGCACCGATCTCAAGTGCTGTCGATGATCTTCCTCACTTCTGGAATAGACAAGTATATCGTCGATGAACACGATTACGAACTTGTCCAGGAAAGAACGGCACACCCGATTCATCAGGTCCATGAATACTTCCGGTGCGTTGGTTAGACCGAAGGGCATCACTACAAATTCGTAGTGACCATACCGAGTCCGAAATGCTGTCTTAGGAACATCACTCTCATGGACTCGTAGCTGATGGTACCCTGATCTTAGGTCTATTTTCGAAAAGTAGCTGGCTCCTTGAAGTTGATCGAAGAGGTCGTCGATTCGAGGAAGAGGGTAACTGTTTTTTACTGTGAGCTTGTTTAGCTCTCGGTAGTCAATGCACATCCGAAAGGATCCATCCTTCTTTTTCACAAATAAGATCGTGGCTTCCCAGGGTGAGGAACTCGGTCTGATGAACCCTTTGCTGAGCAGCTCATTGAGCTGACTGGATAACTCCTGCATTTCTGACGGTGCTAATCGGTATGGGGATTTAGCTACGGGGGTAGCTCCGGGGACTAAGTCGATACAAAACTCGACTTGGCGTTCGGGAGGGATTCCCGGGAGATCTTCGGGAAAAACATCGGGAAAGTTGCAGACTTCGGGGCTGCTCTCGAGGTCTTTAACTTCTTGCTTCTCGTTAATGACGTGAGCTAGGAATGCAAAACACTCCTTTCGCAGGAGTTTCTGGGCTTGGATGCATGAAATGATACGGAGGTTCGAACTGAGTTTATCGCCGTAAATTACGAAAGTTTCATCAGAAGAGAGGTTGAGGCAGATAGCTTTTTCGTAACAAAGGATATTAACATGATTGGGGCTCAACCAATCCATGTCGATGATGACATCGAAGCTTTTTATGGAGACTGGCATAAGGTCGATGGGAAAAGAATGATCGTTTAGGGTAAGAGTACATCCTACGAATATATCATTAGTGCTCTCTTTCTCACCGTTAGCCATCTCGACGGTAAATGTTTCAGTTAATGGTTGAGGTATATGCCTAAGAAGATGCTTGAATTCATGACTAACAAAACTTCTCTCCGCACCAGAATCGAAAAGAATGCATGCATAAGAGTTGTCGAGGAGGAACGTACCCGAAACAACGGTGGGGTCTGCAACTGCCTCTTCTTGACCCATCGTTAGCACTCTCCCTGTGCCACCTGCTGTTGTTGCCTTGAGGCAGTTTCTCTTGAAATGCCCGACTTCCCCACAGCCATAATAGGCTTTATCGACACCTGCTCCAGAGGTCTGATCGGTTGGTTGGACTGGTGTTCTGCAGCCTCGAGCCAGGTGACCCTTCTTGCCACAGTTGCTGCAGAGCGTTTCACGGCATGGGCCGGGGATGCGATGATGATAGCTGTATTTGCTGCACCAAGGGAGGGTACCAGTATATCCACTGGTAGGTGCTTGAGTGGCAGGAGTAGCGGCAGGAGTAGTAGCAGCGTGGACTGCCACCGTTTGCTGTTTCTTCGAGGGCTCCTGTGAAGACTGGCCCTTCCGCTGCTTCCAAAACTTTCTTTTCTCACCACTCCCTTTAGCTGGCTCAGGAGCGGTTGCCACTTTATCAAGATCAATTCCATGATCTATGAGAGTTTGCGCCAGACACTTCACGCTGTCAAAGGTGTTTGGCCTAGCAGCCAAGACGTTTCCTTTGGTGGGTTGTGTCAGTCCCCAAATGTATCTCTCTATCTTCTTGCTTTCCGGGGTGACCATTCCCGGGCAAAGAAGCGCTAGGTCTTCAAACCTAGAAGTGTAGCCAACAATGTCAGATTCTTTCATCCTCAGGTTCCAGAGTTCGTGCTCTAGTTTCTGCATCTTGCCTCGTGGGCAGTACTCGGTTATCATGAGTTCCTTTAAACTTTCCCAACCCATAGCATTTGCCACTGGCATGGTTAGGGATTTGACACGACCGTTAGGGATTTGACACGACCATTCCACCAGGTCAGCGCCCTGTTGGCGAAAGTGCAAGCGGCGAATTTTACTTTGTTGGCTTCAGAATAGGAACAGATTTCGAAAATGGACTCGATTTTCTTGATCCATTGATTCAGGGCAATAACTCCTCCTTTGTCGTCGAAAGATGTGGGTTTTGCGCCCATGAAGTCCTTATAGGAACACTCCTTCTGGTGTCCCTGACCACCTTCATGATTTTGGGGATGCGTACCACCTCCCTGACCACCAGATCCGCCAGGATTCATCTGTGACATCGCGGTAGCTACAACAGCAGTAACAGCTGCTTGGAACATAACGGGATCGAACTGAGGGGGCGGTGGTGGTGGTGGAGCGTCGTCATTTCTTCTTATGGGTCTTTTTCGAGGAGGCATCTTGTTCTAAAAACAATCAGGAAGAAGAGGATGGTAGGTCCTCAAGATATATGAAGCAAAATACTTCTCATCCTGATAATAAAGTGTTCTACCAAGCGATAAGCAAAGGAAAGTTACTAATGCAAGTAAGTTATCGCTAAGAAACGAATAGGTAGCAACACTAGGGATGAATTTCTACGATGTATTCGGTTCTGACTAAAATACTCTTATAGTATTTTAAGTTGTATGGATTCTGGGTAAGTTTTAGGCCTGTTGCAACACCAAAGTCACTCCCAAGCACATGTTGGTCATGTCTCGAATGAATATAGTTGATCAGGCTATATTGACCCTAGACATGATTACATAACTGCCCAGGTTTAACCGCAGTATTCAACATCCAAAATACTTTTGTTTTGTTCTACTTAAGATATTGATTCTGGTACGTAGGTATATTTGTATACTTTTTGAGAAAATACTTGTATTTTAAAAGTATACTTTTAGTTCAGAGCACTTCATCCCCTTTGTATTTATAGTTGTATACCATGTAAGGTTCGGTATACTTAGTTCACTATAAACAATAGCTCTGATACCAATCTGTCACACCCCGAAACCGATGGCGGAAACGTTCCGGGGCGGAGGACGTCATGCGTAGTATCACAACAGTTGTATCATAAACCAAACATTGAATACATATATGAAAAATATTTACATTGTCTTAATACATAGTTTATACATAGCAGTATATAGTAAAAGTAAAAGACGTGAATCCAAAACGCTCCGTCTTCTCCAAATGTTGACAGGAGTACCTGTCTATTGATGCCCTGAGAATACAAGCAGTTTTAAAATATCAGCATAAAGCTGGTGAGTTCATAAGTGTTTAATTCTGGTGAAAGAAATGCTTCTTTGATCCTTTGAAACGTGTTTGCTAAGAAAATCCTATATTTTCTTATGAAAGAAGTTTGGTTATCCATTAGTTATACGTTAAACCGCCTGTTTATGAAAGATTAAGTTATCCCAGGAAAATCCTATATTTTCCATAAAAGTTGATAGTTGGTTATCCACCCTGACCCCTGCCAGTAATCCTCAAAGTGGCCGGTGTTGGAGCCTGCACCGTTCCTGCAGCAAACTGTGGGCAGCTGGCCCTCAAGTCTCCAACCTGATGGCAATGATAACAAATCCTCATATCCTGCACCGGGGCTGACTGACGACAATCCCTCGCATAATGCCCCTCTCTTCCGCACTTGCGGCACGCACCACCGGACCTACAAACTCCGGTATGACCCTTCCCACACTTTTCGCAAGTGTGGCTGCTCTGACTCCCAATCCTGGAGTCAACGGTTTTGAACCGTTTCGGCGCCGGCTGCGACTGCACTGGGGCCTGCCTCTGCTCTCGCAACTGCAACTCAATCTCTAACTCCCGCCGCCTGGCGGTCTCCTGTAGCTCTAACAAGGTATCACACCTTTGCGTGGACACAAACTGCCTGATGTCCCTCTTGAGCATACTCAGATATCGGGACATCTGAGCCTGCTCTGAAGCAAACTCTGGGCAAAACATCGCCCTCTCAGTAAACATCCTGGTGATCTCCGTCACCGACTCTGAATCCTGCTTCAGCTCCAGGAACTCCTGAGCCAACCTCTCTCTCTCAACCCGTGGAACATAACGGGTACTGAAAATTTCCCGGAACTGATCCCACATAACCGCAGCCCGCTGCGCGTCAGAATAAGATCCAGTAGTCAACCTCCACCAATCCTTCGCTCCGAGCCTCAAAAGGTTCAGAGCACACCTCACCCTCTGATCAGCAGGGCATGAACACGTGAAGAAACATCCCTCCACGTCTGACAACCACCTCATAGCAACGATTGGATCCTGAACTCCATCGAAAGTAGGGGGCTTCGTATTATCGAAGTCCCGATACTGAAAACCTCGACCGGTTCCCCCCCTGCCACTGCGACAGCCGTTGTAGCTGCCGCGGCAGCTGCCTCCGCAAGAGCTGCATAGCGCTCATCAAAGTACTCAACCATGGCAGTCTTGATCGACCCAAACATTTCCGGCAACTCGGCCCGGAACATAGCAGCAACCTCATCATGCAGGATCTCACGAATCCTGGCATCCAACTCGTCCGTACTCATCTGACCAATGACCTCGGGTGGTACTGACCCATCCTGACCACCCTCTCCCTCTCCTGATCCCGAACCGGATCCTGCCCCGAAACGCCTCGTAATCGCCATACTGCAATACACCAACGAGACCCTTAGACACATCTCATAATCACCCGGGGACTATCTCATAATCGATACCCTAGAGAGTTGTGACTTCCTTGATACGCGTATGGGTCCTGTGCTTTCAGTAGTATGGGCCCCTACTACCTTCCACACCTACCCATATTTTTCTCAAGTATCACCACAACACCCTAACAATATACACAACATGGCGAGCGCTCAATCCTCACTCCTAGAGGAATGCTAAATATCTCATAACTGGCCTCCCGGCCTCACACAACCCACCTATCCATGAAACTTCCACCAACCCTGCAGCATTAGTGTATGCTAGCCATACATAACGCTGGACCCGATAGACTTTCGAATATTCAATCCTACCCTAAGCTCCCAATCAAACAAGAACAGAACATAAGGCCAAATCAAACATTCTCAGGCTATAAGATCTTAATTATGTACAACTGTGATGCATACACTAAGCAACTACAGTAATGATGTCAATCTCATATAAAGGAAACCCTAGGCTAGCAGGCATCATGTAATCAGGCAATTCTATCATGCAATTCCTGAAGATCCCTAGCCTAGCACTAACATGCTGTTCTATCATATCACATAATCAGATAACTTGTATGGTATTTTGGGGTCTACTTACTGGCTCCGGCTGATCGTACCCTCTGCATCCTCCTTTTCTTATTTCGAAAACCTTTTGAAAACCATTTTGAAAATCCCTCCTTGATTTGAGACTGGATTCACACGAATGTTCCTCCAATTCACTCAAACCAAGGCTCTGATACCAACTTGTAACACCCATAAAATTTGAGCCAAATTAAAACATTTTAATCATTCAAAAACCATTACGTTCATACAACTCGTTTTCAAAATAGTTTAAACATCACAGTATCCCCCAGAACCATATCATATAAATCATAAAACATGAGGAGCGGTACGATCACGCCTTCGCCTTGCCACGATCTCCTGAAGTACCTAAAACAATACACTGAAACTGTAAGCCCGAAAGCTTAGTGAGTTACCCCTAAAATACCAACCACACATATCACACTCATAACATATCATAAATAGAACAACCATGCACATCGGGTCTACTGTGTGACTGGTCCGCCCGCACCGGGCCTTCTGTCCACCTGATCCACCTTACGAGTCTAGCCATGTACGTCGAGTCTACAGTGTGATTGGTCCGCTCGCACCGAGCCTTCAATCCACCTGGTCCACTCTCTAAGTCTACAGTATGACTGGTCCGCCCGCACCGGGCCTTCAGTCGGCCTGGTCCACTCCCCGAGCCTCGGCACGTCTGATCCGCCCTCTTGGGGCCTTCAGCCTATCCGGGCCGCTCGCTGGGCCTTCGGAATATCCGGCCCGCCCTGGGTTTGTTGGCCTTCAGCACAAAGCAGGACCCGCCTCAACCCAACCCCCGTCAAACAACCATGTGCAAATAAAACAATCAATCACATAACAATCCTCAACCAGACAAACAGTCTAACAGATCACATAGCATATCAACATCCTAACCAGGATTCCGACCTAACCGGTCACTAGCATAACATTACCCTATATCCCGGGTACCGACCTTAACCAGGTCACTAACATAACACCATCCTAAATACCAGGATGCAGATCTAGCAAAACAATAACATAACAAACAATACCCGGATTTCCATCCGATAAAGGACCGGCCTTGGTGTCGTAGACCCTGTCGATATAGAGAGGATAACTCACCTCGCAATTGCCGACTGAAAGGATAAGATCAGCTGCTCCGATCACCGACACGAACTCCACCACCGAACACTACCAAAGAACCAATTCTATAAATACCAAAATCACCAAAATACCCTTGGAAGTCAAACTGGTCAACTCTTGGTCAAAGTCAAAGTCCTCAGTCAAAGTCAACCTCCCTGACTGACTCTACTCGCCGAGTCGACCCGTCGACTCGTCGAGTCCCTATACTCAGAAATTCCCATAACCCGAGTCTACTCGCCGAGTCACCCCAAGACTTGTCGAGTCCAACGATCTCCGAGTCCCATCCTGTCCAACTCACTGAGTCACCCCTCGACTCACTGATCTGCGTCTTAACCAAAAAGGGTTAGGGGTTCTGCGACCAGACTCGCCGAGTCCACGACAATCTTCAATAGACTCGCCGAGTTGTTCTTCCAACTCGTCGAGTCCAAGCTCATCATCAAAAGACTCGCTGAGTCACCCATGCGACTCGCCGAGTTACTACGTGACTCAAACTCTGATCTCTAGCCCGACTCGCCGAGTCATCTCCCAGACTCGTCGAGTCCATACGTGCATTCCCAAAATCTCGAGACACATAGCTGCTCCTTTGCTCCAAACAATAGATAGGGGTCTCTAGAGTCCATTAGCAACATAAAGTTGCTACCTTTACGTGCTTCTTGCCCCATAATACCAAAAACCAAGCTAGAAAGGGACTTAACTCTTGGGGAAAGGCTTTTGCATAGCAACCAAAAGGGCTTTCTGCATCTTTGATCCAAATAGAGCTCAGATCTGGAGTTTCAACTCCAGATCTAACTTATACACCAAGATCTCATCATATCATCTCCAAACAAGCCCTAAAACTTCCATGAAAATGGATATAGAAAGGGGAAAGCCAAGGATAACGATTCATTACCTCCAAAATGACCTCCTGCTGAAGAGTAATCTGAATCTCCACAAATCTGCTTGATCCAAGCTTCTTGATCTTCAAGATCTCTTCACAAAACACTTAACAATGCTCCAATTTGCTTCCAATGGCTCTCACTCACGATTCTAGGGTTTGTGGGTCTCAAAGGGGGCTAAGGGAGCTGAGGGGAGGACATTAAGTCCTTTAAATAGGGTTCAACCCCGAAGATTAGGGTTTTTCCTCGACCAGCACTGACTCGTCGAGTCCAGCCGCCGACTCGCCGAGTCAGGCCACTTAACCCCGTGCCACGCACCCGCTTCGACTCGGCGAGTCAAGAGACCTACTCGCCGAGTCCCTTCCTTTATTTTCACTTAGCACCCTTCAACTTCTTGCTTCCGAACTTGGGATGTTACAATACTTGTATCGTTAGATGAAGTTTCCTTGAAAAACCCTGTTTACTCTCAGTGAGATGGATTAGCCTTATTACATAAATAAAACTAATAAAGAAGTAGTGAACTAGAACCTAAGGACATTACTAATGCCCTCTAGTAATCAAATCGGTTATTACTTTGAGGTTAGTTCACTTGTTTCATTATTACAAAAGTAAATCTCTGTTATTTTGGTTGCGAGTTTTATAACCATACATTAAACTAGATATGGCACGAAACGGGGCCAGTATCCTTTTATGACTTTGTCACCCGTAGACCTAACGGTCCCACTGTAGCTAGCAGCGAGGTGCGGGATAGTCAGTCCCGTATAGATCTATACACAATAGTCACGCTCTCCCTACAAGAGATTTTGGTTATAAGGGCTAGTCCTACACTCACGAATCTGGTGGAGTGTTACCAAGGACGTGTCTCCAATCCTAAAATAACAAACTTACCAGTAATAGCATCGAAAATCATGTTTATGTTTTGTATAAATCCTTTAGAAAATATCACATTCTATGATAAGATTTACAAGTTCCTTGCTTTAGTTTTGAAAACTATTTCTACGAGTTGATTTCTTAATCGATTAGTAAAACGGTTTTCTGAGTTAAAAGCATACTGAACATATAATTATTTTAAACAAAATAATATACTCGAGCACAAGTTTCCTTGTAACTTTGCTTGTATTCCCCCCTGAAAACATGAAAAACTCGGAAAAAGCGTAGGGGTATGAACTCACCTGAAGTGAGTGCTGCGAATGTAAGATCGGAAAAAGGATGCTAAGTGTCAAGTGAAGTCTTGAGCACACGTACGGATCCTATTTAGCATATAATGACATATATATGTATACAATTAGTGCTTACTCAACTAATCAGGTAAATAATAACACTTTAAGGACTAAGAAATCCTTAATGGAAGTGTTACAATCACTTAGGATTGCATAAGAGGAGTGTATGGTCACTAAATGGAGCTTTCGGTCCAAGTGGTATTCTCGGTCCGAAGGGTTCTCGGTCAGAAGGGTTCTCGGTCCGAAGGGTTTTCGGTCAGAAGGGTTCTCGGTCCGAAGGGTTTTCGGTCCAAAACCGAAAACTCCCGATCTTTGATGCATGTGGTGTTTCTCAAGGGTTTTCAAACATGGAAAGGGGTTCTAGGTTATATGCGAAGCCTTAAGTGCGTTTTAAGGTCTTAAAGGCACTTTTCTTTAGGGTTTTCGGTTTAAGGAGATGCACTAAACCGAAAACTCCTTTTGTTCTTGGAAAATGACGATCGCTTTAAACAAGAGTTTCAACTAGATAATAAGTGCAGAAAGTAATACTTACGATTTAGAGGCTACAAGAGTTGATTTTTGGACCAAAACACTAGTGTGTGTTCTTGGTGTTCTTGAAGATTAAACCCAAAAAGATGAAATTAATGGATGAAATCGAAGGGGGATGCTAGTTAGGAAGATCTATCAACGATTCAAGGTGAAAGAAACACTTACATTTTTCGAGAATTTGAAGATTAAAGTGAAGAACTCGATGATATTTGAGAGAGAATGGATGTTTTCTTGCTTGAAAAGGAAAGAATGATCCAAATGATCATGAAATATATAAGTAAGATGGGGTTTTCGGTCCCTTGACCGAAAACTCTAAGGTCTTGACCGAAAACTCCTTCTCGAGGAGGTTTTCGGTTTGCTTCATGCCTAGAACTTCAACAAATTCATCCTAACACCGATTCCTTTGATGCATTAAGTTTAGAATATTCTGTTAGTCCAAAAACAATACTGACATGAGCAGAAATAAATCCAAATTGATTTATTAAAACGCAAAGTCTTTCCCAAACTATCAAATTTGTCGGAATTAAATAAAAACCCAAATTTGATTAACGGAAATTGAGTAAGGATAACGAAAAAAGTTTCGGGTTGTCACATATATAAGTATACGAAGTTCAATAGTTATGTAAAGGTATAATTTCAATCTACTGAACATGTAAGTTTCAGTCCAAGCCCAATTAACATGTAAATGGGTCACAAAGGCCCAATAACATGTAAGTGGGCAATTTGGGCCCAATAGACATGTAAATGGACCACAAAGGCCCAACAAACATTTGGCCCCTAATTCAGGCCCAAATTAACATGTAAATGGCTCGCAAGGCCCAAGAAACATGTCATGGAAAATATTGGGCTCAATATACACTTGAATGGGCCCTTAAGGCCCATTGGCCACGTAACGTGAATATTAGGCTCAATAAATTTGTTATCGTTGTATTACGTAGGGATGAGCATCAGAACCGGGTACCCGCTTTTAGAACCGGAACCGCCTCGGAACTGCCGGTTTTTGAACTGGAACCGCCTTAAGCGGTTCCGGTTCCAGTTCTCGTTTTTTCGGAACCGCTACCCGCTGGGTACCCGCCGCAATCGGTTTATATATATATATATATATATATATATATATATATATATATATATATATATATATATATATATATATATATATATATATATATATATATATATATATAAAATTTCATATAAATATGTGTGTTACTTAGACCGGTTTAGAATATATATTGGTCCAATTTTGTCCGCCTTTGGTCCGAATTGACTTGATTCGGATCGAACTAAATTGCGGTTTTATCGACAAAAGTTAACAAAATTAATGTAACCGGGTTACCCGCTCCCGGAACCGGAACCGCCGGTTCCGGGACTGGTTCCAAACATTTAAGAACTGCCTAGAGCGGTTCCGGTTCTAACTTTCTAGGAACCGCCGGTTCCGGTTCTCGCCAAAGGAGGCGGGTACCCGCCTATGCTCATCCCTAGTATTACGTCCATTTATTATAATTTCGATATTTGTTTTACTTCGAGATTTGCTGAATTGAATATAAAAAAAAGTCCTCTTTTGTGAAAACGATGTTCTTGGTCGATAAGTTCCAAAATTTTCAATTAAGGCCCAAAGTTTGTAAAAACGACACTTTAGTCCATCATTTGTAAAAATTTATAATTTTGTCCCAAATGTCTAGAAATTTACGGTTTTAGTCCAAAAATATATATTTGGACATTTAAGGTCCAGTTTTGCAGAAAAGTGCATTTTCAGCCCATTGTTTGTAAAGATTTACACTTTCGGCCCAATTATGATAAAAGTTACATTTTTGGTCCAATTTAGAAATAAATGTTATTTTCACCCCTAATTTTGTTTATTTACATTTATGACTCAAACTTTGGTCAAATAACATTTTTAATCCCAAAACTTTCCCCTTTTTCGCAAATTTGGGCCCAAAACCATAAGGCCCAAAAATTTGGCCCATTAAGCTAAAATTAACATTTTTGGCCCTTTGGAAAGTATGTTTATCATAAAAATCCATTTTTATACAAGTAGAACCTGTTTGGTCCCTATAAAAACATAAATGTCACTTTTTGCCCTTATCTTTTGTTTTCTTGACAATTTTTTTACCTTTAACAAGGTTTTTGTTGAAATCTTTTGTATCTTAAACATGTAATCACTTTTGGCTTGATAGTGTGATGTATATAATGTCATAGTTCATAGATCTTTGTTCAATATTACTTAAAATTTCAAGATTTGCTAAGATCTAACACATTTTTACCAATAAACTAAGAATTCACACAAAACATGCATATAACACATAGATCTACACATTTTACTTGCATTCTCCCCCAAAAATCATATGAAAACCGAAAAAAAGGGGGTATGAACTCACCTTTGCTTGATGTTTCTGTTTTTGAAGAAGAAGTGGAAGAGATTTTTGGTCCTAACACACCTTTGTTGTAGATCTCGAGCTTATGGAGGTTTTCTAAGAGTATGATCACCAAAAATGTTTAGGAGAAGTGATCTAACATGAGAAAGGAGTTATATAGCTTGGATATGTGAAAACTTACCAAGAAATGATGTTATTCTTGTGAGAACCCTCTTGAACACAAGTAAAATTTTGAGATTTTGGAGGAAGAAGAAGAATGATTCTTGAGAGTGATAGAGAGAATTTGATGTAGTGTGTGTATGTTCTTTCCTCTCGGCCGAAAGTAGAAGAAGAGAGGGGAGAGAGGTAGTAAGGTGACTTGCATGGGAATATGAGAGACCATGCCTAGATACATGGTGAGTATTATGGAGGTGGCACCTCCAAAGTCAACTCCCCCCCCCTTCCATTTCATTTTTCATTTTTTTTAAATTGATGATGGGCCGAGGGTTCTTGGGCTAGGAGAAAGGGTGGAGTCGTTTGGGCCTTGACTTGCCTTTACTCGAGATCATGAGGCCCAATGATTACTTTTCGGCCCAATGGGCTCATTAGATAGCTCACGACCCATTTTGAAAGAAAGGTAGTTTATGGCCCATTAGGGCAAATTAATTCATTAATGGCCCAATCAGGCCCATTAAGGGTAAACTAATTTATTTTTGACCCAAAATGGCCCAAAATGCTAAGTTTATGGAAGTGGGTCCAATTAGACCCCAAATAGGGTTTGCAAGCCCAAAATGGTTGAATGGATGCTTATTGGTCCATTAGGCCCAATAAGGAAATCCTACTCCAATATGGACTCAAACCATGGTTCTTAGGGCTTCAGACTCTTTGATGAACATAATTGATGAATCTAAATGAGCATTGAGTGAGATTTACTTAGAGTATATGATTTACAATAGTTGAATGGTTACACAGGAATAGAATTTCCTAGCTAAAATGCTAGTTGTGACATCATCCCCCTATTAGAGGGAATTTCGTCCCGAAATTCTTTTGAAAACTAGATTTGTGAAGGGAAGAATAAGTGAGGGTACTTCTGCTTCATCTGGTCTTCACGTTCCCACGTGAGTTCTGGTCCATGTTTTGCGCTCCATCGAAGCTTCACAATCGGGATGCGACTTTGCTTTGTACGCTTCACCTCCCTATCCATAATCTTGACTGGTTCTTCGACGAACAGGAGATTCTCGTTTATTTCAATCTCTTCCAAAGTAACGACAAGGGTTTCATCTGATAGACACTTTTTCAGATTCGAGACGTGAAACACTGGGTGTACGTTGCTGAGCTCGACAGGTAGTTGCAGCTTATAAGCCACTGGACCAATTTGGGCAAGAATCTTGAATGGTCTAATGTATCGCGGGTTCAACTTTACTCATTTCCCAAAGCGAATCATTCCTTTCCAAGGAGAGACCTTTAACAACACACGATCCCCGACTTGAATTTCTAATGGCTTTCGCCGCTTGTCAGAATAGCTTTTCTGTCGGTCTCGCGATGCTTGAAGTTGAGCTTTGATTTGGACTATCCTTTCTGTGTTCTCATGGATGATTTCGGGTCCCGTAAGAGTACTGGCTGGCGATTGTCCTTTTGCTAGTTGAGTGTCACCCACCTCAGCCCAGCATAGGGGCGATGTGCAGTTACGACCATAAAGAGCCTCGAAGGGAGCAACCTTGATGCTCGTGTGATAACTGTTGTTATAGGAGAACTCGATCAGAGGCAAGTGGGTATCCCATGACTTGCCGAAGTCAATCACGCAAGCTCGGAGCATATCCTCGAGTGTCTGGATGGTACGCTCACTCTGACCATCCGTCTGTGGGTGGTAGCCAGTGCTCATATCTAGTTGTGTTCCCATTGCCTTCTGAAGTGATTGCGAGAATCTTGAAGTGAATCTGCTATCTCGATCCGAGATAATAGATACTGGCACTCCATGGAGTCGCACAACCTCCTTAAGGTAGATTCGGGTCAGCTTTTCCATCTTGTAGGACTCTTTTATTGGCAGGAAATGAGCAGATTTTGTTAATCTATCGACAATTACCGAGATAGTATCTAGTCCATCTGCTGTCTTTGGCAATTTGGTCACGAAGTCCAAAGTAATCCTCTCCCATTTCCACTCGGGTATCACTTGTTGCTGCAGCAGTCCCGAGGGCTTCTGGTATTCCACTTTCACCTTGGCACAAATAAGACACTTGCCCACAAAAGTGGCTATCTCTGCCTTCATATTAGGCCACCAATATTGCTGCTTGATATCTAAATACATTTTGTCTGACCCCGGCTGAATAGAATATCACGTCTTGTGGGCTTCATGTATGACTATCTCTGTGAATCCCCCAATTTTGGGAACCCAGATTCTATTCATGAAGTAGTGGGCTCCGTCGTCTTTAACTTCGAGCTCCTTCTCCATTCCTCGTAGCGATTCACTAGTGACATTCTCTGGCTTCAATGCGTCCAATTGGGCTTCCTTGATCTGTGAGGCTAGATGAGATTGGATGGTGATTGACAAGGTCTTCACACGATGACTTGAATACTCCTTTCGGCTCAGGGCATCGGCTACTACGTTAGCCTTGCCTGGATGGTATTTGATCTCACACTCATAATCGTTTAACAGTTAAACCCATCTATGTTGCCTCATGTTTAGTTCCTTTTGATTTAGAATGTGTTGGAGGCTCTTGTGGTCTGTAAAGATGCTGCACTTGGTACCATATAGGTAGTGCCTCCAAATTTTCAAGGCGAAGACCACCGCCCCCAGTTCGAGATCATGCGTGGTATAATTTACTTCATGAGTTTTCAGTTGTCTGGATGCGTAAGCAATTACCTTCTCTCGTTGCATGAGGATACAACCTAATCCTTGATTCGAAGCATCACAGTAAACTATGAAGTCTTCGGTTCCCTCCGGTAAGGATAGCACTGGAGTACTACAGAGGGCTTGCTTCAAGGATTGGAAGGCAACTTCTTGCTTCTCGGTCCAGTTCAAAGGTACGCCTTTCTGAGTCAATGTGGTGAGGGGTTTGGCTATCTTGGAGAAGTTCTGAATGAATCTTCGGTAGTAGCCTGCGAGACCCAAGAATTGGCGAATTTCTGTTGGCGTTGCTGGAATTGCCCAGTTTTCGATTGCTTTGATCTTGGAGGGGTCCACATGTATTCCTTCCTGACTGACTACATGGCCTAGAAAGTTTACACTGCGGAGCCAGAATTCGCACTTGAAGAGTTTCGCATACAACTTTTCAGCCTGCAGGGTTTCTAAAATCCGTCGGAGGTGTTGGCTATGATCTTCTTCACTTCGAGAGTACACGAGAATATCATCGATGAAGACAATTACGAATTTATCAAGGAATGGGCGACAGACTTGATTCATGAGGTCCATAAATGCAGCGGGGGCATTTGTTAGACCGAAGGGCATTACGACGAATTCGTAATGACCGTAACGAGTTTGGAAAGCAGTCTTAGAAATGTCCTCATCTCGGACTTTGAGTCGATGATAACCGGATCTCAGATCTATCTTTGAAAAGTAACTAGCTCCTTGAAGCTGGTCAAACAGATCATCGATTCGCGGAAGTGGATACCGGTTTTTGATGGTGAGCTTGTTTTATTCCCTATAGTCGATGCACATCCTGAAGGATCCGTCTTTCTTTTTAACGAAAAGAACCAGAGCTCCCCATGGTGAGAAGTTGGGTCTGATGAATCCTTTATTCAGGAGTTCGCTTAGTTGGCTTGATAATTCTTGCATTTCAGCAGGAGCCAACCTATAGGGTGATTTGGCGATTGGAGTGGCTCCAGGCACTAGGTCGATTCGGAATTCGATTTGTCGTTCTGGGGGTATTCCCGGAAGATCTTCTGGAAACACATCCGGGAAATCACACGCCACTGGGATGTTATGAATGCTCGCTTCCTCTTTGGTTTTATCCACCACGTGAGAAAGGAATGCGTAGTTCTTCTTTTGTAGACACGTTTGCGCCTTGATACTCGAGATAAGGCGTAGGTTTGCGACGAGTTTATCTCCGTAGATTATTAGGGTTTCACGATTAGGAAGATGAAGGCGAACGGCCTTCTCGTGACACATAATATCAGCATGATGGGGGCTTAACCAATCCATGCCTATGATCACATCAAAACTCCTAATGTTTACGGGCATCGAGTTTATTTGAAAAGAATGGTTGTTTAGTGTTAACGTACATCCTATGTAGATATCTTTGGTGGTTTCAGTATTCCCATTAGCCATTTCCACAGTGAAGGCTTTGTTGAGCTTCTGGGGTTGTTGATTTAGCAAGTATTTGAATTTATTACTAACGAAGCTTCGCTCCGCCCCACTATCAAATAAGATGCATGCATACGAGTTGTTAAGTAGGAACGTACCTGTGACAACTGCTGGGTCCTGCACTGCTTCTCCCTGACCCATTGTCTGCATTCTTGCTGCTGCTCCTGCCCCTTGATTGTTCGTGTTGGGGCAGTTTCGCCTGAAATGCCCGGTTTTTCCACATCCGTAACAGGTATAGCTGGCTCCAGCATTGGTGTTGTTGTTGTTGTTGTTATTGTTGTTGTTGTTGTGGTTGTTGTTGTTTGTCATATGGTTCTGTTGAAGCTGAGTCCTACAATACTTCGTTGTGTGGCCCTTCCGGTTGCACCTTGTGCAACTCATCTCTCTACACTCCCCGTGATGGTGGAAGTTGCATTTGCCACAATTGGGGAGATTTCCCGAGTACTGCTTGGAAGCATTTGGCGTGGATGAGGCTGGAGCATGTGGTGTGGTGGTAGCTTGTGTTGCAGCATGAACAGACACCGTTTGTTGCTTCTTAGACAATTTCGAGTTTTGCTTTCCCTTTCGCTTGGTGTTTTTGCCCTTCTTGTTCTCTTCTTCCTTCTTAACCTCCGCTTCCACTGTTTTGGCACCATTCTTATTGCCATGATCATACAGTTTCTTGGCCAGTCTCTTGGCGCTGTCAAACGTCTCAGGGTTTGCCGCAATGACATTCCCTTGGATAGGTGTAGTCAATCCACAGATAAACCTCTCAATCTTTTTCCCTTCTGAGGTGATCATTCCGGGACACAGAAGAGATAGCTCACTAAACCGGGATATGTATGCGTCGATATTGGAGTTTTGAACCGTGAGGTTCCACAACTCTTGTTCGATCTTCTGAATCTCACCTCTAGGACAGTATTCTGCTAACATCATCTCCTTCAGCTCTTCCCAGGGCATCGCGTTCGCCACCAGGAGTGTCATGGCCTCTACGTGGCCATTCCACCAGGAGAGGGCTTGGTCAATGAACGTGCAGGCTGCGAACTTGACCTTACACTCATCCGGACACCCGCAGATTTCGAAGACCGATTCTATTTTCTCGATCCATCGCTTCAGGGCTATTACGCCTCCTGTCCCATTAAAGGTCCGAGGTTTGGCGTTGGTGAAGTCCTTGTAGGTGCATGTTCGAGCGGCTTCGTGGTTCGTCCCTTGATTTGTGCTTCCGGATCCCTGCCCGTTGCCTTCTTCATTGTTTCCATTTCGAATCTGCGCAAGTGCTGCAGTGACCGCAGTGGACACTGCTTCCTGGAATGCAACCGAGTTTATCTCAGGTGGGGTCGGTGTTGCGTTGTTTCCACGGTTGGGTCTTTGAGGCATCTTTCTGTCATGGAATGGAAAGATGTTGAGTGCCTATTGTTTTGCGAGTTTGGGGTCCCATTGACTAGGCGTGTAATGTGTGTATTTAAGTAATTTCATGCATTAACATAAAACAAGGAACCTAAAACACATAGCAGATGACAACGTCATGATAAAACATAAAGCATTTTCATTAATACTAATAGTTTTGGATACATGAAAATTTTCCAGAAGGCCTACAGTACATGGGGGAAATATAAAATCCGACAGCATGACGACTCTATGAGTAGTGTGATCACTTCAACATAGGGTCGATAGTACATAGGGTGGTATGCGTTAGAAGAAACATAATATTAGTAGGAGATATGGCTTGTTCCACACACTGTGAGACCTATATAGAAAGTAGTAGAGCAAGTCCCATCAGTAGTGATGACGATGACACTCAATCGTCGAGCTGACGTATCAGGAGTTCAGCCAGTTCATTCGCCGCTTGGGTGATTACATCTACCCTTTGCTCGGCTCGTACAACCCTTGCTTCGGCTGTAAAAAGTTGAAGCTTGAAGCTGATTATTTCTTCCTCGAGAGAGCGTAGATGGTCTGTATCACCCTTCTGAACCGTGCATGGATCTGATGGGGCTTTCGATAGGTGGGGTTCACTGCATGCGTCCTCAACGTCCTTTCCTTCATCTAACTCCTAGTCAGATTCGCCATATTCGTAATTAGTTACCACATACTCTTCCGGTTCCACTTCGGGTCCCACCTCCTGTCCCATGGCAGGGCCTCCTTCAGGGTTTTCTTCAGTCCCCTCCTCCGGTTCTTCCTCTTCCTCGGGGTTCTCTTCAGGTTCCTCTTCGGGTTCCTCGTCGGATTCCTCTAGCCATCCGTTATTTCCCTGATTGGGAAAGTAGGCATCTCCAGGATGGTGGAAACCAGCCATACTGACTGCACGAGAGTGCATAAATAAATCACGTTTTGATTATCCCTATAGTATATTTTTAGTTGTTTAAGTTTGGGTTCTCTATAGTTTTTGGAGAGTGAGGTAGGCTTTTAGGTTCATTTCCCGCTATCATTACTCCCGAACACATGTTGATCATATTCTGAATAAATATAGTTGATCAGGCTATATTTATCCCTAATATGACTACATAACTGCCCAGGTTTAATCATAGTGTTTAATTTCCTCCAGAAGTTTTTTTTATTAGATGTTGTTAGATTATTATCCTAGTATGCGCACATAAGTGTGAAATTTTTATTTTTGTTGAGAGTTATTTAGTCCCATTGTGTTTATAGTTTCATATCATGTATGGTTAGATATGCTAGTTCACTATAAACATTGCTCTGATACCAACCTGTCACACCCCCGAACCAGACGGCGGAAACGTCCGGGGGCTCGTGTGACTAACAATTGAATTATCATCACAATGAATATACATGAAATATAATACATTCACCACCAACATTACATATAACAACCATCATTGTTCACATCAAGTACATTGTTATAAATAAATAAGTTCCAAAATATTAAAAGTACGATGAGTGATGTTACATAAATGAAACCATACACACTTGAAAATCTTCCCGCTTAACGATTACCTGAGAATACAAGTTATTTTGAAAACGGTCAACATATATAATGTTGGTGAGTTCATAAGTGTGTTTGAATAAAAGTCTTTGAATCATTTGTAAAAAAACCCAGAAAATCCGATATTTTCTGTAAAATGTCTGAAAATGATGTGAAAATCAAATATAAATGCATGTGTGAATTTATTAGTTGTAACATATATGGATGTAGTTTTGATATCTTTGTATTATAAGTAAGTGATAAATTGGATATGAATATTTCCCCAGAAAATCCGATATTTTCTGATTTATAGTAATGTCGAGGTTCTTGTATCGTTGAATACGTTATTTTGTATTGACACAATCGAAGGGTTAATCTCTGAAGTGTTAATTTTTGGTATTGGATCTCTATATGAGCCGTTATAATCATACATGATAATGACTAGGTTGCCTGTCTTAACATTTTTTCAAATGCCGGTATTTGCTCAAGGTTTTGTCGCCCTAGACTGGCTTAGTCTAGCTGTAGCGAACAACTAAGGTGTGGGGGGTCACCCCGTATAGATCTATACACAAACTCTCGCTCTCCCTCCAGGAGACTCTGATTATAACTACAAGCTACGATTGTACACTCAAAGGTGCCAACCGACACGTCTCACTAGATTCTCAACCTTTCGTACTATGTTTAATGTTTACGTGTATGTTGTATGTTATCAAATCCAAAGGTACATATATAAGTATACGAAGTTCAATAGTTATGTAAAGGTATAATTTCAATCTACTAAACATGTAAGTTTCAGTCCAAGCCCAATTAACATTTAAATGGGTCACAAAGGCCCAATAACATGTAAGTGGGCAATTTGGGCCCAATAGGCATGTAAATGGACCACAAAGGCCCAACAAACATGTGGCCCCTAACTCAGGCGCAAATTAACATGTAAAAGGGTCGCAAGGCCCAATAAACATGTCATGGAAAATATTATGCTCAATATACACTTGAATTACGTCCATTTATTATCATTTCGATATTTGTTTTAGTTCGAGATTTACTGAATTGAATATAAAAAAAGTCATCTTTTGTGAAAACGATGTTCTTGGTCGATAAGTTCCAAAATTTTCAATTAAGGCCCAAAGTTTGTAAAAATGACACGTTAGTCCATAATTTGTAAAAAATTGTAATTTTGTCCCAAATGTCTAGAAATTTACTGTTTTAGTCCAAAAATATATATTTTGACATTTAAGGTCCAGTTTTGCAGAAAAGTGCATTTTCAGCCCATTGTTTGTAAAGATTTACACTTTCGGCCCAATTTTGATAAAAGTTACATTTTTGGTCCAATTTAGAAATAAATGTTATTTTCACCCCTAAATTTGGTTTATTTACATTTATGACTCAAACTTTGGTCAAATAACATTTTTAATCCCAAAACTTTCCCCTTTTTCGCAAATTTGGGCCCAAAACCGTGAGGCCCAAAAGTTTGGTCCATTAAGCTAAAATTAACATTTTTGGCCCTTTGGAAAGTATGTTTATCATAAAAATCCCTTTTTATACAAGTAGGACCTGTTTGGTCCCTATAAAAACATAAATGTCACTTTTTGCCCTTATCTTTTGTTTTCTTGAAAATTTTTGACCTTTAACAAGGTTTTTGTTGGAATCTTTTGTATCTTAAACATGTAATCACTTTTGGCTTGATAGTGTGATGTATATAATGTCATAGTTCATAGATCTTTGTTCAATATTACTTAAAATTTCGAGATTTGCTAAGATCTAACACATTTTTACCAATAAACTAAGAATTCACACAAAACATGCATATAACACATAGATCTACACATTTTACTTGCATTCTCCCCCAAAAATCATATGAAAACAAAAAACAAGGGGGTATGAACTCACCTTTGCTTGATGTTTCGGTTTTTGAAGAAGAAGTGTCCTAACACACCTTTGTTGTAGATCTCGAGCTTATGGAGGTTTTCTAAGAGTATGATCACCAAAAATGTTTAGGAGAAGTGATCTAACATGAGAAAGGAGTTATATAGCTTGGATATGTGAAAACTTACCAAGAAATGATGTTATTCTTGTGAGAACCCTCTTGAACACAAGTAAAATTTCGAGATTTTGGAGGAAGAAGAAGAATGATTCTTGAGAGTGATAGAGAGAATTTGATGTAGTGTGTGTGTGTGTTTTTGCCTCTCGACCGAGAGTAGAAGAAGAGAGGGGAGAGAGGTAGTGAGGTGACTTGCATGGGAATATGAGAGACCATGCCTAGATACATGGTGAGTATTATGGAGGTGGCACCTCCAAAATCAACCCCCCCTTCCATTTCATTTTTCATTTTTTTAATTGATGATGAGGCGAGGGTTCTTGGGCTAAGAGAAAGGGTGGAGTCGTTTGGGCCTTGACTTGCCTTTACTCGAGATCATGAGGCCCAATGATTACTTTTCGGCCCAATGGGCTCATTAGATAGCTCACGGCCCATTTTGAAAGAAAATGGGAGTTTATGGCCCATTAGGGCAAATTAATTCATTAATGGCCCAATCAGGCCCATTAAGGGTAAACTAATTTATTTTTGACCCAAAATGGCCCAAAATGCTAAGTTTATGGAAGTGGGTCCAATTAGACCCCAAATAGGGTTTGCAAGCCCAAAATGGGTGAATTGGATGCTTATTGGTCCATTAGGCCCAATAAGGAAATCCTACTCCAATATGGACTCAAACCATGGTTCTTAGGGCTTCAGACTCTTTGATGAACATAATTGATGAATCTAAATGAACATTGAGTGAGATTTACTTAGAGTATATGATTTACAATAGTTGAATGGTTACACAGGAATAGAATTTCCTAGCTAAAATGCTAGTTGTGACAGCCTTCCTCTTCTTCCCTTTCCCATGTCCAATTGTTAGGACTGGGGCAGCAGCAGTAGGAGTAGAAGTAGATACAACGGATTTACCTTTGAGACTACTTTCATCAGTCCTCAAAAGGCCTTGAAGCTTGCTAAGAGTGACCTCCTCCTTGTTCATATGATAAGTCATACGAAACTAATCATAAAAAGGAGGCAATGAGTGTAGGATAATATCAATGGCCAACTCTTCATCGAAGTTCACATTCAACTTCAGCAAGCGGTCCACAAACCTTTGCATTTTCTGCAAGTGGGCCGTTATGGACTCTCCATCCTTCATCTTTGTTGTAATCATGGAGGCAATGATTTCATACCTTTCCTGACGAGCACTTTGATGGTATCTTTCCATCAAGTCTTGGTGCATCTCGAAAGGGTAGTAGTTCTCATAGGACTTTTGGAGTTCAGCCGACATAGTGGCTAACATGATACAAGACACCTTTGTGGTGTCCTTCTCATGAGTCCTATACTTAGCGATCACCTCAGGAGTAGCAGTGGACTCATCAATCTCCTTTAGCTCTTTGTCGAGGACATATTCCTTGTCCTCGTAGCGAGTGACCATCCTAATGTTCCGAATCCAGTCATTGAAGTTCGAACCATCAAAGATGACTCTCCCACACAAGTTCATGAGGGAGAAAGAGCCAGAAGGGTTGGAGCCAAAAGCGGTGTTGGAAGACATCTGAAAAAGAAAAAAAAGCTTAGATTAGATAAGAATACTTAATATAACACCCAAATGAAATATTAAGGCTAGGACCCAACACAATATTTTACAATTCGGAAGAGGGATGCCGTAATCCAATTGCAAAATATTTGAAGGTAGGTAAATGACGATTTACCAATTTCCACCATGAAAAACGAAATTGATTATTAAGTTTTAAATAGATTGAAATTCCTAGATTCCTTTGAGATTCATTGAACTTTTCAATGGCATGTTTAAATCTCGATTATGCCCTTCAATTTTGTGTCTAGGATACCGAGGATCACAAAGAAGGTGTGAATAGCCATGCAAATGTGTTTGGTACACTCGATGTCATTTATCACCTAATCAATTAGCCAGTTAACCACACACGCTCCATTGATCTATGATAAACATCAAGCTACCCTTTGCCACCCTTACTAGTCCAAGTTAATGCGCCGGTTAACCACACACGCTCCATTAACGACTTGGCGAGGTGCAAAGTGCAACTTCATGGAATATCATCATTTTCACATTTTTCCTAAAATAACTAATATTGGGAATTTAATAAAACATTTAGTTACTTTATAATTATCATTATACTTTTAACGAGAATTAATATCTTATCCTACCCGTTCGGCTAACGACCCTCCACCAGTCAAGGAAGCGGTGGGTGAGAGTGGACACCCATTAAACCACCATTTTATAGGCACTAACCTTATACCCCCCTTATAGATCGGCTTCGTGAATGAGGCCTACTAACGGTAAGACTAACTTGTCTTATACATATATATAATTATTAAACTTATAATATTATAATAGTATAATGGTTGAAAATTAATTTTTAAAATTCTAGGTTTTGGAATTAAATGTTTCATTAGTGAGACTTTACAAATTCCAAAACTTGAGGGCAAGTTTTGAAACTCTTCAAAATTCTTCATTTCAATAACTTATGAGTTTAATGTCATTTTAATGGATAAGACTTTTCATGTTCCATAACTTGAGGACAAGTTATGGAAGTCAATAAAAAACATTTAGATCAATTTTAACAAATAAAATTATCATTTAATCTAGAATTGATCTAACCAAACTCATAAAGCAAGATAATATCAAATCAACAATTTACAAGTAATTTTGACAATTATCTTTTGATTGGATGAGTATAATCACTACCATAAAAAAATGATTTTTTTAATAGTCAAAACAGTTTGTGATAATGATTCTCATCCAAAAACTTGGCCAAAAAACAAAAAAAAACGTCCACTGAATAGTTACCACGTCGTGGTCATCAGTCAGATTCCAAAGAAAATGATTTTCTTGCTTTGAACAATTACCAATGCATCAATATTAGAGATAACATCCTAGGCTCTGATACCACTGATGGGTTTTGAGCACTATAACACTCCTATGGTGCACATACAACCCTAGATGCTTTGGATCTAAGTTTTCTCTACATATACATGCAATATTGTTTTTCCAAAGCATGGAGCCTAACTAGCATACAAATGTGATATATAAATCAAATAAACTAGTTAGAAGATTACCTCTTGTTGTTGCTTGTTGAATTTGGCCTTTCAAAAGCTTAGCACCTCAAGTGTGATGCCTCTAATAAGTCACAAACACCACCAACAATTGGAAGACTTGAGAGAGAGGTTCTAATGCACTAAAATCGGGTCTATGAACTCTAAGAACACAAGGGTAACCGATTTTAGGTCATGGGGTCATATATATATATATATATATATATATATATATATATATATATATATATATATATATATATATATAGTGTAGGAATATGATTACAACATCCCTTTTCATAGTTCGAATTGTGAGAAATGGAAAGGAACAATTTGAACATTCAGGGATTATAGTTGTAAGTTCTGAAAGGTTTTAAACACACACATATGCTATCTAATGAAGGTGTATAAGCTTGAGAAGTCTAGATGAAGACTTATTGAAGCATCACGTATCAGAAATCTGCACTTCAGTAAAAAAAATCAAAACGTATTGATTTCTAGAAGTCCAGTTTATTTCTGGATACATGTCAAAGCTAGTGGGAGCATAATTGTTGTGCTAGAAGGAGCATAGTTGTTATGCTAAGTGTTGCAAGTTAGCAATAGTAATTATAGGAAACAAAGAATTCAAATTTTCAAATTGCAAAATTTGGGAATTGTTTCGCTACAGAAAGATTTAGGGGAGAGGGTATTCATTCTTCATTTCAAATCTAAAAGTTTAGATTGAAGTTTTTAATAAAACTTAGTCTTGGTCATATATGAATATCGTGTTAAAATGGTTTAACATAGGAAATTCGATATATAGAAATATTATAACAAGAGACTGATCAGATATCAGGCCTTTATGTAAGACATTATGTATCGAGTCCAATGTGCTTCGAATATAAGATCGTTTACATATGCTATAATATTCACTTATTCTGATTTTTCCAAATTCCTTGCGTATTGAGAAGGAAAAAGGACTAGAACTTGGTGTGACTAAAGTTGTTAAACAACTGTCAAGGACACTCTAAGGTTTACTAAAGATTGATTGCTTGTGGACAGTTGGAAGTATAGTATTGGTTGGAAGGACCATAGTGACATGTTTTGGATTGAGATGATTCTTGATCAGAATTAATGGTCATATGGGAATATGGAAATGTTTCCATAATGTGAGTTGTATATTAAAATTTACATGTGAGTTGGAAACTTTAATTCAAGGAAGGTGTTCAAGGTGTGTACCTTGAATTTCAGACTTCATTACCATGAAATTGTTTTAAGTAACCAAGTTTCAATTGAACATTTTGTAATATCGTTGGTAAAGTCTCTGTGACTTTGAAGCCTCGACATCACAAAAAGATATTGCATGTAAGGTTGAACTCTAACACATTTAGTAGTAACAAGAATTTGAAATTATGAAATGAGCATCTTTGGAATAGTGTCCAATCGATCTGTTCACAAAGGAAGGACCATAGAGAGTCATAGTATGCATGTTTATAACATGGCATGACTGATTTTTAATTCAAGTGTTTAGTTGATTACTCGAAACATTATACAATGAATAAAGTCTAATTAATATGGTGATTAAATAATAATAGTTTTATTTATACTCAATAGTTTTGAGACCACAGTTAGTTAGGTTATTATTGTGTTTCACGTCGCATGTTTTACTTCCTGAATAATTGGATTGTTCAAACATCCACAGTCGCTCGTACTTTTGGAAGTAAGTAGAGAATTAATATTGTCATGAATTGAATTGTAGATTGTCTAAGGGTTTAGACATAGCAATAGTTTTGCTGCAATGTTCATGAGTACTTGGAAAATGGGGATTTTGAGATTTGGATAAACACACACTCAGATAATTACTTCATGGATTATATCACGAGTAATTTTGAGACGATAACATCTTATATTCTTGAAACGGAGATATATGAGTTGTTGTTTACAAGTCAGTTGTGCATTGATAATACGTAAACGCATCAGTAACTTGATGTTATAAAACATATTGTTGTGCGTAATTTGATGAGTGAATAGTGCAAGCATATAAGTCGAAGTTTATCCATTCCTTTTGCCCTAACGGGAAAAGCGATATATGTGGGCTCCTCGATGATTTGATGTCAACATATGAAGTGCTTGGCCAAGCCTGGACTGAACTGATGTGTTCAATTAGAAGTCGAAATCGATCATCATAAATCAGAAATTGGGAAACAAAACTTGGACGTTGAGATTGATTATAATCCATATCTCATGTCTGTACGATATCTTGTAGAATGGAGGAATATTTGATCACTTATCTTAGGACACGTAACTGACTGGGTCAGAGTTCGACAACGACTTTGAGAGCCAATTTGCTAATCAGTTTTAGAAGTTATACTGGAAACTATAGTTATTAGACTTATCCAAGTGGGAGACTGTTGGATTAGGTGTCTAAGACCATAACTATAATTAGTATATACATGAATTGATAGTAGCACAGTCTTTTTGGGTTGCCCTCAAAACTAGCAACTGGACATGATGACTTTTGGATAGAGAGGTTAGTAAATGATTTATTAATGTATTATGGAAATAATATATTAATTAGAAATCATATTATTTAATTAATAATTAATCATAAATTAATTGGAATTAATTTTGGGATTAATTGAATTAATAAAAAGTGCAGGGGCTATTTGGCAATTTATTGATAGTTGAGGAAAGAGGCTCTAGAACCTCCATAGGAGGGGTTGGACGAAAACTTATAGGAAGGCCCTAGAATTTTCGTCCAAGGGCTCTTGGATGGGAATTCATGGGCTGCTTTCATTCTTTCCCCGTGAGCAGGAAGCACACCAGCAGTGTACGTTGCGTGATTCTACTGTGCTTAAGCCATTAGGTGTAGGCGCTTTCTAGAGGTGGAATCTTCTAGGAGACCGAGATAGAGATAGAGGGTTGCCTCTTTGTTGGCTCTTCGAGACAAAAGCACTCATATGAATGGTGCTAATTCCCATGTTCCTTCTAGTCTCATTTGGTTTCGAGGGTTCTTAAGCTAACGAATTAGGTTTTCCTCCTAAAACCCTATCTTTGGCTCTAAGCTACCTCACCTATATAAAGAGCCTTACCCTTTCATATTTTTGATCATCTGAAACCCCAAAGGAATAGATGAAATTCGTATCACCTCTCTCTTCTCTCATCCTCTTGCTTAGTTTGGGTGTGAACCACTAGAGGTGTGACACTTGTGACACTTGCTCTCAAAGTTTGAAGAAGACTAGGATTTCATTATTATTGCTATATAACAATCAAGGTATGTTTTCTTAACCTTATTTTATAGATTTAGAAAATATACTAGTGCAATTAGGGTTTTCCATTGGATGTTCAAAAGTTGTATGTTCAATTAGAAAAAACATAGATCAAAAAATTTAAGGTTGCATGCACACATAGGAATTGTTTGTTATGCTCAAAACCCATCAACAACTGACTCGTTCCTTTAAAAAAACATGGTTGACTGGAACTTACCCACATTTTCCTTTCTCTTTCTCGCCCTACACGTGATTTCTTCCTTGCCCCCTATACGATTTCTTCCAGATACTCCTCGCACCTCCGACCTCAACCTTCGCCTCCTTTCCAACTCCACCTCGCTGGCAACCTCCTCCGATTTCGTCCTTTCCAACGTCCGACCTCCATCGCAGCTTCACTTTCGCCATTACTTCAGCACTGTCGGCTTCCTCCAGTATTCCATCGTAGCTTCACGTCATCACTGCACCATCGTCTTCATCAGGTAAAGTCAATTTTCTTCAAGCTCTTTTTTTTTCCTTCTCTAAATCGATTTATGTAATTGTTTGGTCATTGAGTTGCTTTTTGATTTTTGATTGGTTTCATGTGAGTAATTTCTCCATCTGAATTGATTTTAAGCATCTAGTGGATAAAGTGAATACGATAATTCTCAGTGAATATGTTTGATACCCTCTTCTTGATTTTTAGGTTTTCTGTTTGGAGCCTCTTTGTTAATTGTACAATGTAAGCTGTAAATTTATGACTTTTGGAATGGTAGATCTATTTTCTTTAATTTTGGTTTTAAATGTTTAATGGTTTATGAATGAATCTTTTTACTTTATGCAGCTTATTGATTAATTTCAATGAAGGATGGCAGCTCCAGGAGACTGGGATAATGAAATTGTATGACTAGTACAAGGAAATAGTTCAAGAATACATCAGTTTAATGAAAAACATAATCACTATTTATGCATTATGTTCCCTAGATTAGTGGTAATGTTGTCATTGATTAATTTTTGAAGGTTTTGGTAATGAGATAGTTGATAACATTTTTTTTCAGTTCTTTATAAATTTACATTATTTATTCGATTTTCTGATCAAATTGATAGATTTTATTTAGCACAAAACAATACAATATAAAAGGGTAAAATGGTCATTTTAAACATTCAGCACAGTCAGTCAGATGTATAATCAAACAGTATGGTTTCAGTCAGAAGCAGATGCAGTAAAAGCTTCTGACCCAGTCAGACTCTGACTCAGTCAGATCTTACCCAGTCAACAACTATAAACGGCCCCTAAAACTTTCAACAATTCAAAAAAATGGAATAAATCCAATATAAAATAATGACAGTAATGCAATATGTATCTATCTAGCTACCCAAGTCACTCTGAAAGGTCTAAACTCACAAGTATGGTTAAATAGGCACAATCGGTCAAACTACACATAGTGTAATCACTCCATGGTATGGAAGAATCCGTCGACTCATACCCTTTCAATGTCTAACGACTACGAAACTAGGTGATATGCGACATATCACATGCACCGCACAAAGGGTAGCGAGCCATGTTTGCTTATAATATTGACTTATTCTTATCACTCCAACAATAAAGTTAAATCCAATACGGATTATAAATGACACCCAAGGCCTTCTATCCTATGTAAATGCATAGTTAGGATGTCAAAATATTTTCAAATCAACAAAGCTTCTCAAATATATAGAAATCTTTTCAAAATAAGTTTTATGAATGCAAAAAGTAATACTTATAGTATAATATATTACATACAAGGGATATTGTATAAAACAACTGTCAAAACAAACTACAAAGAATATATATAAGGACACATACTCCCAATAAACTCACCTCAAAGATAGTAATGCTAATACACTTTCTTTAAGGCTTGATGCCCTTCAATCACCATCTAATAATAATGAATAAAATTATAATAATAACTAGATTAACCCTAAATAACCATGTTGGCTTATTTGATACTTAGAACACTCATTACTAAACATTATGGAAGAAATACAAGCGATTACAGGTTAAACGAACGATCCAAACACAAGTTACAAGTTGAAGATTTTTTATGAGGGACCACACAACCGGTGTGAATTTATGCATGGCCTCTACACAGATAATGTACACTCTACACACATACTCCTTAATGAATTTTCTCATTTGGGAAATGTACTTTACTTTGTTGCAAATGACTTCCATTTCTTCCCAAACTCTTCCAATAGTTATTTTCTATTTATATAAATCATAATCACATTATTTGACATTATATTCATATATCATAAAATTCATGTCTTAACCAATTAATAACTTAATGTCTCCATGGTTTCAAGAGTGTACACATGAAGACACTAAATACTTACTTAACATTTAAGTCACCAATGTATTAATGACACATCTAGATTATTTTTCCCAAGTCTTAATGATCAATAAGGATTCTCAAATATGATTTACACATCATAGAAATTCTAATTCCATTTTCTAGTTCATGATTCCATTCCAACAAACATGATGTTAAGCTTATCAATGAGATTTATAAGCTTAATTTCAACTTTAGAGTTTGTAAACTTAACCAAATACTTTTATTACTTAAAAAAATCTCAAAGGTGTATAGATTTGAGTTATTTTCTATCATTTAAACATTTTCCAAATTATTTTGACATAAGTTTGATTCAAAAACCTCATCAATCTATTCCAAGAGTGAATCACCATTAAAGTCACTACAAGAAATCGACTCCTTTTCCCACACACATAATGTGTTGGGAAAAGCCTCATATGTGTTCGTAGTCAACTTTACCTACATATAAGTTAAGTGTCACTATGTTTTGCCTCATGCCTGTTGTTGAAACAGATCGTTACCGACATATAGTTTGTGTAGCTAAAGAGTAATATATAAATACACATGTATATGTGGCTGGAAGTAGTAAGTATGTGTGGGTAGATTCACTTTGATTTTTTTGGGATGTTGATTGTGATTGTTGACGTGGTTGTTGACATGGCTACTAGCATGGTCGTTGATGTGGTCTAAATGGATGGCCTAGTCAATGACGTGTATTACGTTCATCATAAAAATATGTGTGGGTAATAGTGTTTTTTTGTGTAGGTAATATTAGTATATGTGTAGGTATTGACTTTGATATGTAGGTAGTAATGTTCACATATGTACAAAATAAATACAAACATTTGTATATATAAAAACATATGCGGTCAAAATATCATTATAAATTATAAATTGTCAAGCGTTACAATTCAAACCATAAGAAAATTACAAGTTAGAAAACTTGAAATAATTAAACTAACAAAAGATCAACTACACATAAGTATTTACTTGAAAATACTAAAAAAAATCTTGAATGTTCATTCCATATCAATATCATACCTATCTACATTTTCATCACGAGACTGTCCCGACTTAGCATGGTTAGATGAACTAGACTTAGATGTATCACCAAGAGATCGCCCATCCTGATGATGTGCTTAGATGAGGATGCATGATGTTTTTCTCAATCAAAATTTTCTCTATAGCTGCATATTTTCCTTTCAATGTTTCCAATTCATCCACTAATTCATTATAACTAGGAAGCTTACAATTCTTGGAAGAAACCGCGGTGTTACCAACGACAACAATAACACGTCCCCACCCGAACAAAACAAACAAAGCTTCATCCATGTACCTTCTCTAGAATCAACTAGTCGCTCACTGATTCCAGATAATGCTTTCTTCTCATATTTTTCATTTTTTCTTGTTGGCACAAAAATAAAACGAGTATAATAAATAAATTATATACCAAATAATGCATATTCAACAGTAAAAATGAGCAACTAAACTTACATATTTTGCAGCTGTATTTGTAGATATACAACCTTTTTCTTCATCCCAATGTGTAAGTCGTCAAGTCTCAATATGACCCAGTGAAGAATCTACATCATGTCCAAGCTCAATATGTGTACTCTTTGATCTATTTATAGTCTCCATTTTTCGCTTTTCGCAAGCAACAACCTTCTTTTCTGCGATTTACTTCTAGGACATAAAACCAAATAAAACTAACAAATATTAGACCAAATTCAATAATGATAAATAATAAAATTGATCAAATATTTTTAAAACATTACCAAGTATTTTGGCTCACACCACATGTGACATAGATGAAAAATATAGCTTTTAATGAAACATATGCCAAAGTTATAAGATATACACCACACAAAATGAGAAATTTGGCTTGTAATTTTCAAATGCATTAAATACTAAATTCCCAAAGTTATAAGATATACACCACATAAAATGAAAAATATGGCTTGTAATTTTCTAATGCATTGAATACTAAACTGAACATGTAATTTGAGTAGTGCATCGAGCATAGTAAACGAAAAGGTATTTGGCTTAGTGATAATGAATGACCCTCTCAATTGATAGGTTATAGGTCAAAGTCTCACTTGAGACATCGATGGTTATTAGGAAAACTGAATTGTATCGTTTCAAAAAAAAGGTCGAGCATAGTATAGAGTCTGTTGGGGTGAAGAAAAACTAAATTGTATCTTTTGAGGAAATTTGGAAAACATAATGGCAGCCTTTAAAGAAAAATTATTCAACAATACTGATAGGGAATCCATCATATAATAAAACATGCTCAAATCCTTTATGTTTTCCTTCCTTCTTATTAGAAGTTTATTATAAAGTATGATGGTAAAAATAAAGAATATTAAACAACTTATATTAGTATAGGGTCTACTATGTAATTATATTTATATTTTAGTATATATATATATATATATATCCCTTATGTATTATGTTAATTATCAATAATACAATACGTTTATTGTGGTATCAGAGCTGATCAGTCGGCTCCTCATAGGGTTACAACCCTAGCCGCCAATAAGATCTCTCACCCCTGTCAGGTATCGTTCTTCATAACTGATCAGAATGGCGACCATTACTCCCTTCTCCACAATCGAGAAGACCTCACATAACTCTCATAGGTTTCCTTTTACCCTCTTTCCTACCAATTATGGTTTCTGGAAAACAATGATCTAGCCTTTTCTAGTTACCAACAATCTTTTTGGTTATGTTGATGACACTATTTCGTGTCCCACTCCTACCTTACCAACGACAGACAAAGCCGCCACTAATGAACCCATACCGAACCCCTCCTACGCTGCATGGCTGGCCAATGATGCCCATGTACGCATGCTCCTGTTATCTACCATCTCTGAAGCATCTTACCCTCATGCACAAGGAACGACAGCAAAGGATATTTGGCTCTCTCTACAACGAGCCTATGCTCCTCAATCTTCGTCTAGAGAATATACTCTCAAAACCCAGCTCCTCAAACTCGAGATGAAACCTGATATGGGCTTATTTAGTCATAGAAATCATTCATTATCTTATTAATTATTGTTGATTTTATATCATTTTATGGACAAAAGGTACTTAATTAGCTTAATATTTCAATTTCAGCAATAAAAGACATGCTCGGATGGAAAAGGAAGCGAAACTAGCGATTGGAAGCTTGGATCTTGGATTTTGAAGAAAGAAGGATGTTGCTGGACAGCTTGACCCCTCGTCAGTGTTTTGGCCATATCTCATGAACCGTAACTCCGATTGACGAGATTCAAATTGTTCTGAAAACTAGACACAATTTCGGACGACTTTCGTGTTTTGAGAAAATGCTGATTCCAAACGGACTCTGCGAGTAGGGTCGACTACTCGGCGAGTCGTATCGAACTTTCGCGATTCTGGACGCGCTGACTTGCCGTACACGGGTTTTAAGTGACGGACTCGCCGAGTAGGTCACTGGACTCGCCGATAGCCTCTGTTTTGTGAAAATCTATATAAAGGGACTTTCAGATCGATAACCTAGCATATAGAGGAACCCTTGGAGGCTAAGATACGATTGAAAGCGCTGGTGAAGCTCTGGAAAGTGAAGAATCAACCCTACATTCAATTTTGAGGAGAATTAAGGCAAAATCAAGTTTACTCTTTACCTAATCTCTTGTTTGAACTATGTTTTTACCAATTGATTTCGTTTTTGAGTGTTTTACTGCCTTAATCATGAGCTAAAACCTTTTAGCTTCTGTTTGGGGAGACAATGTTGAAACTATGGTTTGATTAATGGTAGGATTGATTTAATATTGGTGATTTTGTTGATTCTAGCTTGTTAAAGAACCTTATGTGTGAATGATAATTATTTTTCTGTTAATAGGAAGATAATTAAGCTGCATAAACATCTCTTAATTGTTACCTCATATAATTTATGTGACCACTTTATTATATGACTAGGATTAGCGACTGTGAAACTAGAATTAATAGAAAAATAGGTAAATTCATGTGTGAGCTTGTGTGATGACCATCAACGAGAGGTTAACTAAAGGACCAATTTAGTTAGCTATTACAAGTCTTAATTAACCCGAATAAATAATCTAGTGAATTGAATTAAATTAGACAACTGGCCACTGTTTGAGTTAGTTTGTTCTCTAAGGATTAGTGCAGCGAACGTGAATCTAATCACCTGAATCGGTAGCCAATAGAAAAATCAATCCATTGCACTATTGCCATAATGTCAACCATAGGATCAATTGAGTTGAACTAAACAGAAGTTCCTTTCATTATTGAATTTAGTTGAATCTTTGCTTATCTAAGTTTTAGTTAATTAATCTAAGTATTAGTTAGTAAGTTTCTAGTCTTGTAAAACTAGAGAAAACCTTTTATCAACTTGTTTTATTTAGATAATATTAGCATTTATTTTAATTGTTTACCGTTCCCTGTGTTCGATACCCTACTTGCTTGAACTATATTACTAATCGATAGGTTCGCTGCTTTTCGTGTGTTTACTTTGTGTCTAAGTTAGTAGGATTAAAACTAGTTCGTTTCACACACATCAAAACCCAACGAAACAGCGTCTAACTATCTCATATGAGCTCAAGAATTCTCTAATGCCTTGGCCAACATTGGTGAACCGGTCAAAGAAAAAGACCTCGTCATGCTGGTGATTTCTAGTCTTCGTGAGGAATACAATGGACTCAAGTCCACCCTTCTTTCTTGGCAAGCTCCCACCTCCTTCCAAGAACTTAATGGACTCCTCGCTGACCATGACTTCATGGTTAAGAAAATTATGCCCACTGTGACACCGGTCCAAGCTTTTGCCACCACAACAAACCCCCGCTCCACTACTGCATCTTCATCTGCACCTCCTGATACATTACAAGCTCTTCAACAGCTCATGTCACAGTTGGGTCTTCAACTTCAACCAGCCCCTTCCAAATCACCTCAATCATTCTACACCAACCAGTCTTCATCTTCTCGATGTCGCGGCTCAAACAATCGTAGTGGCAAGGGTAACTATTCTCAATCATCAGGGGGACCTCATCACCAATTCTCTTGGGCTTCTACGCAAAACACAGTCTATGGTACATGCAACTGGTGCGGAATTGGACATATTCCCTCTCAATGTCCTAACCGTGACCCCACCACCATTCGTCCGCGTCAACAACCAACTGCCAACTTTGCTGAAAATCACTCTCAAACCACTACATGGCTTCCTGATACGGACTCCAACAATCATGCCGCTCATGATCTGTCTTCTCTTGACAGTCACACACCTTACTTTGGTGAAGATTCTCTTCACGTCGACAATGGTACATGTTTACCTATTTTACATATTGGATCTGCTTGTTATTATTCGCCTTCTAAAACCTTTTCGTTATCCAATATTCTTCATGTTCCTACAATTAAAAGGAATCTTCTTTTAGTTCAACAATTATGTCTTGACAATGATGTTTCTTTGAATTTCACTCTTCTTTTTTTGTTGTGAAGGACAATACTACCAAAACTACCCTCCTCACGGGTCCAAGTGACAATGGTCTTTACTTTATCCATCTTCCATATCTTCAAAGTCTTCCCAAAGTTGCGCTTACTACTTTTAAAGCCCCTTTTGACATTTGGCATCAATGGCTGGGGTACCCCCATCCACAACTTTTCAATTTTATGTGTTCTAAGTATTGTCTTCCCGTTTCTCATAAAATGTCTGATACTTTTTGTAATTCATGTCATATTAGGAAATCTTCCAAGCTTCATTTATCTTCTTCCAATTTTAATAGCAAACAAATTTTAGATATTATTGTGTGTGATGTCTGGGGTCCGACACCTGTGACCTCTTCTAACGGTCACAATTATTTCTTGTTGTGTGTTGATGATTTTTCTCGCTTTATGTGGATCTTCCCTCTTAAACGCAAATCTGATGTTTTTGAGATTTTCAAACAATTTGTTGCGGTTGTTGAACGTCAGTTTTGCACCAAGCTTAAGTCGGTTCAAACTGACTGGGGGGTGAGTTTCGAAAACTTAATCAGTTTTTTAGCTCTCTTGGCATCATTCATAGGTTGTCTTGCCCTCATACAAGTGAACAAAACAGCCTGGTTGAGAGACGCCATCGACATGTCATTGAAACTGGCCTGACCCTTCTCGCTCAATCGGGTGTTCCAAACACCTGTTGGCATTTTTCTTTTGACACTGCGGTTTATCTTATCAACCGAATGCCATCTCGTACCACCTCTAATACTTCACCCTTTGAGTCCATTTTTTCACGACCCCCTGATTTTTCCTTTTTAAAGGTTTTTGGGTGTCAATGCTTTCCCCATCTTCGGTCTTATAACCAACATAAGATGGATTTTCGCTCCACCCCCTGTGTCTTTCTCAGGTATAGCTCCTCTCATCATAGGTATCGATGTTTTGATCCAACCACGGACAAGATATACATCTCCTGTCATGTTCGTTATCATGAAAACCACTTTCCTTTTTTGGTACATGTCACTATAAAGCCCACACTCTCCACATTTGACCCTTATATCTCCACCTACCCACTTCCCACTATTTACGATGACTCACCAACACTAGTTACTACATTACCTTCCTCACCACAAACCCCACCAGCTATTACATTACCTCCTTCGCCAGTGCCACCAACTGCTGCTGCTCTTCCCCTTCATTTCACATATGCTCGCAGCAGATAGACCTGAACTGATCAGGCTATAGCTTTGTCATCATTGCCAACGACCAATTCCCCAACTGACACCTCTGCAACCCGGGTTAGACCAGCTACGCTCCGTCAAAGTCCCAAACAAACAACCCGGTTTGAACCATCAGATTTTCACAAAACCACTACACCTGAACAGGAACCATAGACTTTCACAGTTGTTGTTAAACAACCACATTGGCAACAAGCTATTGTTGATGAATATGCAACACTACTTAAGAATGGTACTTGGAAACTCGTGCCTTTTGCACCGAATATCAATGTTGTTGACTATAAATGGGTTTACAAAATCAAACATGATCAAAACGGAGTTGTTACACGATACAAGGCCCGCCTTGTAGCCAAAGGGTTTCATCAACAACCCGAGATTGACTATCATGAAACATTTAGCCCGGTTATCAAGTTCACTACTGTTCGGGTTGTTATATCTCTCTGGCTATGTCAAATCAATAGCCTTTATGTTAGTTGGATGTTAAAAACGCCTTTCTTCATGGTGACCTAAACGAGACTGTCTATTTACGCCAACCTCCATGTTTTGTTGACCCATATAAACCTGATCATATTTTCTTGCTTCACAAGTCCTTGTATGGGCTGAAACAAGCTCCACGAGCTTGGTTTCATCGGTTGTCTCGAGCTCTCCACCATGTTGGCTTCAAAGGATCTCACACTGATCCCTCCCTTTTTATACTATCGGCTAAGGGTACACGGATTTATATGTTGGTTTATGTTGATGATATCATTATAATAGGAAATAATCAAGGGACTATTGATCAAATAATTCGTAGTCTCAGTCAGAATTTTGTTGTTCAAAACATTGGGGCTCTATCTTACTTTCTTGGTGTTTCGGTTGCATATTGTGGCACTAATATTTTCCTATCTCAACAGCAGTATGTGTTGGACATTTTACAGCATGCTTGTCTTGCTGATGCTAAACTTGTCAGCACTCCACTTCCAACTTGTACACCGCTTTCCATCGCCGATAGTCCTCTCTATGAGAATCCTGTTCGGTATCATCAAGTTGTTGGAGCTCTCCACGGATGATCAGATTGTAGATATATTCACTAATCCATTGTCTTCACAAAGATTTGAGGGGTTACGTTCCAAGCTTCAAGTCCTTATCCGGCCTTAGCTTGCTCACTAAAAATGACTCGTGTTTGGTCACCCGAAGAAGAGATCATACTGGCTCGTTCATGGGTTGATGTAACAGAAGACCAAATCAGCATTAACCTCTCTTCGACTACTTTTTGGGAGAGTCGCCGAAGAATACAACCGTCAAGCCACTCTACCTTGAAGTAAAGAGAAAATCTTCTCCAAATGGATATATGCAAATGCAGTTTCAATTTAGTTTAACAATGTGTTTCGTAGAGTGATGCATGAAATCGAACATGGTGAAAATGAAAATACTTTGTTAGTGAATGCTCTTGAGGTTACCGTGTAAAAACTGACAAACATTTCCGAATTGTTGAGTTTTGGCAAACTGTGAGGAGGTGTGCGAAATGACGTCCACTTTAAGCTCGTTGTCAATTAAGTTCTAGTAATTTGTGTGTTTTAATTTCTAGTTATGTTGTGTGTTTTAATTTGTAGCTATGGTGTGTGCTTTAATTTCTAGTTGTGGTGTGTGTTATTTTAAGGGAAAATAACACAAATGCCCTATGAGCTATTTAGGGTTAGTCCTTTTAGTCCCTAAACTATTTTCATGGCTTTATGAGGCAATGAAGTCGTTTTTATCGGGTCGATTACGTCCTTTTGGCCAAAGTGAAGGGGTTATCCGGTTACCCTTTGCTACATTGACATTTGTTGACCAATTTTCCCCATTTGACTTTGAGTTTCCCCTACCCTTGAACCCACATCTCTCTCTCTCTCTCCCTTTCTCTCTCTCTCAAATTCTTCACGTCACCATCTATCTGTTTCATTTCGTTTGTAAATATCTTCTATCAGTTAGCAATTCGAGTTTATTGTTTTAGTTATCGGTAAGTATCGCGTTTTAGGGGAAATTTCTCTACAAATAAATTTACTGGATCCCTCCCATCTTCTGATCTCATCAGTACGACGACCATAACTTGGCTAAGATCCATAAAAATGTCTAATTTCATACTCTTTGACGATAACATCAACTTCCACAAACTATGTTCTTTATTTCCAGCCCTAAACTTTACTCGCTCACCCTGTTCTTACCTTCAAGCATGTTAATGGTAGGAAATTTCTTAGGAAGTGGTGTTGGAATCTTTTTTAGATCAATATTTGATGGATCAATGTTGATTAAGATCTCTTCGGCTCTATCATTAGGATCGATATCTCCATGGATTCGAGCATAGTTCATTACAGCTTCCCAAATTTCTGATGTGGGTTCAAACGGTAATGTCAGAATGTACTCCAAAGCTTGATCAAGGTGTCCAGATTTCCTAGAAATGGCTAAAACCCCCAAATAATGATCGATTTTTAGGGAAATTCTATATTCTTTTTGCATTGATTCAAAGTGTATGAATCCTTCTTCAATGGCTTTCAGCACCTGCAAAAGATTCAAGAACAACAAGGAAGGTTTCTTCGTTTGGTTGTAATACATGGTTTCTCATATGTTCAAACATTTCCAATCCATCACCTCCCAATCCGTTTGATGCATACCCATTTTTTTATCGGATGCAAAGTGTCCATTCGTTTGTTAGACATATGATTGAACATTCGGCGTGCGTCTACCATGCTTCCACACTTGCTGTAGATGTAGATTACTTTGTGAGTCAATTCAATTTCACCTCTGTAACTCAATCTCAAGAAGTAGCCATGGACTTTTTTAGAATCCTCAAGTTTCATGATAACTTATTACTCATTAGCCAAATGGTGATGTTAAGCCAAGTTGGTTTTATTCTATCTTTTGGGTGATTTTTCGTGATGTGGACAGTTTTACCCTCAAGGAAGAAGTACATGATACACAAAAGGATGAAAAAAAAGCTTTGGAGTTGTTTGACAATTTGTTTACAAATCAATTTACTAGATGCCATTGTTAATGAGGTCTTGAAAGCTTTTAGAAATCACATGGTTAATGTTTTTCCATATTTAAGACAAATCAATCATTATGTTTGTCCGGATTTTGTACGCAAATTCTTATTGAATTTCTTCCGGAATAATGTTACTAGGAATTGATCGTGTAAAACGTTGAAGGATACAAGACGGGGAAGTTTGGCTTACTTGACTTTTAAGTTTGACTATTTGGCCGACTTGGATTTTAAAATTAGTAAAATCAGCTTTTATATGTGTCATGTGGCATCTCTACATGTTAGTTTAGGTAACAAGACTAAAAATACAGGTTGCTCACGACTTTGTTCCCTTATAAAGTCACGAAATAGTTTGGGGACTAAAATAATCAATACTAGATAGTTCGTAGGGTATTTGTATCATTTTCCATAATTTTAATTTCAAGTATATTATGTTTTTTAAGCTTATTGTGTACCATAAGTTAATGAAATTTAAGAGTTTATTAAAATATTATGTGTATATTGATTTTTTATTTAATTTCTTTTTGAAAAAAAAATTAGCATATCAAAGGTGGCAACTCACGCCATGTAAATGGTAAAATATTGATGTAGTGTGGCAAATATTAGATAAAATCTACATAAACTGTGACAAGCGTAACACCACTGGCAAATATTAGATAAAATCTACGTAAACTGTGACAAGGGTAACACCACTTCCTCCCGCATTATTCTCTCCAATACGAATAAAATGCCGATTCCTTACCGAATATTTTAAAAGAACAAAATATCATTCTTTATTATAACTGTTATAATCAAACGACAATTTTTATGTATTTATTATGCGTTGACGTTGAGCGCTTCAAACATGTTTCTTCTTTCATCCAGTTTCCTTCTAGGGGCAATGTAGTCGTATTGTTTATTTAATGCACCATCTCGAATGCTAACCCAACACCCTTCTGCAAGATGTATCCCAGCAACGGACATCCATCTTTTTCACCGGCGGCGATAAATTATTCAAGTTACTATCAGATGGCTACTAATATCCATGGACAACCTCTGTCATACTCGTATCTCAGCTATGGCCAATGGAATTCGCTTAATCAGTTTCAAGGCGGGTCTGTCAGCCCTGGGTTAGATCAACCACCGTCTCTTGGAGTTGTGAGCCAAACCTTTGTTTCTCAACTTTCCGGTAGCAATCTGACATATAGTACTTATGCACAAGCCGTGTCTGTTGGAGCTGTTGGGCAAACCATTGTTTCTCAAGCTTACAGCAACAATCAGATATATAGTTATTTACAACCACCTTCTACCGGAGCTCCGATGGAAACCTTTGTGTCTCAATTCTCCGGCAGCGATCAGAGATTTAGTAGTCATGGACAAGCACCATCTTCTGGAGCTGTTTGGCCAACCGTCGTTTCTCAAGCTGCCAGCAACTATCAGCCATATAGTTATGTACAACCACCGGTTGGAGATGTGAGACAAACTTTTGTTTCTCAGCTTTCTGGCAGCGATCAGACATATAGTACTTATGGGCAAGCACCTTCTGTCGGAGCTGTTTGTCAAACCGTCGGGTCTCAAGCTTCTGGCAACGATGAAATATATAGTAACAATGTACAACCATCGTCTGTTGAAGCTGTGAATCAAACCTTCGTTTCTCAACCTTCTGGCAGTGAAAAAATAGATAGCAATGGACAACCACCGAAGCGCAACAGCGTAGGTAGACGAGCCAAAAAAGATTACAAAGACGTTTCGGAGAAACTCAACAGTGACCTTTTCGGTAAGAATTCAGAGACCCACCAATCGGCATCATCCATCGTCAAAGATGTACAGTCCACCGGCAAGGAAGTATCGTCCACAGGCGATGAGGCACTGGCGATGTGGTTAGGTCTGAATGCAAACGGCCATGCGAACGATGAAACTGATTTGTTTAGTTTTCCGAATTTAGAAGACTATAAGTCTATTGCTCGCCGCTATCGTCACCGTCGTCTGAAGGAGGAATAGTTGATATGACAGCATCATACCGTTTCAAATCACAAACCATTTCAAATGACTTCTAGTCACCTGCGTCATTCGGAAGAATTCAATTGGCTTTCTTGATTTTGGTTAATTTCTCCTTTTCGTGGTATTCGTAGTCAATATGATTATATATGAAAGATTAAATATAACAGAGTTTTCACTAATGTATTTATTTACGGGTAATGATGTTACATTTTGTTTTATATGCATATATTTCAAACCTTTTCTTTTATAATAAGTTTAATTAATTAACTTTTAATTAAGTAGTTGGTTTCATGGTAAGTTTGTAATATATTTTACCATTTGCGTGTTGAAAAGGTAAACTTATTTATATATATTTTTTGAATGGCAAGCAATATATTAGCAAAAAAAAACTTAAGCCATAAGCTCAAGGAAAATTATAAGGAAGGTTCAAAAAGGAAGACATACACCAATCATATCAATCATAATTATTTAAATTAGGTCTATTCTTAATCCAATTAAAGGTGTTAATACTAATATCATCCTCCACAGCTAAAGCAGCTCGCATCTCATTTCGGAAAACCAAAGAATTCATCGCCTTCCAAATCATTCACATAGTAGTGTAAATGCGAGAAAAAGTGTAACATCCTGTTTGAGGACGTTTCTTAATTTAGGATTAGAGGGTCGTAAAGTGACCATGTAAAGATCTTGGGCTTCAATGGAACGGAGTTTAGACTATATTGGAGGTGTATGATGTTCGATAAGTGATCTAACCTTGGATTGTTCAATGGAAGCTGAGGGGTAAAATATGAAAGGTTATGTTTTAGGCTTCTTGCATAAATTAAGGATTTTAGTTCAAGATGTATTTATTCATATGTGTCAAGATAGAATTATAGAGCTCGTCGATACCTTTCCGTGGATATAAAGATCATCGAAAACGGAGTTGAAACAAAAAAATTATGACTGTTTGAAGTTAAGCTAGAAAAGGGAGTCTGACAGTACGTTGGGTGTACATCAGGAGTACGTTTGGCGTACTGGCTGAGGGAAGTCGCGTTTTTTTAGGTTACTGTGGGTGTAACAAAAGGTATGCAAGGCGTACCGCCGTAGTGACAAAACCCTAGTTTTGTGGTTTTGAGCCCTATTTAAGGACTCTAACCCCTTGGGGTCCTTCCTAACATCAACCTCCACCCTCTTAAGCCTCCTAATCGAAACCCTAGCCCCCTAGAGAAAATATTAAGCCTTTTTGTGTGTTTTGGGTGCATTTTTAGAAGAAAGAGAAGTCCACGCTTGTTGATTGTTGAAGCTTAAGCTTATGGATTCAAAGCCTCCATTGCTTTTCTTAACTCAAAAAGGTATAAAGTTTGAAACTTGATGATTCACTTGTTAGATCTAGCTAGTATTGGGTTTTATGAGCTTTTTGTCCCAAAACCTTGGTGTTTGTGAGTATGGACTACTCTAGACCATTTGAGTTGTCATTTCATACGTTTATAAGTGTTTGGTGTCATAAAAATGCAAGTTTGGTCCTTTCCTTTCACCCATGAATTAGTTGTGGAGTTTTTGGTGATGTTAGAAGTTGGAGTTTTGGGATTAAGCTCTCGTTAACCATGCATAGGCATAAAGTTGGAGACTTTGTGGATTAGAATTCCTTTTAGGGTCAGATCTGAGGTTGGGGAAAAGTGTCTTAATGATTAAGAGCTTAAAAGATGGGGTTTGAGTTTAGGCCCAGTACGTTGAGCATAAATTTGGCTACACCCAACGTAGTCAGTTAGGAACCCATTTTCTGGTGTTGTGCTCTATGTCCAACATAAATCCTTGGTATGTCGCGTGTAAAAGTCAATAGTGTTGACTTTTGACTTTTTGACCAAATGTGATTTTTGGCCAATTGGTGAGTGTAACACCGTAAATTTCAAAACAATTTTTCACTTTTTAAAATATAATTTCATTCATAAATATTCTCGAATCCCAATGTATCACATATCAAATCCATAAAAACACATCCCAATATCATAATGTATAAAACTCCAATAGTGTGTACTGATCATGCCGACGCCTTCCCGCGATCCTCACTAGTACCTGAAACACATAACACAAAACACTGTAAGCATAAATGCTTAGTGAGTTCCCCAAAATACCACACACAACACATATTAGCCACTCGAGGCTATAACTCTGTTTGACCCTCTGGTCAATGTGTCTCAGTGGGACCCTCCAGTCCCATAACTCTGTGGGCCCTCTGGCCCTAACTCTGTGGACCTTCCGGTCCTAACTCTGTAAACTCTGTAACATACATAGCATAAATCACATAGAAATCACATCATGCAAAAGCATACAAAATGCTCTGTCACATAACTCTAATTACCACCCTAGGTAAAGTATAGTGAGAAGACTCACCTCGAGTAACTTGGTAAACCTCGAACTCTGAAATACTGCACTAGCCTTCACCTAATCACATAAATAAATTCTCTAATTAATACAACTTCTAAAGGCTAGGCCAACTCCTCTCTATAAGTTCTCTAAGAAGGGTAAAAGACCATTCTGCCCCTCTAATGGCTCATAAGTCCAAACACTGACTAATCCCTAAAAGTCAACAGAAGTCAACAGTCAACATTGACCAGACTCGCCGAGTGCACTAGAGTGACTCGGCGAGTACATGCCTGCCTCCTCGTCCCTGGTCCTCACTTGACTCACTGAGTCAACCCTATACTCCCCGGGTCGTTACGGATCGCGAGTCACGGGGCAACCCGACTCGACTCGTCGAGTCCCTTATGGACTCGGCGAGTTCCTCCCATGAAAACTCTCAAAAGATCTCTTGAGGTCAGATCTGCTTCACCAAACAGTAGATCCATCCTTCTAACATTCAAAAGTCACATAAAGGTGCAACCTTTACGTGCATGCAACCCATATCAAGCCTCAAATGGAGAAATATCACTAGAAATGGCAACCTAGTCTCCAATTGCTTATTTGCTTGCAAAAAGCTAGAAGGTAGTGACTCTATGGACCTCTCAAGGTCCAGATCTGATATCATCAACACAAAAGGGACCTCATACTCACTAGATCTTATAAAAAGGGAGGTAAAAACCCTAAAATCATGAAATCTATCATATCAATACGAAATAGAAGGGATTATACCTCCAGAGACAATATCTCAAGATGATTAGCTCCAATCCAAGCTCCCTTCACGTTCTAGATGGATCCTCTCTTCTTTCTCTAGCAAAAATCACCCCAAAATGAAGATTATAAGCCCTTTCTTGCACTCAAGCCTTCCTCACTCTCTCTAGGGTTTCTCTGGAACAAGGTGGCCTCAAATGACGGCCATAAGGGCCTTTAAATAGGGCACAAACCCCGAAAATTAAGGCTTCATTTAACAGTGCGGACTCGCCGAGTCCACGCATGGACTCGCCGAGTCCCTTCATTAAATCCAGGCTGGCAGAAGCGCGATTCCACTCGGCGAGTCTGAGCTCCTACTCGCCGAGTCCCTTTCTAAAATTCAACAAAATACTTAAAATAAGATACCTGGGTATCCGGATGTTACAGTGAGGGTTTTGGTCCTAGAAGGGGCAAACTGGTCTTTTGCCTAAATTGTGGATTAGACTTGGTTTGGGACTAGTTGAGTTTGAATAATTACCTTAATTGCTAATTAAGGTTATTTGGTGCAATTAATAGGCGGAGTCTTGTTTCGACAATCCGGGTGTGAGTTTATCAGCCTTCTGTGCGAGGTGAGTCTTCTCACTATACGTGCATGTATGGTAGTATATATGTGCTAACCAACTGGGTCTTATTTGATGGTTTATTTGATATGTGCTAGTGTGAGTACTGAGACTTCGGGTAGTCTCTAGGGTTGTTGATAACCCACATGACGTGTTGTTTGCCCATTGAGACTTCGGGTAGTCTCCAAGGTTGTTGATAACCCACAAAGGATGTTGTTTGCCCACTGGGACTTCGGGTAGTCTCCAGGGTTGCTGATAAACCATAGTTTTTTTATTTTTGTTGTGTTGTATGTGGTATTTGAGGAACTCACTAAGCTTTATGTTTACGATTTATGGTTTAAATGTTTTCAAGGTTTCTTATATTGAAGGAGGGGCACGAGTCGTTGCATCGCATCCATGTGAGATTTGTGCGCATGATAACTTTTGACGATACCCTGATAAATGTTTTGAGTTAAATGGCTTTATCTAAGATTTTCGTAGTTGTAAATTGAATAAACACAAAAAAATTTAAATGAAAATTTTGGGTTGAAATTCGAGGCGTTACAATTTGGTATTAGAGCCTTGGTTTGAGGGATTCGGGCATGCTCTCGGGTGTGCCTGAACTCAAACTGAGTAATTGGTAAAACTTTCTAAAAGAAAACAATTTTCTAAAAACGTTTTTAAGATAAAAGGGGGTGCGATGCGTGCAATCAGCCGCGCTCAAGTAAGTATTTCCTAAAATACCTATACGTGTTTTATGATCGATGTTTGATATGAGTATATAAGAATTGCATGCTAGATTGAGGCCAAGGATCTACTTAGTGTTGCAAGGTAGGATGCCTGATTAGGAGAGATTCCTTATGCCTGTTGTGTGAACTGGTAGTGATGCATGCTATTGAGTAGAGATCTTTAGGAGCTTCTGAGATAGGACTGCCTGATTGTGCAATGCTTTTAGTTGTAGATGCTCGAATGTTACTTGCCTTGTCCTTTGTATGACTCTTATTGATGTGAGTTAATTATTGCATGAATATGTTAAGTTACATGTTGCAAAAGTTAAATAATCTCAAAGTACGTAATTGATCTAGTCCTATTGTGCAACTATCATTTGAGTCTAACTGTTGTAGGGTTGGGTCTTTTAGTCGAAGGAATATTTAGGTTTTGTTGCATGTAACTTTATTCTTGAAGTAGTTAGCTGACATCGATAGGGGTCCTTCAACAGCTGATAGCAGGGTGAGGAGGGAATCCTAAGAGAGCCTAAGAAGCGTTTTAATGCGAGTGGTGTGCTGTTTAGTAGATTCTAGAAGGTATCATTATGAGGAAGTGACTTGGAAGATCCAGGATGATTATGAGGAAAGTACGGATAGGTGTGGAAGGTAGTATTAGGCCCGTACTACTGAAAGCATAGGATCCATACTCGAATCAAGGAAAGTCCCAGAAATTCTAATGAGATGGTTGAGAGTAGGAACATCGTTTGGTGCCATGAATCTGTTGCAGCATTTTAGTATTTATCAGCCTTTCAATTATGGTTGTCCGAGATGAAGACGGTGTTGGATTAATGTCTAAGTCCATAACTATATTTGGTATGTACTTGACCCGACCCGGCATGGTCCATTTGGGTTGCACTTCACCGGCACAATTTATATGGATAGTCTTTTGAGAATAGTATATTTATGATTTATATTAATATATTATAAGTTCTAATATATTAATATGGAATCATATTATTTAATTAGTATTGATCAAGAATTAATTTAGAATTAATTAAGTGATCAAAAAGAACTAATTAAATATGGACTCTTATATATATGGAATGAGCCAAGTTCATTTAGGTTGGGCTAAGCTTTCATGGATGGTCCATGGAGCTTTTAACCCATGGATCCTATGTAAATGAAAGGTCATGGGTATTAGGGTTTACATGGATGTAACCCTAATCCTCCATAATATATAAAGGGGTCATTGGCTCACAAAATTGGCACAAGTGTGTGAAAATAAGAGTGGGCCGATTTTAGTGTGCATACATATTCTCTCAAGTTCTTCCAAGGTGTTTTGGTGATTTGTGATTCCATTTGAGGCTTCCACACTATTGGGGCTAAGCTCTTAAAGCTTGAAGACATCAAGCTACATCAAAAGGTATGTCATCTAACTAGAACTTTGTAGTATAGGTGCTTCATAATATGCTAGTTAGGATGAAACCTTGGAATAGTTAATATTTGCATGTATAATAGAGAAAACATAGATCCAAGGTTTATAGGGTTGCATGTACACCATAGGAGTGTTAGAATGCTCAAAACCCAACAGTGGTATCAGAGACATGGGTTGTTTTCTGTTATATTGATGCAAATGTTTTATTTTCAAGTTGAAAAAAAAGGAAAAAAAAACATGACGTTTGTCAAATTTTAAGATAATTACTTGTTTTGTGAAAAACGAATTATTTGTAAAATTTGAATCATTTGTTATATGAGGTGAATTAGGTCAAATTTAGTAAAAGATAAAATGATATGATTATTTTATTAGTTTTAAAAGTTTTATCTAAATGTTTTAAGGAGTTACATATTTTGTCATAAAATTTTGGAGCTCAAAAGTTTTTTTTAAAGTTGTGATCTTAAGGGTTTTTGAAACTTCCATAAGTTATGGATACAAAAGTTTTTTTAAAAAAAAAAAATTGATTCAAAGTTTTTATGGAGTTACAAAATTTGGTGTTAATCTTTTAAAGAATTCCATAACTTGTTCTTAAGTTATGGAACATGGAAAGTTTCATCATAAAACATCATTAATTTCATAAGTTATGGAATCCAAAGGTTTTCAAGAATTACAAAACTTGCCCTTAAGTTTTGGAATTTGAGAAAAGTTTTTTATGAAAAAAAAAATTGAATTCTAAAACTCTTGGGTTCATAACTTAAACAATTAATTAAATGGTTTTAATTTTGAGTTTAATAATTGGAATTATGATGTTTTGTTGAATAGTTCAAATTAACTCTTATGGAGTTTATTAATAGTTAATTAAAGCGTTTAATTAAAAAGAGTATTATTAAATCCATAAATATATGGTTTGAGTTTAATTAAATTAAAAGTCTAGTTTAATTAATAGATTAAACCACCAAGTATTTTAAATGTCTAAAATACACCCTTATACTATTATAATATTAAAAGTTTAATATATTATATGTATAAGAGCAAGTCGTCTTACCATTAGTAGGCCTCATTCACGAAGCCGGTCTATAAGGGGGTATAAGGTTACTGCCTATAAAATGGCAGTTTAATGGGTGTCCACTGTCACGCACCGTTTCCTTGACCGGTGGAGGGTCGTTAGCCGAACAGGTAGGACAAGGACTATAATTCTCCCTTCATTATAAGTATAATGATAAATACTAAGTAACTAAACACTTATAAATTCCCAATCTTAGTTACTTAGGAAAATGTGAATAAGGTGCTAATCCATGAAATTACACTTTGCACTTTGTTTAAGCTGTTAGTGGAGCGTGTGTGGTTAACCGGCACACTAACCTGGACTTAACAAGGTAGGCAAAGGGTAACTTAATGTTTATCATAGTATCGTTGGAGCGTGTGTGGTTAACCGGCACATCGATTGAGGGGTAAATATTAAGGGTACCAAGTATATTTGCATGGTTACTTCACACCTTGTTTTGTGATCCTCGGCATCCCAGTCACAAAACCTGAAGGGCACACTCGAGATTGAAACATGCCATTGAAAAGTTCAATGAATCTCAAAAGAATCTAGGAGTTTCAAAACCAATTAAAACCTAATAATACAGTTCGTTTATCTTGGTGGAAATTGGTGAATCGTCATTCACCTACCTTCAAATATTTTATAGCTTGGATTACGGCATCCCTCTTCCAAGTTATAAAATAGTTTGTTGGGTCCTAGCCTTAATATATCATATTGGGTGTTATATTAAGGACTTAAATCAACTGTACGTGAATTTCTCCCATTGTTGATGTCTGGTTTAGACAACAATGATCTTCCCAAACCAAGCTTTCCTAATGAATATGACTTCCCGAGTTTGGCTCATGGAAGTCATACTTCTCTTCCTCCACCTCCTCCAATTATTCTCCCTAACCCACAAGTTCAAGGTCACTCAAGCCCTAATGGCAAGCAAGGTCTATGTGTGATCACATCTTAGAGATGAAGTCATATATTGACAAGCCGGGAGAGTTGGGTGTCAAAGTTTTGAGAAAGTTGGATGTTCAATCACTTTCTAAGTCACATAGTGAGTTCCTTTGGGACTACTATGAAACAGACTATGACATGAACCTTAATGATCATATCTATTTGCTTGGTGCTGCTGAATCAGCAATGATTTGGAACGATAGTAAAGCAAATTTGATTAGAAGATCAACTTCCCGAAAACTTTATGGACAGTGACAATGGTGACACTGGAAATCCAGAAAAAGCATTCTCTTCCCAATGGAAAGGGATTGGCCATAGTCAACCCGGTTGACCAAATGGTAAAGAGAAAGGCTAAGTCTGAGATAGTCCCATTACCAAAGGGTCCATATGTTTATTTTGCCAAAGGAAGGGGCGTTGATTGCAAAGCTGCCAAATTTACCTAAGGATGTTAAAGTCAATAAGTTTGACTCTACATCAGGTAGAGCCCATTATCTAACTCTGTTAAGTTCTATTCTGAGATCCTCATTACATGATGTGACTGGGTCACATGTTGATGCTTTAAGAATCAAAGAATAGAGAGAAATCTTAAAGGAAGTATATGTTGATTCTGATCGCGAAGGTGGATTTCGATCGCATCAGAATTTTGACCAGTTGCTTAAGAAGTTATGATATATTGCTAAGGAATAGATAACAACAATTTTCCATGTGGATTGTAAGGATAAGTTTTTCCGCAAAGTTTTAAAATAAAAGAAAATTGTTTAATTTTATTTATTTGAAGTATCCTTACAATGGCATTTGTGGAAAATTGTTGCTTATATGATTCCACTGACAGCAATATTGGAAAATGGATTTGATTCTTTCATTTGTGGTAGTGTCTAAATTTACCAAATCAGGAAAGTTCCTCATCACCCAAGTTTCAATTGGACCGAAACTTGGAATCATGCAAGTTGAATAGTATGATGAATGAGAACTTTCAAGCATTGGAAAATCAAGACTAATTACTTGTTCACATGGATTTGTGAGTCAAGTGAAGGACTAAAGGGATTGAGTACACATTCTTGTGCACTGGTCATGTCCACCACAAAGCTCGTTAAGACTATTTGATTTACTAAAGTTTAGTAAATATGGTTACACTTACAAGTTTAAGTATAATTCTGAAACATTGGAAAAGTCTCAATGTATGGCAGAACGAATGGGAAGAATCAAATTAGGCAGAAAGATAAAAGTTTCTCAAATCTGAAAAGATGGGAGAGTACTTTAGTATCATGTTTGTGATCATCTTAATGATTTAGAAATCATATCACAATTAGTCCTCTAAAGGTCATCTTAGTGCATTCTTATGACTAAGAAGAGGAGTCATGAATTGTTGAAATGGTTAGATCAGGAAGATGAGTCATACTTCGTTCCAAAACAATTCTTAGAGTCATACTCCAAGATTGTAACTTGAGTGACATATCTTAAAGAAAGGTTTAAAACACTTGTCAAATGTAAGAGTAAAAGTGTCCTACTCTTGTGCATTTGAAATTGGTAAGTTGTGATGTTTTGGATAAAACAAAGACCAACTAAGGCCAATTGTGTGAAGTGTTTGTCTTGATAAAGAATCCGCACTATCTCTTGAATATTTGGCAAGATAGTCTTATATGTCAAGAGGATAGTGGGAGTCTTAAAGATCCTAAAAAGAATTTCAAGAACTAATCAAGAATAAAACCTGAGGTTCTTCACTAGCACACGACTTGAGGTTTATAACCTATCGTTTTAACATATTCTGTACCCATTCCAGTTAAAGTTGGCTTTGCATAGGAGTTCTGAAAGTTCTCAATTGGTTGCATAACAACTTGGAAGCAATGGCAGGCCCTGTACTACCAGGTGGCAAGAAGTTAAGATTGCATAAGTTCAGTCCATATGAGTTTGGATTTGTCATTATCCTTGTCTTGTGACTATGGTTTTGACGATTCACATGGATAAGAACACATACACCATAAAATCTAAGGGTCATAAGGTTTCTCTCCGATTCATGAAAATGATAGTGAGGAAACACTTCCACCAAGTAGATTTGAAGCAGATGGCAAAAGGTCTAAACAATTGAGACTATGATTACGGCATCCCTTTTCATAGTTCTGAAATTGTTTAGACACACATGCATGCTATCTAAGGAAAGGTGTATGATTTTGATAAAGTTTTATCAAAGCATCTCGTATCAGAAATCTGAACTTTGGTAAGAAAGTCAATAAAGTATTGATTTCTAGAAGTCCAGCTGATTTATGAGTACATGTCAAAGCTAGTGGGAGCATAAGTGTTATGCTAATAATCATCATGTTAGTGGGAGCATGATAATTATTGTTAGTGTTGCAAGTTAGCAATGTTAATTATAGAAAACAAAAGTTTCAATTTGTCAGGCTGCAGGGATTGAAAAAGTTGTTTTGCTATAATTAAGGGAGAGGATATACTTCATTTCAGTTCTAAAGGCTTAGATTGAGACCTTAATCATCTTTAGTCAAGAATATATATATGAATTTCATGTTGGATTGGTTCAACTTAAGGAAATTCTATATATAGCGTTCTCAAAATTCGATTATGATTACGACATCCCTCTTCATAGTCAAATTTTGAAAACATGGCAAATAAAAATATTGTAGCAAAAGATTGGTCTAGAATCATGTCTTTATGTGAGACATCATGAATCGTGTACCATTTGCTTTGGGTACAGGATCGATTGCATGTGCTATAATATTTGTCATTTCTAAATTTTTCCAAATGCCCAGAAGCATTAAGAAGGGAAAAGGTCTAGAATTGGATATGACTAAAATGATTAAGCAATTGTCGAGAACAATCTGAGGTTTTCCAAAGATTGGTTGCTCAGGGACAGTTGGAAGTATAGTGCTAATTTTGGAAGGACCATATTGACATATTCTGAAAAGAGGCATCTCTTATTCAGAAGTGATAGTCAAAATGAGAATATGGAGTTGTCTCCATAGGTGGAAGTTATCTGTGTAAGATTAGAAAACTTAATGCAAGAAGCATGTCCAAAGCAATGTACTTTGAATATGAGACTTAGTTTCAATGGAGTTGATCTCCATTGGAATACCTTATAATGACTGTTGACAAGTCTTTGTGACTTTGTACATATTCATTACAGGAGGGTCAGTGCATATAAGTTTAAAATCTAAACAGATTTCGATAAATGATAGAAATTTGAAATTCTCACATTTTTCGATAAGGATTTGGGAGTGTGAAATTAGAATCATTGAAATTATGTTCAATTGGTTTATTTCACAAAGTAAGGATCATAGACAAACATAGAGTGCATACTTGGTGTATGGCAAAGCTATTGTTTAAGAAAAACATAGTGTACATGCTTGGAGCATTGGACAACTAGTGTTTTTAATTCAAGTATAAAGTTGATAAAACCGAAACAATGAATAATGAGTAATCAGTATGGTGATAAATAAAAGTGTTTATTTATATTCATAGGGTTTGATACCATATTTGATTCATTTATTCTTGTGTTTCACTTTGCATGTTTTGACTTCCAGAATAACTAAGTCGCTCTTCTTGAATGATTAAGTTATTCAAACCATCCGCAGTCGGTCATATGTTGGAAGTAGATATGAATCAAGACTGTCATGGGTTGGTTTGTAGAGGTCCAAGTTGGTGGACAAAGTGGTGCTACAACACTCATGAGTGCTCATAAGTTCTGAGTATTGGATTCAACCCGCGCTCATTTGAATCACTTCATGGATTTTATCACGAGTGATCATGAGACGATAATATCTTATATTCTTCAAACCTAGAGATATGAGTTGTTACTATGAGTTGGTTATACATTGATTGCACGACAACGCATTTGGTAACTCGATGTTATAAAACGTGCCTTTGTGTATGATTCAACAAGTAGTAGAACAAGCCATATGAGTCGAAGTTTATCCATTCCTTTTACCTTCGGGATAAAAGCGATATCTGTGGGCCCCTCGATGATTTAGCGATGACACATGTGAGTGCTTGGCCAAGCCAGGACTGATTTGATTTGTTCAACCAGTCAGTCATCATAAATCGAAAATCGGGAAACAACAAATGGACAGAGAGAATGATTATAATCCATGTCTCAGTCCATATGATATCTAGAATGGAGGAATATATGATCCCTTATCTAATGGACAAGTCATTGACAAGGTCAGAGTTCGACAACGACTTTAAGAGCTACGATTGCCAGTTAGGTTTTGAAGTCATACTCAATAATAGTTTTAGACTTATCCAAGTGGGAGACTGTTGGATTAATGTCTAAGTCCATAACTATATTTGGTATGTACTTGACCCGACCCGGCATGGTCCATTTGGGTTGCACTTCACCGGCACAATTTATATGGATAGTCTTTTGAGAATAGTATATTTATGATTTATATTAATATATTATAAGTTCTAATATATTAATATGGAATCATATTATTTAATTAGTATTGATCAAGAATTAATTTAGAATTAATTAAGTGATCAAAAAGAACTAATTAAATATGGACTCTTATATATATGGAATGGGCCAAGTTCATTTAGGTTGGGCTAAGCTTTCATGGATGGTCCATGGAGCTTTTAACCCATGGATCCTATGTAAATGAAAGGTCATGGGTATTAGGGTTTACATGGATGTAACCCTAATCCTCCATAATATATAAAGGGGTCCTTGGCTCACAAAATTGGCACAAGTGTGTGAAAATAAGAGTGGGCCGATTTTAGTGTGCATACATATTCTCTCAAGTTCTTCCAAGGTGTTTTGGTGATTTGTGATTCCATTTGAGGCTTCCACACTATTGGGGCTAAGCTCTTAAAGCTTGAAGACATCAAGCTACATCAAAAGGTATGTCATCTAACTAGAACTTTGTAGTATAGGTGCTTCATAATATGCTAGTTAGGATGAAACCTTGGAATAGTTAATATTTGCATGTATAATAGAGAAAACATAGATCCAAGGTTTATAGGGTTGCATGTACACCATAGGAGTGTTAGAATGCTCAAAACCCAACAGACGGGTGTAGTGATTGTTTGGACCGTAGTGGCCATGTCTATTTGGGATTGAATGGTGCAGATCTAGATGAGTAGTTGATTTTGATGTCTTGGGGGTCTTGCTTGAGGTAGTGCCAGCTAGAGTCACGAGACTCAAGAAGGGAGCGACTGGAATGAGCGGCTTCATGATTGTAGCCTGAGGTTAAGTGATCGACCGATGACTTATGATGTCATTTTCTATGACGAGGATTCTGTTCTTCCAGTTTTTGTGTTGAGCAAAAGAGAGAGCGAGCATATGATTTTAGAATTTGGAGGAAGACCCAGTGGGGGAACTCTTGTGGTTTGATCGCCTCAAGATATTTCATATGTGGAAAGAGAGTCATTTTCATGAGACTGTACAAGATGAGAACAAAGGTATACCTTCTTTGAGTTTAGTTAGAGCGTGCTTTAGCAGGTTGTTCCAGGTGATCAGGGAAAGTGAATCGGGAATGAAAACTTTTGTTGTCTATGTTGTATCTCAACTGTGAAGACGATGCCTCTTGTTTTATGATTGATTCCCACGATGAAGTGATGGTTAGCGATTTAGAGGTGAAGTATGTGGTATTCCATGTGTTCCTGGAAGAAAAGTGGTGTTATGAATAGACTATCAGAGTTATTGCTTGTGCATCTGCATGGGGTTCCTAATGATAGAAGCGATTATGATTAGGAAGTTTTCGAGGTCTCCATCTGAGATTTGGAATGTCTTTGAGGTTGATGGGTATTTATCTGAGAAATCATCTTGTGTTGTGTTATACATTCCAAGAGTTAGGGATGGTGTGTATCAGGTTGAGCCAGTTTGAAGTGTGGTCTGTTTGTAACGTCAGTTGGCGATAGTTCGAACCCAAGTGGGGGAGAACTGGGTATGCTACTTGGAAGATCATCGATCTGTTCGAGTTTATGGTTTCAGAAAAATGGGTTGCAGGGATCGGCGGTTCGGGTATGGGAGACTTTGGTTCGAGACAAGGGTGCAGAGCAAGTTTCTATCAGATGTATGTGCTCAGAAATAGATGAGTTGTATTCGCGGTAGGAAGCTATTGGTCAAGGAGCTCTTTGTAGCCAGTGGTCCCTTTCGAGGATGTCGATGATCTGATCAAGAAGTGGTTAGGTCGCTCGGGTCAAGTATCGGTGGTTGAAGGATTTGTCAGCTCGATGTATAAATTGCTACCTATAGTCTAACATAAGCAGTGGTTGACATGTCAACTTTAGAACTTGGTATGTATAGTACCCCATTGGTCTAGTTCAGTAGAAATTAGATTGTTGGGTTGTTGTCAGTGCATTCTCGATCATTGGTTGTTTCTCGTTCATCGTTAATAGTTGGGATGCTTTGAAGCTTTTGAGTTGTATAAGTTGGAGGTCAGTGGACGTGACAACCTATCTTCAAGTTTTGTTTATGGTATATCTAGGTTTTTGGGTACGTTTGACCTAAATTTATGGATTATGGAATTATTGTATATAGCATACTCAGGTTTGATTCGGTAGTAAGTATAACATTGAAGCGATTATCTATATTTTCCAATTGTGGGTCTATGGGTTCTTTGTCATTAGTTGGGATTGTACAAGGATGTAGAACTGTATCCATGGAACTCACTTTGGATACGACAATCTTTCGTCGAGAGTAGTAAATTTATTAATTTGGTTTGGGGTGTGGGCACCCGATATCATTTGGTCATGGGATCTTAGTTCAGTAAGCTCAGTGTGGTGGTGGGTTGTTAGATAGATTGTAGGATGGCTGGTTAATTCAGTGATTATGAAGTTATCAGAGTATAGATGAATCCAAGTGAGGGATGGTCACTTGGGACCGCCAGGGATAGTTCCAAGTGCAAGCCATTTTATAATTTGTACCCATGTCATGGATTTAGATTAGCATATCTCGAGGAAGTTCCAGAGTTCCTTGCAGTCGGGAAGAATCCAAGATAGGTCAGGTTGTGAGTATGGAGCAAGCTATTGTTAGGCCAGCGAGGCCTTGACTGGCTGATCATGTGGTATTAATAAGATATTGTTTTATTAAGGTTAACTAGGAAGGCCCGTTAACATGGTATTATCCTAAGGCAACTAGAGAGTCAGTTCTGGTTGTTCTTGGGATCAGGGTTTAAGCAAGGAATAATATTATGTGGTCAGTGGTAAGCAGCAGAGCAAATGAGATGGATTCATGGCTAGGTTCAGGTTAAGTTTAGTGTTAGGACCTCTCTATCTGTTCTTGATTGATGAAGGCTTTGGGGTTTGAAGCATGACCCGGACACCTGATAGAGTCCAGTAGGCTGGGGTTTTGAATCGCGGTGATTTCGGTTAGGCATTCTTGTGTATAGTTGTGACAACCGTCAAATTTCGGTCAAGTCAAAGTCAAACAAAGTCAACAAGTCAAACCGGTCAACTCCATTAACCCTTGTATGTTAAGGTTTACGTTGTACAATTCGCTATTTTAATGAGAAAACATCATTTGGAAAATTCATGTGTTTGATTTTCCTTAGCCTTAACAGTGCTAAACAACGAACCAACGCGATAAAACACTATTGCACAATTATCGGGGGCTGTGTAAGACTTTTAAACATGGCTTAACGGGGTTTACAAATATGACAATTGTAAAAATCTCATCATATTTACTATTTACTATTTACTATTTACTATTTACTACCTACTATTTACTATTTACGTTTTAAAAATTACTATTATTAGCCAATTAGTATTAACCATCTTCTAGAAACATTTGTCATGATTACATCATGAATATGTCATATACACTAACTAGTTATATGGAGAATGTCAACATTTAACACTTATTATTAAAGAATTATATATGAATAGTAATTCTTACTAGTATAAATACAAGGCTTAAGTCACTCATTTTCTACACCATTCTCTCTCAATTTCAAGACTTCCAAGGTTAATCATCAAGCTTTCTTCCACTCTTGGTTCTCGATTCGTCAAGGCATCTTCTAAGTGTTTTTGAGTTGAACACTTCTCTTCTCCAACATCCATCCTCTAAGAACACATAAGGTGAGTTCATACCCCTACATTTACATGTTTTCTTAAGTTTTAAGGGGGGAATACAAGTAAAATCATCAAGAACACAATTAAACTTTTTCTAACAGATTACATCAGAAAAGATGAACTTCGATCACGGACTGTTTTGGTCAACTTACATATTTTAGTTTTCAAAACTGTTCCAGGTGCAAGTAGTTCAAACTCTTAGCTTTAAAATAACTATTTGCACATCTCCATATGATTTTTCTACAATTTATGGTGATTTTTACAAAACTGCCTATCATTTCAGAGGCAAACCCGGACCAGTCTGTGATTATGAACATTTTCACCTCTGTTAGAGATCACTAAAAATCATGATAAAATTTACGAACAAACTAGACTCATATTCCAAACTCTCAGAATTTGCGGATTTGGATTTAGAGCTTTGATGATTTTTCTATAAATTTTCTAAGAACAGTAACAGAAACTGTATACAACAAAAAGTTGCTGTCAATTTCATTTCACCTTGTAACATGTTGAGCAAGGTGTATATCTTTATGTGATTATATGTTATTGCAATATATGACATTTTATCTTAATATTTAGACACACATCAGTTTACAAATGGATTTGGACATATAAAATATAAATAATAACAAGTGATTATAATCAAAGTACAACCGATACATTCAAACATTTAATAAACTATTTTGAATATAGTTTGCATACATTACTACGTACTACCCTTGGTTGATAAACTATAATAGGTATAGTTTATGATACATTACATAACACATACATTTAAAAAGGGTACATTTATACAAAGGATATTTTCATTAAGCAAGGTACGGCCATACGGTACCAAGTTTTCATAACACGTAATTCCGTTAATGACTTTGTGAGACATTTACTTCAAATTACCATTAAGTCATGTATTGTAACCAGAGTCTCCTTGAGGGAGAGCGTGATAGTTGTGTATAGATCTATATTGGGTTTGACAAACCCACACCTAAACTGCATGCAACAGTTAGACCGATAGGTCTGGGGTGACAAATGTCATAACATTTCCGACGCCTGAAGAACGTCGTTTTAGGCAACCTTGGTCATAGTATGGTTATAATAAACTCACATAAAGTATTAATAAACATTGGAATTTACGGGAACTTCATTAAAATTTAACGAGTTTATGTCGATTTAAACTTGCATTGTTTTACTATAAATATGACAAATTACTTGTACATTTCGGTCTTTGGGTTTTAAGACTACATTTACACATTAAGGAAAATATTGGATTTTCTAACACAAATACTACTTTTACAAACGAAAGGCTTTTAATAATACCAAACAAAAGCTTATGAACTCACCAACCTTTGTGTTGACACTTTTTCAAACAACTTGTATTCTCAGGAAATCATTAAACAGGTAACCAAGTGCTTTTGAGGATGGGGCGTTAAGGCGTCTACTATTTCATATTTTGTCAACATATTGTAATTGATTCGTAAACATGTAATTCATACAATGATGTCACTTTTTCAATTATATATATGTTGGTTGTGTTTGCTTCAATTACTATTACAATTGTTGTTATGATACTATACATGAAGTCATCCACCCCCGGACGTTTCCGCCATCCTTGGTTTGGGGGTGTGACAATAGTTGGCTAAACCATGGGTTGAGCCCATGGAGGTTGTGGAAGTGATGTAAAACTACAAAGCAGACATAACATTCACTAGGGTATTATGCGGTTTTGGAAGTGATGTAAGACAGCAGAGTAGCTGTAGCATTTACTAGGGTATTATACGGTTGTGGAGGTGATGTAAGACTGGGGAGCAGCCGTAGCCTTCACTAGGGTAGTATGTGGTTGAGGAAGTGATGTAAGACTATGGGCTTCAATGGAATGGAGTTTAGACTCTATTGGAGGTGTATGATGTTGGATAAGTGATCTAACCTTGGATTGTTCAATGGAAGTTGAGGGGTAAAATGGGAAAGGTTATGTTTCAGGCAGTTATGGAAGTGTTGTAAGATTGTGGAGCAGCCGTAGCATTCACTGGGTTGGTAGGCGATTGTGACAATGATGGAAGTCTATGACTTGGCTTGTAGCATTTTTTTTTTGAAACGGAAAATCTAATCTACTCCTAAACTAAACCTTAATTCCACCTATGTCCACGACGGGACTTGAACCCTCAACCTCAAGGAGGGAGGACAACTAGCTGAGTTGGCTTGTAGCATTCTATAGGATGATTAAGATCACCACAGGTTTTGATGAAGGGTTGTAAGTGGGCCTCAACATTTGTAATACTTGGGTAGATCATAGGCTGGGTTGGGGCCGAATGTATTGTGATAATTTGGTTTGGTTCGTAGCAATCACTGGAGTAAAGCAGACTTGGTGATTGTTCGTGCGTTGGTTGGTTGAGTTGTCTTTTATTGGGAATGAATGACTGATGGAGTCGTATTGGTAGATGAGTCAAGACAACCTTTAGCGGTTCGACTCTTAAAGTTGGGAGTCGATTTGGTATTCGAAGCAGGATGTCCAACATAGGTGGATGGTCAGGGTTTATGTTTTTCGGATATTAGTGGAATAGTTCAGATCAGATGGGTTTGTTCAGTTCGGGTTGCAGAGTTAAGTCATTATGGGAGCGGTTCAAAATAGTTTTATCTGTTTGGAAGTCAAACATTGCGTAGGGTTTCTAGTTTCCAGGAAGAAAGGTTAATTATTCTTTTACTGTCTAAGGGCATAATATTATGGGTCATTCCTAGTTAGGGTATGTGATTATGCTATGGTTGGGATTTGATAGCAGGGTGATGATCGGTCTTCAGGGTGAGACGATTTCTGGCAAGGAATGATTTCGGCGACGAAATCAAATTCAAGTATGGGAGAGCTATAACATCCTGTTTGAGGACGTTTCTTAAATCAAGACTAGATGGTCGTAACGTGACCATGTAAAGGTCTTGGGCTTCAATGGAATGGAGTTTAGACTCTATTGGAGGTGTATGATGTTGGATAAGTGATCTAACCTTGGATTGTTCAATGGAATCTGAGGGGTAAAATGGGAAAGGTTATGTTTCAGGCGTCTTGCATAAATTAAGTATTTTAGTTCGAGATGTATTTTTTCATAAGTGTCAAGATAGAATTATAGAGCTCATCGATACATTTTCGTGGATATGAAGATCATCAAAAACGGAGTTGAAACGAAGAAGTTATGATTGTTTGAAGTTAAGCTGGAAAAGGGAGTCTGGCAGTACGATGGGCTTACACTTGGAGTACGTTGGGTGTACTGGCCGAGGGAAGTCGCATTTTTTTGAGGTTACGCAGGGCGTACCACCGCAGTGACAAAACCCTAGTTTCGTGGTTTTAAGTCCTATTTAAGGACTCTAACCCCTTGGGGTCCTTCCTAACATCAGCCTCCACCCTCTTGGGTCTCTAACTCGAAAGCATGAAGCTCTTTTTCACCTCCAGATGTTCGACCACCTCCAGATCTACTTTTTTCTTTAGACGACCTCGTCTATTATCTCTGATGACCGAACTATGATTTTTCTCATATAGATCTACTTTTTACACTTCCATATCTATGAGCTCTGACGAGATTGATGACAAATATGAGACAACCGTCAACCGCCACCACCAATGTTGCCTCGTTGCTCTGGTGAAAATCCACAAACTCACGTCGATTTTTTTCTCTCTGATCTCTAGTGAAACATTACTTTATATGTGCATCAGGTATGTGGATTTTTGTTTTGGTTGTTTTTCTTTTTTTAAGCTGTGAATTTAATGTTTTAATCTCTTATTTTTTTGTTTACTTTTGTTAATCATAGTTTTTTCTACTATTAAGTTGTGAATACATGTTTGTTTTATTTGTTATAATATTTGCATCAAATTTTTATTTGAGTTTTATGTTTAATGGTTGTTATGCTGTGAATTAAATGAGTTATTATGTTAGTGTTTTCTTGAATTTAGATATTTTTAAGTTGTGAATTGTGATGTTTTAATGTTTCATCTATTGTTTTATTTTGTTAAAGTGAGTTTTAACTATGAATGAGTGAATTAATATGTTTTAAAATTGGGAATACTATGAATGAGAGTCCTGAATTGTTTTATTAAACTGTGAATGAGAGTCCCGAAATTCTTTATTAAACTGTGAATTTGTGTGGTACACACAAGGTGTTTAATGAGATGCTTCAACAAAATCAAGTATGTTTGCTATGAATATTGTAAATGAGAGTCCTAAACCTCTTTATTAAACATTTAATTATAGTCTTAAAATGTAAGCTTTAAGTTGAGAATATGGTTGTGAATGTATTTTTGGTGTATTAAATGGCACATTTACTGTATTAAGTTGTGCATTTTGTATATTAAACTATGAATTAACTATATTAAGTTGAGAATTGATTGTATTAAGCTGTGAATTGACTGTATCAAGTTGTAAATTTTTTTATGAATATTGTGCTTGCTTCAAAAATATGAGATGAAAATAGCATTATACACATATTTGATTTTCTCTAATTTTGAATAAAATATGTAACTGCAAATATTGTACAAATAAACTTTGAAAAAAAACACTAGCCTCCAAATGTGAAGGTATAAATGTAAGTTTTAGGGTGAGAATATGGATATGAATGAATACTTTTTGTGTATTAAATTGTGAAATTATTATATGAAGTTGTGAATTTTGTGTACTAAATGTGTATTGAGTGTATTAAGTTGTGAACTTTTTATGAATTTTGTGTTAAAATATGAATGATTTATGTATGAATGTTGTATTAGTTTTGTCGTGAAAATATTTATATTTGTGTTGTATAAATATATAAGAATGTATTAGTTTATATAATGATTTTGTATTAAACTCTGAATTAATGAGTTAATTGATTTATTAAATTATGAATATAGTATTTAAGTTGTCAATTAATGATTTTATATATAATCGGATTTGGAAGGAATGATGGTTGCGACGGTGGCACATGTGGTTGGTGGTGGTGTGTGATAGTTAGTGGTGGTGGTGATAGAGTTTCGGTTTGATTTCTCTGAAAAGGTGAATTAGTGTACAATGGATAATATTAAGTTGTGGATTTTATATATTAAACTGAGGAAAAGCTATATTAAGTTGTGTATTTTATATAATTTTTGTGTTAGAGCATGAATTAATTTATGCTTGATAATATTAGATTGTGAATTAGTGGATTAATATGTTATTAAACCGTGAATATGTTATTTTGAATTTAGTGAATATGTCTTATAAAAAATATTTTTTTTAAATAGAACTACAATTTAGAAGTGAAAAAATTGAAGTTTTCAAGGCATAATTCTAATATTTTTTGGTATAATGTTTTTTCTTTTAAGCTATGAATACGACCATAAAATGTTACTGAATTTTATGTTAGTCCGGTGGCGGTCCAGCGACAAGTGGCATCTGGTTGTTAACTAAGGAAGGGAAGGAGTTTGATTCATCTAATATTAATGTTTGATTTTTCCATGCTTGTAAGAGACATGTTCTTTTATTTGTTTATTATTTGTTCCATGCTTGTAAGAGACAAGAATGCTTTATGAATTGTTTAATACTTAAAGCCATGCCTCTTATATGTCACTAGTTATTTGATTAAAAGACATGTTGCATGGAGTGTTGAATTGTTTATTCATTTACTCCATGATTGTAAGAAAAGGCCTTTACTTTTTGCTTTATGGGCTGCTCTTACTTTTGGTCTTAATATATAAGCTAGTGTATGGAAGACATGGGAGTAAGTTTTTTTGAAAACTTCTTTCTCTTCTTTTCTCCTAATTGCCAAGAGAAAAATGGGCCTCCCTCTCCTCTTCTCTTTTGCAGTTTAGTGCTACAAGTGAAGGCTTAAAGTGTTGGTTCTCTTTAGACATATTTTGGCATATGTCAGCTTAGGAACAACATTTTACAAGTACATACTAGCATGTTTTGATGGTTCTACTCTTGCATGGTGGATACTTCTAGAGAGCTCTTAATTTAGAGCTTAATGCCATCTTCATCAACTTCCAACCTCCCATGAGGATCAAAGTCTTCAAAGGTTGTTATACTTTCTCTTATATGGTTGTTTTAATCTTTCTAACTCTTGCAAAATGATCCTTGGTTGGAATAAAACTACTTTTATTTTGTTTAAATCTTAAGTCTTCCGTTGCATATTTTACGTTTTTTGAAACAATTTTTGAATAAAAACCCAACAAATTCACCCAACACGATCATCCGGGGTGAACAATAATTAGGGATCGAATGCGGGCAAAATTCCCGCCAATGGATGAGATGTTTAGTTGACTTCCTCCCCCTTTGAAGGGTCCGGACCCCTACAAGTGAGCAGAAAAGGGAGGAGGAAAGAGGCCCTAGTGAACCTTCATAATTAGTGAACAAGTGTAAGCTTCGTTGCCTGACAGTATGGAGTACTGAACACACCAAGGGACAGGCCCTGAAGCGAAGGACGGGAACGAGTGGAATCAATGTGTTCCAATTTCTGGCCTTGCACCGACCATCCAATGGACCATGGACTACACGACGACTATCTAAAAGGACTATGTCCATGGGACCGTCGCCCCCTCCGCACAAGGTACATCTTGCGCCTATGGGCTACTATAACTATCCAAGAATACACTCTAAACTGGGAGGAAAAACAAACCCACCCAGTGGACCGCCGAGCTACAAGTCCTACGAGACAGGAGCAGGATACTTTAAAAATCTAAAGTCGTGAGTGGCCAAGAGGGCCTAATTGGAGACTTGGGATCTCATCGGGAAATGAAAAGGTTGCTTAAATTCGGTCGGCTATTAGGCGAAAGAGAAGAAACTAGTTCTGATCTGAGTAGGCTCATAACATAATAGGGAATACCTAATTTGTTATGCTGCCATGTATGTATACTATGTTAGGAGTATGATTTTATGGATGTGGTTTATTTATATATGAAAAGTAGTTTTTTTAGTTTTATAATCTTATGTTTTCCGATACAATAAAGGCATCATTAATTTTCTTTGCCCAGGGCATGGAAAACCTATTGATCGTCCCTAGTAACTGCCATTGGTATACATTGTGATAGCACGTGTAACGTCCCAAAATTCATAACCCAATTTTTTTTTGTCTTCATAAAATGATCAATCAACATGTTTATAATAACCATAAAGAAAATCAATGCATGTCAAAAAACATCCAGAAATACATCAGAGTCGAATAAGGCGGAAAATCATGGTGTGTGCGATGCAATCATCCCAAGCCCTTCCCTTTCAAACCGAAAGTACCTGAAACACAAACTGAAAATCGTAAGCACAAAGCTCAGTGAGTTCCCCAAAATACCACATACCTTACATATACGTCAGCTCAAGACTATACCGAGTCTATTTCACCACTGGGTCTATTTCACCCCCGGGTTTATTTCAACTCAAATGTCAACACAAGGCTATACCGGGTCTATTTCACCCCAGGGCATATTTCACCTCTGAGTCTATTTCAACTCAATCGGTATTTTTCAACCGTACGGGTCTATTTCACCCCACATACATATAGCAAACAGGCACACAGGTATACATACATACAGTATGAGTCATAAAGACTACAAGCACATACAATCCCTAGTGTCCTACAGTATAATGAGAAAATTCACCTCGATTTGTTGCTAAACAAATGGATGATGTGGCTACTAAACCGGAGAATCGTCACACTAATCAATTAAAAAAATACCCTAATTAATAATTAGGTCTTAAACCATAATCGGGACTTTAATTCACTAACCCCGACTCTTAGGGTAAAAAACCATTTTACCATTCCCCCTAATTGGACCAATAAATCGTCGCCCAAACCCAAAAACGCCCGAAGCCCAAATATGGCCCAAATTTATAAAAGGCCTAAGGTTTAACAATGACCCGACTCAATAAATCTTTTGGCCCAATAAGAGCCCAAAACCTAGAGTCCAAAAGTGGCCAAAAATTAAAAGCCCCAAAAATGGCCTCTTATGAGTACGCCTAGCGTACTAGATGGGTACGCCCAGCTCCGCAACCAAGCGACTTACATGGTTCGAACCCAGTACGCACATCGTACAAGGAAGTACGCCCGACGTACTGGTCCATGAGCCAATCCTTCTTGGATGGCTTAATCCCTTAAGACCTTTTCGTCCAAACTTCATATATACTCTAAAACAAGGTTTTAATCCATAAATTTGGAAACTTTAAGCTTATGCATGGCTTAATAAGCCCCAAAACCCAACTTTAACACTTTATCCACATGAAATGAACACCAACCTTTGCATGGTTGAGTTAAACCCATAAAGCTACCATTTTTAACAAGGGACCTCAGAAACACTAAGATCAACATCCTAAACTTCTGGAGTAGCTTATACTCACAAGAACAACTCAAGGGAGCAAAATATGCCAAAAACTTCAAGCTATCTAGATCTAAAAGATAAATCATCAATTTTGCAACTTTATACCCCCTGGGACTTCCAAGATGATGAAGATTCTGGATCTTCAAACTCCACTCTAACAAATGCTTGATCACTAAGCTCCTATTTCTTCACAGTGCACCAAAAACACCAAAAGTTACTTCCAAAGCTCAAGAACACACAAGAAAAGGCTAGGGTTTTGTGGGATAAGCTCTTAGGGTAAGGAGGCTGATGAGGGAGCAGCCTTAAGGTCCATAATGTTGCTTAAATAGGGGCCAATCCCTAAAACTTAGGGTTTGTGGTCTGAGCGAGTACGCCCAGCGTACTATCCAACATCCACGCGTTTCTTTTAAATGCCAAAGGGGACCAACTTTGCAAACATTTTACATAATAAGGGTGTAAATGGAATTACCTGAAAATCAAGGTGTTACAATTCTTTCCCACTTGAATCAGATTTTGTCCTCGAAGTCCATTACCGTAAATAACCCAGGGTAATGCTCTCTCATATCCTCATGAGGCTCCCAAGTCCATTCTGAACCTTTACGATGTTGTCACTGCACCTTCACTAAGCTCATTTCCTTGCTTCGCTGGGTATTTGTCTTCTTATCGAGAATCGCGATCGACATCTCGATGTAATTCAATCTCTCATCTACCTGAATATCCTCCAAATAATCCACTACGGTATCATCCATCAGACACTTCTGCAGCTGAGAGATGTGGAAAGTGTTATGAATCTGACTGTGCTCCTCGGGTAGCTCCAAACGATAGGCAACCTTGCCCACCTGGGAAATAACCCAGAAAGGACCGATATATCGGGAGCCCAGTTTGCCCCGCTTCCTGAAGCGTATTACATCCTTCCAGGGTGATACCTTTAGTAAAACCATGTCCCAACCTGAAACTCTAAATCTGATTGTCGTCTATCTGCGTAACTCTTCTGACAATTCTACGTGGTCTGCAATCTCCTGCGCACCTATTGAATCAACTTGGTAGTCCGGAGCACCACCTCCATGCTACCCATGACTTGCTGACCGACCTCGCCCCAACAAATCAGGGTCCGACACTTCCTCCCGTAGAGCATTAAAAGGAGGTCGACCGATGCTAGCGTGATAACTGTTGTGATACGAAAACTCCACCAAATGGAGATACATATCCCAAATCCTGCCAAAATCCAATACACATGTCCGAAACATGTCTTCCAAGGTATGGATAGTCTACTCACTCTGACCATCAGTTTGCGGATAGAAATTCGTGCTGAAATGCAGATGAGTACCCAACTTGTCGTGAAATCTCTTCCAGAATCTAGAAGTAAACCGAACATCTCTATCTGAAACAACTAAAACGGGCACTCCATGTCGTGCCACAACCTCCCAGATGTAAATGTCTTCTAGATTCTCCGCATAGATACTCTCCTAAATCGGGATAAAATGTGCGCTCTTAGTCAATCGATACACGATGACCCATATCGAATCCACTCCATGCGTCGTCTGTGGTAAATTAGTAATGAAGTCCATCATGATCTCTTCCCATTTTCCAAATGGGAATACCTGATGGATCCATCTTGTCCTGAGGTCACTGATGCTTGGCCTTGACTTTCCTGCAAGTCAAACACCTCTCCATGTACCAGGCTACATACTGCTTCATGCAGGGCCACCAATAATCAGGTCGGAGGTCTCTATACATTTTCGTCGTTCCAGGATGAATATAGAACCTCGACTTGTGTGCCTCCTCCATCAAAACCTGATGCGCACCACCCCAATATGGTACCCACACCCTCCGACGAAGAGTCAATAAACCTCAGATATCATAATCGAATGATGACACCTGACCTACTATACGCTCGCTCTTCCGGTGCTCCTCCTTCGTAGCCTCAACATGCGCCTCCCGAATTTGCTGCAGAAGTGGAGTAATCACAGTCATCCTCAGAAATACATCCCTGATTGGAGCAGTAGCCACCTGACGGCTGAGAGCATCGGCCACCACATTGGCCTTTCCCGGGTGATAAAGAATCTCACAATCATAATCCTTCATCACATCCAACCACCTACGCTGCCTTAGGTTCAGATTCGCCCGATCCATCAGATACCTTAAGCTGTTGTGATCCATGTAAATAGTACAATAAACCCCATAGAGTTAATGTTTCCAAATCTTGAGGGAAAAAAACACAGCCCCCAACTCCAAATCATGCGGTGGGTAGTTCGCCTCATGAGGCTTCAACTTCCTCGAAGCGTAAGCGATCACATGACCCCACTACATCAACACTGTACCCAAACCCGTGATCGATGCATCACAGTATACAACAAAGTCCTCAACACCCTCATGCAGGGTCAGAATCGGTGCCTTACACAATATCTGCCCCAGAGTGTCAAAAGTTGCCTGCTGCTCAAGCCCCCAACAAAAGGCGGCGGTTTTCTTCTTCAACCGGGTCAAAGGAATCGCTATCTTGGAGAAATCCTGAATGAATCTCTGATAGTAACCCGCCAATCCAAGGAAACTCCAAATCTCGGATGGAGAACTCGGAACCTCCCACCTCATCACTTCCTTAACCTTCGATGGATCGACCACGATATCGTTCTGGTTGACAAGGTCCCCAGAAACTGCACCTCGCGCAACCAAAAATTATCCCTCCTCAAAGTCTCCGACACCTCTCTCAGATGCTCCTCATGATGTTCCTAGGTCTTGGAATAGACCAGGATATCATCAACAAACACAATCACATACCGGTCCAACATAGGCCTACATACGTGATTCATGAGATCCATGAATGCGGCTGGAGCATTGGTGACCCCAAGGGCATCACTACGAACTCGTAATAACCATAACGAGTTTGGAAGGCCGTATTCTGCGTATCCTCCTATCTGACCCTCATCTGATGATAACCCGAACACAGATCAATCTTGGAAAACCAAGATGCCCCCTCAAGTTGGTCAAACAAATCTTTGATCCTCGGGAGTGGATAACGGTTCTTCAGCGTTAGCTTATTCAACTCCCGGTAGTAGATACACATCCGATACGACCCGACCTTATTTTTCACAAACAATATCGGCACTCCCCATGGTGAACTACTCGGCCAGATGAATCCCTTGTCTAACAGCTCCCGCATTTGTGTAGACAACTCTTGCATCTCTGGAGGTGCTAACTGATAAGGTGTTTTGGCTATCGGAGCTGCACCTGGAACCAAGTCAATACGAAAGTCCACTTGCCTCTCCGAAGGCACTCTTGGGAAATCCTCCAAAAAAACATTCGGATATTCCCGAACAATCGGTACATCACCCACAACCACCTTACCCTCATCCCGGGTATCCACCATATAAGCCACAAATGTTGAAAACCCCTGCTGAAAATAACAGACGGCCCTTGCTACTGAACAAAGAACCGGTCCACACTTAACACCCTCTCCATGAATCACCAATTCTCCACCACTTGGGGTCTGAATACGTACCAATTGATTCTCTCAATCAATCATTGCCCCCATTGGGGCTCATCCAATCCATCCCCATAAGAACCTTTCTCTCGTGAAACAGAATGGGAACCAAATCGATCAGGTACCGCTCGCCGAACAACTCCACGGTGCATCCCTGATGAGCCCTCGATACTCGCACGTGACGATCATTAGAAATATCAACCTCTAATGGATAATCCAGCTCCCTTGGAGCATCGAAAAATCTTTTGTTGAGCGCATGAGATACAAAGGATCGGGTAGCCCCCGAATCAAACAATACCAGAGCGGAGATAACGATCACAAGGAATGAACCTAAAAGAAAAATATGGATATAAGTAGGAAAATCAAAATAAATAAAGAGATAAGGAGAAGATACATACTCGTCACCACATCTGGTGTTGCACGAGCCTTATCGACTGTCAGCTGCAAGGCCCTGCTCCTCACAACAAGCGCCTCTGCCTTGCCCCGATGACCAATTATGATCCTCAAGGTCGTCGAAGCGGGGGCAGCAACTGATCCCACCACTGCTAAACTCAGACAATCGGCCTTTTTATGGCCTCTCTGATGGCAATGAAAGCAAATTAGACTTGATCCCTGGGTGGTGGCGGTGCAATCCCTGCTAAAGTGTCTCGTCTTGTCGCACTTGTACAGCCCAAACCACCCACCCTGAAAACTCCATCGTGTGCCTTGCCGCACTTGCCACAACGGCCCCAGCTCTGCTAGCCCTTCGACCTCGAATCAAAAACCTTAGGCCTCTTGCCCGAACCCTTTGAACCCTGAACCTAATTCGACTTCCACTTCTTCTCCATCTCCAGACCAATCTCCCTCTCTCTGGCTCTCGTCACCGTGTCATCCAGTGTCCTGCAACTGGATATGCTCACAAACTGTTTGATATCGCTCCACAACATGTCATGATATATCGCCTTCTTCATCTCCTCGTCTGCCACATACTATGGTACTAACAAAGCCCTCTCGTGAAACATGGCAGTGATCTATGTCACCGTCTCAGTAGTCTGCCGAAGGTCATGGAACTCACTCGCCAGGTGTTGGACCTCAATCATAGGTGCGAACTCAACTTGAAACCTCTTCACAAAATACTCCCAAGACATCGACTCAACCGCCTCGCCTCCCAGGGCATGGTCAACCTCCTCCCACCAGTCACGAGCTCTGTCTTTCAGAAGACAGAATGCAAATCTGACCTTCGTCCCCTCGGGGCAAAAGCTAGTACGGAAGGCGTTCGTGATATCCGCTAACCAACTCCTTCTGGCAATAGGTTCCTTCTTCCTAAATAATTATGGAGCCCCACATGCTCGAAACTCTTGGAAAGTCAAAGAGTGAGCTCCCACCATCGCCACCATCTCAGAACAAAAAGCGCCCAAGCGCTCATCCATAATCTCCATGATACCCTCCTTAAATTAACCGAAGATCACAGGAGTCTACTCAAGAATACTACGGGTAATATTTAATGAAATGAACTCTTACATCTAATCATCCATGTTTCCAAACCTAGAGCCAGAACCCGAACCAGTGCTGGAAACAGAATCATCACTGGGACCCGTACCACCACCAGAACCTCCTCTAGTGATCACCATGTTGATAATAAACCATAAAAACCATCAGAGCATACTTAAAGAATCTCACATTTTACAAGCTCCCTGGTATCATCGTGACTTTCCTTGACTCGAGTACGGATCCTCTGCTTGTAGTAGTACGGACCCAATACTACCTTCCACATCAATTTGTACTTTCCTTAAGGATCGCCCTGAATCCTCCAAGTTACATCCTTATCAATCTAGACGATCTCTCGCAAAGCAAGGCTTACTGCATCGAAATGCCTCCTAGGTTCTCCTAGGGGTACCATCACACCACTCACCACTATCAGCTGCAGAATGAACTCCCTCTAACACCATCTAACTAGCTCACGCACACAATTACACAATTACATATTACCGACATCAGATACTTCTTTGACTGAAAGGTCTCACACTACAACGTTAGAATCAAACAAGAGCTAAACAATAGAGTTAAACCTAACCTTCTGAAATTACCGAATATCAGTAATATGTAACTTAACGCATTCGCTTAGTAGTTAGTTGTTATTAATGAGAACTCCTAAAATCATAAAGCAAGCAACATTCGAGCATTGAGTAATCCGAGTTAAAGCATAACCTAAACAGACCATTCTATCAAATAACCGATCTGTTCTAACATGCAAGTCTACAAGCTCATACAGTAGGCATATAAAGGCATCTCTCCTACCATTCTATCATGCAATCTTGAGTAGATCATCGACCCTAATCTATCATGTGATTCAAAAATTCACAATTTAAAGCATATCAATAAAATATGTATGGGTATTCTGGGAGACCTTACTTGAGCTCAATCGATTGCATGCACCACACCGTTTTCTTTTATTATAAAATCCTTTAATAAAACATTCTTTATGAAAAATCTACCAGGCCCTCAGTTTGAGTTCAGACACACCCAAGAGTATGTCGAATCCCTCAAACCAAGGCTCTGATACCAACTTGTAACATCCCAAAATTCATAACCCAATTTTTTGTATTAATAAAACCATCAATCAACATGTTTATAAAAACCATAAAGAAAATCAAAGCATGTCAACAATCATCCAAAAATACATCAAAGTCAAATAAGGCGGAAAATCATGGTGTGTACGATGCGATAATCCCGATCTCTTCCCCCTTCGAACCAGAAGTACCTGAAACACAAACTACAAATCGTAAGCACAGAGCTTAGTGAGTTCCCCAAAATACCACATACCACACATATACGTCAGCTTAAGGATGTACCGGGTCTATTTCACCCCTAGGTCTATTTCATTCTCGAGTCTATTTCAACTCATACGTCAGCACAAGGCTATATCGAGTCTATTTCACCCCCGAGTGTATTTCAACTCAATCAGTATTTTTCAACCATACGGGTCTATTTCACCCCCACATACATATAGAAAACAGGCACACATGCATACAAACATACATCAGGAGTCACAAATACTATAAGCACAATCCCTAGTGTCCTACATTATAGTGAGCAAACTCACCACGATCTTTGCTAAACAAATAGATGCTCGGGCTACTGAACCGGAGAATCCCCACACTAATCAATCAAAAAATACCCTAATTAATAATAAGGTCTCAAACCATAATCAGGACTATAATTCACTAACCCTGACTTCTAGGGTAAAAGACCATTTTACCCTTTCCCTTAATTAACCCAATAAACCGTGACCCAAACCCAAAAACGCCAGAAGCCCAAATTGTAACGATCAAGGTTCAGGTAATTACACTCCCCTAGAATGATTTTTTCTTGCAAAAAGGGTCCCTACATACACTGGGCGTACATAGGTGTACGTTTAGCGTACTGGGGGAAAGTTGGTTGTGGGTATGCACCACGTATGCGGGGCATACCAAGCAGTACGGGGGACGTACGTGGCTCGGGACTAAAACCCTAGTTTTAGGGAAACGCTCCTATTTAAACACTTTTATGTTGCTTGGACCTTACCCTAGTCAGCCTCCGTAGTCTATTATCGTCCCAAATCCCCATATTTGCATAAGAGTGTAATCTTTGAGTTTAAAAGTGTTTTGGTGGCCATTTATAGTGTGTTTTCAAGAAGGAGAAGGTGGTGATCAAGCCTTGGATGTTATTGAGCTTCTAGATCCTGCATCTAGTCCATCTTGAGGTAAAAAGTCTAGACCTTGCCATCTCTTTTACTACTTTGAGTTAGGTTTTGTTATGAAGTCCATTTTTGGTTCATGGACCCCCTCTTGTGAGTTGAGCAACTCCAGAGGCTAGAAATTTTGGATCTAAGCTCCTTGGGCATGTTTAATGCATAAAAATGCCATCTTGAAGGTTGTATTGATACCATGCATGAGTTTAAGGTCTTAAAAGTGGTCTTAATGGGAAAAAATGAAGTATAGGGATCCCATATGATATGCAAGGGCATAAAGTTGCCTACTTTATGCCCTAGGAGTTCTAAATAGACTCAGATCTGGATTTAGATGTTGAGATCTCAAGTATTAAGCACTTAATGGACTTTTATGCATGAGCAGTTGTACGTTGGGCGTACTATGTTGTACGATGTGCATACAACCCTTAGCCCAGTACGCTAAGCGTACAGAAGAGGTACATTGTGTGTACGCTCTCAGGAAGCTTTGGGCCTTGGCAGACTTCAGACCTTTGGGCGCTAATGGATTTGGTCCTGGACTTGCTGTTGGGTCTAAAATATGGTTTATAATTTGCTTTTCTAGGCATTTGTAGTTTTTGGTCTAGGGCCGAAAACATTATTGGGTTTTATTGTAGCTTGGACCGAAATCACATGTGATTTCGGTCTGGGTATTGGGTTTGGGCCTTGGGATTTAGTCCATAGGTATATATATGGAGTAAAAGGCGTGTTTTAATGAGCATTAGAGAGGGTGGTACGTTCATAGTGTGAGGAGGGCAGCCATTAGTGGAGGAGCATGTTCTAGAGAGAGAAAGTAAGAGAGAACATATGTATGTGTGAATCTTGTGTACATGGAGCATCATTGAATATTATTATGATACATTGAATATTCATCAAGTTCTTCTTCTTCTTATTCTTCTTCTTCTTCTTCTTCGTTCTATCTTGCATCATCCACTTGATTGGGATTCCGCACCATCAAGTGGATCGGATTGATACGTCAAGCTAATTTGGGGACTTAAAGTTGGTATCAGATCCAATCTAGTGTCAAATCGTGATCAAGTTTGTTTTTGGCTGATTTTGATTGATTCAAGCTTAGATCGGAAAATGTTTTGAGCTTTTTATTACAAATTACTCGTTGTTGTTGTTGTTGTTGTTGTTGCGTTTTTGCTGTTCATCGAGGATTCAAGGCAAAGAGGATCGAAAATTTGTTTGAGATTGTCGTTTTCAACAGGATCCGGGTATTTTCAGTCTGAATCTGGGCGTTTTCGGTGGAGCGTTATTGTCAGTTTTCGGCCGAAATATATTTTCGGCTGTAATCAGTTTTCGGCCGAAATCCATTTTCGGCTGCAATCCGTTTTCGGCCGCAATCTGTTTTCGGCTGTAATCCGTTTTCATTGTGACTATTAGACAAGTTTTTATTTTTAATCAATTAAAAAAAATTAGAAAAATGGAACCTCAACACAGTGCAATTCATCAAGAATTGGATTCAATCATGGGAACCACTACAAGAATTCTGCGTCTCTTATCAGCAGAAGGGTTTCCAAAATGGAAATACAGGATCGAGAAGTACATTAAAATGAAAGACTTTAAGATTTGGAGAAGCATTCTTAGGGGTCCTGTTAGAATCACAACTACCCTGGAAAATGGAACCATAATTGACAAAGAATTTGAAAACTACACTGATGAGGATTTTGAGAAAATTGAGGAACAGGAAAAGGCACTTGCAACTCTGACAATGGCTTTATCCCCTGACATCGTTTAAGGATTCAGGGAATATGATTCTGCCAAAGCGCTTTGGGAAGCATTGATAGAGGTTTATGAAGGTAATGAGGACATGAAACAGAGCAGACAGGACATGCTTCGTCAAAAGTTCAACCATGTTCTCGGGGAGACTCTTGAGGCCCAACTGCAGAGATTCATCACTCTTACAACTGAAATGAGTACTGCTGGATTTTATGTACCATGCTTGGAGATAAACAAGAAACTGTTGAACTCTCTTCCCAAGTCATGGGATATGAATGTTTCTGTTATCAAGAAAACCAAAGATCTCAACAGACTCACTCTTGCTGAAACCATGGCTATCATCAAAGCTTGTGATTTGGATGACAAGCAGAGAGAGATAAACTATGTGAATTCCTACTCCACAGCAAATCTAGGAATTTCATCAAACAATGCCTTTTCATCATTCACTGTTCCACAAACTCAAGCTTTCACTGTTCCACAAACCCATGCTATTCCATCATCTATGCCTTATCAGCATTCAACCTCCTCCTCAAAAGATGCTGCCGCTGTCTCAACTCCCAAGGAAACTGAGGAAAATCTAGCTCTAGCTTCTGGTCTCATGAATTGTTACAATGCTTTCTTAGCTGGAGATTTGCCTCATCAAATCTCATTTGCTGATCTTGACCAAATTCATCTAGAAGATGTGGAAGAAATGGATATCACCTGGAAAATTGCCATGGCGGTGTTCAGGGCTAAGCAGTTTTCCAATAAGACGGGGAAGAACAAATGGGGTATGAATGGAGACAAGAAAGTTGGGTTCAACAGGGGCAAGCTTAGGTGCTTCAACTGTCATGAGCCAGGTCATTTTGCTCGTGAGTGCCCAAAACCAGATAGAAGAGATAATCATGATAGGACAATGGTGCCAATGGTGAACAACAGAGGAACTGCAAACAACAGTGAAACTACAAACTTGGCAGTTGTAGCTCAAGCATTTGATTGGGAGGACCAAATTCAAGCATTGAACATCTCAGGACCTAAAACTGCAAATCTAGCACAGATAAGTGAGCTTCCAGATGAAAAAGATGAAGAGGATGCTGAAGTAGAAATGATGCAGCTTCAATTTGCTTTCATGGTATCTACCACTCTAGAGAAGAAAGAGGTCAGTGAAGTTTCTTGTTCTAAAAAATGCATGGATACTGTTAAATTTCTACGTGATCAAATTGATTTATTACGTAGAGAAAATGAGGACCTTAAGTATGAAGGCTATACTCTTAGGAAAGGACAAAAACCTCTTAAAGAACAATTAGAGGCCAAAACCAAGGACTTTAGGAAACTTCAGGAAGAATATAGTAACAAGTGTGAGAAATATAACTTTGTTAAGAAACAACTTGCCAGTTTGACTGATGAACTTGACACATTGAAAAACAAGTTTGAAAATGCAGATTTTAATTTCAGAAAATTTGATGTGTCAAGTGAGGTAGTTGCATCGATGATTGAAAAACAATTAAAATTTAAAGATAATCAGCAAAAGGGTCTAGGGTATGACAATGTTCCTCCTCCTTTTAATCATAACTAACCATCCATACCTATGAAACAAGAAGAAATAGATAGGGAGGCACATCTTCAGTATGGGAAACTTGTTGTGGTTGTGACAGAAAATAGCTCTAGGGTGAATGATATTAATGTCTCTACTTCATATGCAGATTCATCCTTAGTTCAAGGCAACCAGGCAGCTGGAGAAATTGTTTTCAATAATAATTTTAATTTGCACACTAAGTCTGTGAAAGATGTTTCTGATTTGAACAACATTGTTTCTATTTTTGTTTCTGATAGTTTGAAAAATGATGATGTTGTTTCTGATGATTCTGTTTTAAAAACTGATAATTCTGTTGTGTCTGATAAATGTGTTGGTGTGCTTGAGAAATATAATTTTAATGAACCTATCACTAGAAAATACAAGCCACCTAAGCCAGTCACACAATCTGAACCATGCACGTGTACTTGTGGGAAAAGTAGAGAATTCAATAAGGACACTAAATCAGGAAAGAGCGGTACCAGTTTCTATATGAAGAAACATACATGTTTTAATTGTGGAATTCCTGGTCATATCGCGAGAAATTGTCCAAACCGTGCATATGTTCCTTATTATGCACAAGGTAGGAAGAATGAGTCACGAGGAAGATCTATCAAAATAAAGTCCTCGAGATCTCATTCAGGTGATGGTGATTGGAACATTAATAAAGACAGAAATAGGGTTGAACTTGAAAAGAACAAACAGGTTTTGATCAAAAATTCAACAGGCACTTTAACGAAACCGAAATTGGCTAAGCCAAGATCAGTTTCGTCAAAGGCATCATCTGGATCTTCATCTAGTCATAGACGGATGCCCAAATGATCAAAATCAAAGATTTTTTTTTTCAAAATCACCTGTTAATGTTATTAAACCTAATTACAAATGGGTGCCCAAAAACTCATCCGTCCAATCACCTCAGAGTCCGTTGCATGCATCTGGTAATCAATCTGACTTTAAAAGTGAAAAAGTTAATTCTGTTGATAGAACAGGTAAACTCAGTGTTTCTATGGTCTGGGTTCCAAAATCTAACTAATCCCGAGCATCATGCAGGAATAGCTATGGAGGAATATCGCCAGACCTTGGTATGTCGATAGTGGCTGTTCTAGACAAGAGACATTTCCCAACTGCACGACATTCAAAACTTTAATGGGGGCTATGTTTCCTTTGCGGTGGGAGAAGGTGGAAAGATCACTCAGAAGGGTACTGTGACGAATGATGTGCTTAGCTTCGGGAATGTGAACTATGATCCCGAGCTAAAACACAGTCTGTTGAGTGTATCTCATATTTGTGATAAAGACTATTCAACTCATTTTACGAACAAAGAGTGTCTCATTTTGAAGCCCGGAATCATTATTCCTGAAGACTAGATTTTGGTTAGATCGAAAAGAGAAAGGAATGCCTACGTCATCGACATGAATCATAACATTCCCGAGCAAGTCACTTGTCTTTTCTCAAAAGTTTCTGAACATAATGCCATGTTCTGGCATCGTCGGCTCAGCCACACAAATGCCAAGAACCTCAATCGTCTTGCTAAAAATGAGATTGTGCATGGTATTCCAATCAAAGACTTCATAACTTTTGAGAAGTGTGTTGCTTGTTCTCAAGGAAAACATCATCGCAAGACACATAAGCCAAAGTTGGTCAACTCAATCAGCAAGGTTCTTCAGTTATTGCATATGGATTTATTCGGTCCAGTCAACGTTCTCAGTATAAATAAGAATTCTTATTGCTTGGTTGTGATTGATGATTACTCTCGGTTTACATGGGTTTTCTTCTTGTCCAACAAGAGTGGGATTGCTGACCTAATCAAGAAATTCATTGTGATGATTGAGAATCAAACCAATGAAAGGGTGAAGGCACTTCGAACTGACAATGGCACAGAATTCAAAAATGTTGTTCTGGACCACTTTTGTGTTGAGAAGGATATCTTGCGTCAGTACAACGTTGTTCGGACACCACAACAAAATGGTGTTGCAGAACGGCGAAATCGTACTTTGATGGACGCTGCAAGGACGATGCTTTGTGATTCCAAGTTACCGGTCTTCTTCTGGGCTGAAGCCATCAATACATCATGCTATGTTCAGAACTGTGTTCTGATCAACAAATCTCAGATGAAGACTCCATATGAGATTCAATACAATAAAAAGCCATCGGTTGCTCACTTCAGAATCTTTGGATGTCCGTGCACCCTTCTTCACCTCGAATCCACCCCCAAGTTCAACTCAAAGGCCGATTATTGCTATTTTGTGGGATATGCCGCACGTACTGCTTATCGAGTGTATAATAAAACCACCAAGAAGATTGTGGAATCGTTTGACGTGCGTTGGCTGGAAGAGAACGAGACGGATGTGGGAGTCGGACCCGATTGGTTGTTTGATTATGCATCATTGTTTAAATCCTTAAATTTGTATTCGAATAATGTTTCAGGTTCTAGCTCTCGTACAAGTGTTGTTGATGAAGATAAAGATGAAGATGTTGTATACAGACCACCCCTGGTGACTCCCGTGTCTCCTTCAGTGGATGAAGCTACTCCAAGTACTTCCTCGGTCTCAACAAGTCAAAGAATCAGTTCTGATGTTGAATCTACTCCACTTTCCCCTGCAGAAAGAGAATTCATGACAAGAGATTCTTCCGCTGCCACTCCATCGTTTATGGAGCTTCTCTTTCCTGAACCTATTTCAAATGAGTATGTGGCAAGTACCTCTCATGATCCTAGATCCTCTGAGGAGAGTGATTCAGCTGAAGACAGATTCATCAACATCAACAACCTTCCAGTCTCAATCAATGACATCAGCCATGAAATCCCTACCAGAACTCAACGCGGTCATCCGATCGAAAATGTCATCGGTCCATTGGCCGACGGAGTTAAAATGAGAAGTCAAAGTGGAGATGTCAATTCATGTCTCTACTCTTGCTTCATATCTCAGATCGAGCCCAAGAGTGTCGCCATGGCTTTAAACGAACCAAGCTGGGTAGATGCGATGCATGAAGAACTAAATCAATTTGAAAAATTGGGAGTGTAGAAGCTGGTTGAGTTACCGAAAGGCAAGAAGTCTTTGGAAACGCGTTGGGTTTTCATAAATAAGCAAGATGATTGCGGGGTTATTGTCCGTAATAAAGCTCGATTGGTCGTTCGCGGATTCAGGCAAATAGAGGGTCTTGACTACACAGAAGTATACGCTCCGGTAGCTCGTTTGGAAGCCATTCGTATATTCCTAGCATATGCTTCATACATGGGCTTTACAGTCTATCAAATGGATGTCAAGACAGCCTTCTTGTACGGAGTTGTAAAGGAGGAAATTTATGTTGATCAACCTCCAGGGTTTGTCAATTTAAAGTTTCCAAATCATGTTTACAAGCTGGACAACGCTCTATATGGGTTACATCAAGCTCCCAGAGCTTGTTATGCAACCCTCACGAAACATTTGCTTGAGCACGGATATACAAGGGGAACGATCAATCAGACGTTATTCATCAAGAATGTGGATGCAGACTTGATCATTGTACAAATCTACGTTGACGATATCATTTTCGGGTCGACAATCACAAAGCTATGCAAAGAGTTCCAGGATGTTATGAAGAAAAGATTTGAGATGAGTTCGTTGGGTGAGATGACCATGTTCTTAGGGCTACAAGTTCGACATGATTCGGCTGGAATCTTATTACATCAAGGAAAATATGTCGAAGACATGCTCGAAAAATTTGGTTTTAAAGACTCAAGAATTGCTTTGACTCCAATGGCTGAATGACCACTGTTGACTCCAAATCCAGATGGGGAATCCGTTGATCAAATAGAATATCGCTCGATGATTGGTTCTCTAACGTATCTGACTGCAAGCATACCTGATATCATGTTTGCGGTGTGTCAATGTTGGGTTTTGAGCATTCTAACACTCCTATGGTGTACATGCAACCCTATAAACCTTGGATCTATGTTTTCTCTATTATACATGCAAATATTAACTATTCCAAGGTTTCATCCTAACTAGCATATTATGAAGCACCTATACTACAAAGTTCTAGTTAGATGACATACCTTTTGATGTAGCTTGATGTCTTCAAGCTTTAAGAGCTTAGCCCCAATAGTGTGGAAGCCTCAAATGGAATCACAAATCACCAAAACACCTTGGAAGAACTTGAGAGAATATGTATGCACACTAAAATCGGCCCACTCTTATTTTCACACACTTGTTCCAATTTTGTGAGCCAAGGACCCCTTTATATATTATGGAGAATTAGGGTTACATCCATGTAAACCCTAATACCCATGACCTTTCATTTACATAGGATCCATGGGTTAAAAACTCCATGGACCATCCATGAAAGCTTAGCCCAACCTAAATGAACTTGGCCCATTCCATATATATAAGAGTCCATATTTAATTAGTTCTTTTTGATCACTTAATTAATTCTAAATTAATTCTTGATCAATACTAATTAAATAATATTATTCCATATTAATATATTAGAACTTATAATATATTAATATAAATCATAAATATACTATTCTCAAAAGACTATCCATATAAATTGTGCCGGTGAAGTGCAACCCAAATGGACCATGCCGGGTCGGGTCAAGTACATACCAAATATAGTTATGGACTTAGACATTAATCCAACAGTCTCCCACTTGGATAAGTCTAAAACTATTATTGAGTATGACTTCAAAACCTAACTGGCAATCGTAGCTCTTAAAGTCGTTGTCGAACTCTGACCTTGTCAATGACTTGTCCATTAGATAAGGGATCATATATTCCTCCATTCTAGATATCATATGGACTGAGACATGGATTATAATCATTCTCTCTGTCCATTTGTTGTTTCCCGATTTTCGATTTATGATGACTGACTGGTTGAACAAATCAAATCAGTCCTGGCTTGGCCAAGCACTCACATGTGTCATCGCTAAATCATCGAGGGGCCCACAGATATCGCTTTTATCCCGAAGGTAAAAGGAATGGATAAACTTCGACTCATACGGCTTGTTCTACTACTTGTTGAATCATACACAAAGGCACGTTTTATAACATCGAGTTACCAATGCGTTTCCGTGCAATCAATGTATAACCAACTCATAGTAACAACTCATATCTCTAGGTTTTAAGAATATAAGATATTATCGTCTCATGATCACTCGTGATAAAATCCATGAAGTGATTCAAATGAGCGTGGGTTGAATCCAATACTCAGAACTTATGAGCACTCATGAGTGTTGTAGCACCACTTTGTCCACCAACTTGGACCCCTACAAACCAACCCATGACAGTCTTGATTCATATCTACTTCCAACATATGACCGACTGTGGATGGTTTGAATAACTTAATCATTCAGGAAGAGCGACTTAGTTATTCTGGAAGTCAAAACATGCAAAGTGAAACACAAGAATAAATGAATCAAATATGGTATCAAACCCTATGAATATAAATAAACACTTTTATTTATCACCATACTGATTACTCATTATTCATTGTTTCGGTTTTATCAACATTATACTTGAATTAAAAACACTAGTTGTCCCATGATCCAAGCATGCACACTATGTTTTTCTTAAACAATAGCTTTGCCATACACCAAGTATGCACTCTATGTTTGTCTATGATCTTTACTTTGTGAAATAAACCAATTGAACATAATTTCAATGATTCTAATTTCACACTCCCAAATCCTTATCGAAAAATGTGAGAATTTCAAATTCCTATCATTTATCGAAATCTGTTTAGATTTTAAACTTATATGCACTGACCCTCCTGTAATGAATATGTACAAAGTCACAAAGACTTGTCAACAGTCATTATAAGGTATTCCAATGGAGATCAACTCCATGGAAACTAAGTCACATATTCAAAGTACATTGCTTTGGACATGCTTCTTGCATTAAGTTTTCTAATCTTACACAGATAACTTCCACCTATGGAGACAACTCCATATTCTCATTTTGACTATCACTTCTGAATAAGAGATGCCTCTTTTCAGAATATGTCAATATGGTCCTTCCAAAATTAGCACTATACTTCCAACTGTCCCTGAGCAACCAATCTTTGGTAAACCTCAGATTGTCCTCGACAATTGCTTAATCATTTTAGTCATATCCAATTCTAGACCTTTTCCCTTCTTAATGCTTCTGGGCATTTGGAAAAATTTAGAAATGACAAATATTATAGCACATGCAATCGATCCTGTACCCAAAGCAAATGGTACACGATTCATGATGTCTCACATAAAGACATGATTCTAGACCAGTCTTTTGCTACAATATTTTTATTTGCCATGTTTTCAAAATTTGACTATGAAGAGGGATGCCGTAATCATAATCGAATTTTGAGAACGCTATATATAGAATTTCCTTAAGTTGAACCAATCCAACATGAAATTCATATATATATTCTTGACTAAAGATGATTAAGGTCTCAATCTAAGCCTTTAGAACTGAAATGAAGTATATCCTCTCCCTTAATTATAGCAAAACAACTTTTTCAATCCCTGCAGCCTGACAAATTGAAACTTTTGTTTTCTATAATTAACATTGCTAACTTGCAACACTAACAATAATTATCATGCTCCCACTAACATGATGATTATTAGCATAACACTTATGCTCCCACTAGCTTTGACATGTACTCATAAATCAGCTGGACTTCTAGAAATCAATACTTTATTGACTTTCTTACCAAAGTTCAGATTTCTGATACGAGATGCTTTGATAAAACTTTATCAAAATCATACACCTTTCCTTAGATAGCATGCATGTGTGTCTAAACAATTTCAGAACTATGAAAAGGGATGCCGTAATCATAGTCTCAATTGTTTAGACCTTTTGCCATCTGCTTCAAATCTACTTGGTGGAAGTGTTTCCTCACTATCATTTTCATGAATCGGAGAGAAACCTTATGACCCTTAGATTTTATGGTGTATGTGTTCTTATCCATGTGAATCGTCAAAACCATAGTCACAAGACAAGGATAATGACAAATCCAAACTCATATGGACTGAACTTATGCAATCTTAACTTCTTGCCACCTGGTAGTACAGGGCCTGCCATTGCTTCCAAGTTGTTATGCAACCAATTGAGAACTTTCAGAACTCCTATGCAAAGCCAACTTTAACTGGAATGGGCACAGAATATGTCAAAACGATAGGTTATAAACCTCAAGTCGTGTGCTAGTGAAGAACCTCAGGTTTTATTCTTGATTAGTTCTTGAAATTCTTTTTAGGATCTTTAAGACTCCCACTATCCTCTTGACATATAAGACTATCTTGCCAAATATTCAAGAGATAGTGCGGATTCTTTATCAAGACAAACACTTCACACAATTGGCCTTAGTTGGTCTTTGTTTTATCCAAAACATCACAACTTACCAATTTCAAATGCACAAGAGTAGGACACTTTTACTCTTACATTTGACAAGTGTTTTAAACCTTTCTTTAAGATATGTCACTCAAGTTACAATCTTGGAGTATGACTCTAAGAATTGTTTTGGAACGAAGTATGACTCATCTTCCTGATCTAACCATTTCAACAATTCATGACTCCTCTTCTTAGTCATAAGAATGCACTAAGATGACCTTTAGAGGACTAATTGTGATATGATTTCTAAATCATTAAGATGATCACAAACATGATACTAAAGTACTCTCCCATCTTTTCAGATTTGAGAAACTTTTATCTTTCTGCCTAATTTGATTCTTCCCATTCGTTCTGCCATACATTGAGACTTTTCCAATGTTTCAGAATTATACTTAAACTTGTAAGTATAACCATATTTACTAAACTTTAGTAAATCAAATAGTCTTAACGAGCTTTGTGGTGGACATGACCAGTGCACAAGAATGTGTACTCGATCCCTTTAGTCCTTCACTTGACTCACACATCCATGTGAACAAGTAATTAGTCTTGATTTTCCAATGCTTGAAAGTTCTCATTCATCATACTATTCAACTTGCATGATTCCAAGTTTCGGTCCAATTGAAACTTGGGTGATGAGGAACTTTCCTGATTTGGTAAATTTAGACACTACCACAAATGAAAGAATCAAATCCATTTTCCAATATTGCTGTCAGTGGAATCATATAAGCAACAATTTTCTACAAATGCCATTGTAAGGATACTTCAAATAAATAAAATTAAACAATTTTCTTTTATTTTAAAACTTTGCGGAAAAACTTATCCTTACAATCCACATGGAAAATTGTTGTTATCTATTCCTTAGCAATATATCATAACTTCTTAAGCAACTGCTCAAAATTCTGATGCGATCGAAATCCACCTTCGCGATCAGAATCAGCATATATTTCCTTTAAGATTTCTCTCTATTCTTTGATTCTTAAAACATCAACATGTGACCCAGTCACATCATGTAATGAGGATCTCAGAATAGAACTTAACAGAGTTAGATAATGGGCTCTACCTGATGTAGAGTCAAACTTATTGACTTTAACATCCTTAGGTAAATTTGGCAGCTTTGCAATCAACGCCCCTTCCTTTGGCAAAATAAACATATGGACCCTTTGGTAATGGGACTATCTCAGACTTAGCCTTTCTCTTTACCATTTGGTCAACCGGGTTGACTATGGCCAATCCCTTTCCATTGGGAAGAGAATGCTTTTTCTGGATTTCCAGTGTCACCATTGTCACTGTCCATAAAGTTTTTGGGAAGTTGATCTTCTAATCAAATTTGCTTTACTATCGTTCCAAATCATTGTTGATTCAGCAGCACCAAGCAAATAGATATGATCATTAAGGTTCATGTCATAGTCTTTTTCATAGTAGTCCCAAAGGAACTCACTATGTGACTTAGAAAGTGATTGAACATCCAACTTTCTCAAGACTTTGACACCCAACTCTCCCGGCTTGTCAATATGTTACTTCATCTCTAAGATGTGATCACACATAGACCTTGCTTGCCATTAGGGCTTGAGTGACCTTGAACTTGTGGGTTAGGGAGAATAATTGGAGGAGGTGGATGAAGAGAATTATGACTTCCATGAGCCAAACTCGGGAAGTCATATTCATTAGGAAAGCTTGGTTTGGGAAGATCATTGTTGTCTAAACCAGACATCAACAATGGGAGAAATTCACGTAAAGTTGATTTAAGTCCTTAATATAACACCCAATATGATATATTAAGGCTAGGACCCAACAAACTATTTTATAACTTGGAAGAGGGATGCCGTAATCCAAGCTATAAAATATTTGAAGGTAGGTGAATGACGATTCACCAATTTCCACAAAGATAAACGAAAAGTATTATTAGGTTTTAATTGGTTTTGAAACTCCTAGATTCTTTTGAGATTCATTGAACTTTTCAATGGCATGTTTCAATCTCGAGTGTGCCCTTCAGGTTTTGTGACTAGGATGCCGAGGATCACAAAACAAGGTGTGAAGTAACCATGCAAATATACTTGGTACCCTTAATATTTACCCCTCAATCGATGTGTCGGTTAACCACACACGCTCCAACGATACTATGATAAACATTAAGTTACCCTTTGCCTACCTTGTTAAGTCCAGGTTAGTGTGCCGGTTAACCACACACGCTCCACTAACAGCTTAAACAAAGTGCAAAGTGTAATTTCATGGATTAGCACCTTATTCACATTTTCCTAAGTAACTAAGATTGGGAATTTATAAAAAGTTTAGTTACTTAGTATTTATCATTAATACTTTTAATGAAGGGAGAATTATAGTCCTTGTCCTACCTGTTCGGCTAACGACCCTCCACCAGTCAAGGAAGCGGTGGGTGAGAGTGGACACCCATTAAACTGCCATTTTATAGGCAGTAACCTTATATTCCCCTTATAGACCGGCTTCGTGAATGAGGCCTACTAATGGTAAGACGACTTGCTCTTATACATATAATATATTAAACTTTTAATATTATAATAGTATAAGGGTGTATTTTAGACATTTAAAATACTTGGTGGTTTAATCTATTAATTAAACTATACTCTTAATTTAATTAAATTTAAACCATGTCATTATGCAATTATTAATTCTCTTTTAATTAAACACTTTAATTATCTATTAATAAAGTCCATAAGAGTTAATTGAATTATTCAATAAAAACATCATAATTCCAATTATTAAATTCAAAATTAAAACCATTTAATTAATTGTTTAAGTTATGAACCCAAGAGTTTTAGAATTCAATTCTTTTTTTTATCATAAAAAAACTTTTTCCAAATTCCAAAATTTGAGGGCAAGTTTTGTAACTCTTGAAAACTTTTGGATTCCATAACTTATGGAGTTAAATACTTGTTTTATGATGAAACTTTTCATGTTCCATAACTTAAGAACAAGTTATGGAATTCTTTAAAACATTAAGACCAAGTTTTGTAACTCCATAAAAAACTTTGAATCAATTTTTTTAAAAACCTTTTCATATCCATAACTTATGGAGGTTTCAAAAAACTCTTTAGATCAAACTTTTAAAACTAATAAAATAATCATATCATTTTATATTTTACTAAATTTGACCTAATTCAACTCATATAGCAAATGATTCAAATTTTACAAATAATTAGTTTTTCACAAAAACAAGTAATTATCTTAAAATTTGACAAACGTCATGTTTTTTTTTCTTTTTTTTTCAACTTTGAAAATAAAACATTTGCATCAATATAACAGAAAACAACCCATGGCTCTGATACCACTGTTGGATTTTGAGCATTCTAACACTCCTATGGTGTACATGCAACCCTATAAACCTTGGATCTATGTTTTCTCTATTATACATGCAAATATTAACTATTCCAAGGTTTCATCCTAACTAGCATATTATGAAGCACCTATACTACAAAGTTCTAGTTAGATGACATACCTTTTGATGTAGCTTGATGTCTTCAAGCTTTAAGAGCTTAGCCCCAATAGTGTGGAAGCCTCAAATGGAATCACAAATCACCAAAACACCTTGGAAGAACTTGAGAGAATATGTATGCACACTAAAATCGGCTCACTCTTATTTTCACACACTTGTTCCAATTTTGTGAGCCAAGGACCCCTTTATATATATTATGGAGGATTAGGGTTACATCCATGTAAACCCTAATACCCATGACCTTTCATTTACATAGGATCCATGGGTTAAAAGCTCCATGGACCATCCATGAAAGCTTAGCCCAACCTAAATGAACTTGGCCCATTCCATATATATAAGAGTCCATATTTAATTAGTTCTTTTTGATCACTTAATTAATTCTAAATTAATTCTTGATCAATACTAATTAAATAATATGATTCCATATTAATATATTAGAACTTATAATATATTAATATAAATCATAAATATACTATTCTCAAAAGACTATCCATATAAATTATGTCGGTGAAGTGCAACCCAAATGGACCATGCCGGGTCGGGTCAAGTACATACCAAATATAGTTATGGACTTAGACATTTATCCAACAGTCAATGCACTCGTTATCAGGATAATCCTAAACTTTCTCATTTAATTGATGTTAAAAGGATTTTTAGATATCTTAAAGGCAGCCCTAAACTGGGCCTTTGGTATCCTAAAAATCCCGATTTAGATTTATTTGCATTTGCTGACAGCAATTATGGACGATGTGATCTTGACAGGAAATCAACATCGGGTGGATGCCAATTTTTAGGATAACGGTTGGTGTCATGGCAATGTAAGAAACAACAAACTGTGTCAACCTCAACGGCCGAGGCTGAATACGTTGCTGCCTCAGCTTGTTGTTCTCAAGTTATCTGGATTCAACATCAACTGCAGGATTATGGTTTGAATTTTCTTGACACTTCCATCTTTTGTGATAATGATGCTGCCATCCAAATTGCTAAAAATCCAGTCCATCATTCCAAAACTAAGCACATCGATATCAAAGTTCATTTTATCCGAGACTGTTATGAGCGCTCACTCATTCATTTGGAACAGATCCACACTGATCATATGTATCTAGAACTATGGCTTAACATTTCCTTGATGTATGGTCTCATGACCTTAATTCTGGTACTGATAAGGTACCTGGGGGGTTCTGATAAAGTAGGTCTGTAGAAAATTGTTTTCTTGCTTTCTATCTGTCAGTCATATGTTGCTTCCTCTGCGTGATTGGATGAGATCCAACCTGGAATGCAACATATGCAACTCTATCTCTATGCATCTCCTTCCTATCTATGCAATTCTTTATGTATGTTAGTCATGATGGGTTATGAGCATTCTAACACTCCTATGGTGTGCATGCAACCCTATGTTCCTTGGATCTATGTTTTCACTATTATACATGCAAATATACAAAATTCCAAAGCATCATCCTAACTAGCATATTATGGAGCAACTATACTACAAAAGTCTAATTAGATGACATACCTTTTGATGGAGCTTGAAGTCTTGAACCTTTAAGAGCTTAGCCCCAATAGTGTGGAAGCCTCAAATGGAATCACACAACACCACCAACAAATGGAATAACTTGAGAAGAAGGTTACTTTGGTTCTCCCTATGAAAATCGGCCCTTGCCCTCACTATGTGTATCCACTAGTGCCATTTCATGAACCATGGGATCCTTTATATAGTGTGGCTCATTAGGGTTACACCATGTAAACCCTAATGTGCATGACTTTCCATTTCCTTCATGATCCATGGGTTTTAACCTCCATGGAGTATCCATGGGTTACCACATAGGTTAAGCCCAACATGAAGGACAATGGATCACAAGCCCACATATATAAGAATGAATGATTTACATAATCAATCCCCATATATTTAATTAGTCTCTTTTGATCACAAAACTAATTCCAAATTAATTCTTGATCAATACTAATTAAATAATGTGATTTCATATTAATATATTAGAACTTATAATATATTAATATAAATCATAAATAACCTTTTCTCACTTGTCTATCCAATTGTTCCGATGTCATGCAACCCAAATGGACCATGCTACTCTCGGGTCGAGTACATACCAATAATAGTTATGGGCTTAGATATCTAATCTAACAGTCTCCCACTTGGATAAGTCTAAAACTATTATTCAGGTATGTCTCCAAGATCTCAACTAGCAATCGTAGCTCTTAAAGCCGTTGTCGAACTCTGACCTAGTCAAATGACGTGTCCATTAGATAAGGGATCATATATTCCTTTATTCTAGATATCATATGGATTCAGACATGGATTATAATCATTCTATCTGTCCATTTGTTGTTTCCTAATTTCTGATTTATGACGACTGACTAATTGAACAAATCAAATCAGTCCAGGCTTGGCCAAGCACTTAGGGGTGTCATCACTAAATCATCGAGGGGCCCACAGATATCGCTTTTATCCCTCCAAGGGTAAAAGGAATGGATAAAATTCGACCCAAATGCTCGCTTGTACTTACTCATCAAATCACACACAACGATATGTTTTATAACAACCAAGTTACTGGTTGCGTTTACATATGTCAATGTGCAACCAACTCGCAACTACAACTCACACGTCTCCGTTTGAAGACTATAAGATATTATCGTCTCATGATCACTCGTGATAAAATCCATGAAGTGACTCAAATGAGCGTGGGTTGAATCCAATACTCGAATCATATTCCAGGAGCACTCACGAACACTGTAGCCACTTTGTCCTAGACAAACTACAGACTCATTCATGACAGTCTTGCCTCAATACCTACTTCCAAAGTATGATCGACTGTGGATGGTTTGAATAACTTAGTTATTCGGGAAGTCAAAACATGCAAAGTGAAACACAAAAATAATCGAATCCAATATGGTCTCAGAACTTATGAATATAAACAAAACACCTTTTATTTAATCACCATATTGATTACACATTATTCATTGCATAATGTTTCAAATAATCAACTTAATACTTGAATTAAAACAATAGTTGTCCCATGCCCCAAGCATGTACACTATGTTTTCTAAACAATAGTTATGTCATACTCCAAGTATGCACACTATGTTTGTCTATGATCCTTACTTTGTGAAATAGATCAATTGAACATGATTCCAATGATGCTCATTTCACAATTCCAAATCCTTACTGCAAGTGTAAGAATTCCAAATTCTTGTCACTGCTAGGAAGTGTTAGATTCTAAACTATCAGGCAATGATTCTTTTGTAATGTCTAGGTACCAAAAGTCACAGAGACTTGACCAATGATATTACAAAATATTCCTTTGGAGATTGTTACAGGACAATTCCATGGAAATGAAGTCTCGAATTCAAAGTACATTCCTTTAAACATCCTTCTTGCATAAGAGTTTCTAACTTTCTCATCTATTCTTCAACCCCCCCAATATGGAAACATTCCATATTTTCCATACGACAATTCATTATTAATAGACTCCTGTCTATTCATAATAATTTCAATATGGTCCTTCCATTACCATACTTCCAACTTTCCTTAAGCGACCAATCTTTGGCGAACCTTAGATTGTCCTTAACAGTTGCTCAACCACTTTAGTCATAACCGGTTCTAGTCCTTTTTCCCTCTTAATGCCCTAGGAATTTGGAAAAATTTATAACACGAGAATATTATATTATTTGCCATGTTCTCAGAATTCGAATTATGAAAAGGGATGTCGTAATCATAATTAAAATTTGAGAATGCAATTAACACATCCATATATAGAATTTCATTATGTTGAACCATTCCAACATAACATTCATATATATATATATGACTAAATGTGATTAAAATCTCAATCTAAGCTTTTAGAATTGAAATGAAGTATGAATTCCTCTCCCTTAATTATAGAAAAACAACTTTTTCAACCCCTGCAACTTCACGAATTGAAACTTTTTGTTTTCTATAATTAACATTGCTAACTTGCAATATTTACCATAATTAATTATGCTCCCACTAGCATAATAATTATTATCTTACCAGCATAACACTTATGCTCCCACTAGCTTTGACATGTATTCAGAAATCAGCTGGACTTCTAGAAATCAACACTTTGTTGACTTTCTTACCAAAGTTGAAATTTCTGATACTAGATGCTTCGATAAGACTTTATCTAAGCTTCTTAAACTCATACACCTTCCCTTAGATAACTCACATGTGTGTCTAAATAATTTAAGAACTATGAAGAGGTATGTCGTAATCATAGTCTCAATTGTTTAGACCTTTGCCATTTCTCACAAGTCCATGTTAGTGTGTCGGTTAACCACACACGCTCCACTAACGACTTTGAGAATGCAAATATCACAATTGCTATCTACTTAAAATCTTCTTAGTGAAAGCGTTTCCTCACCATAATTTTCATGAATCGAAGAGAAACCTTATGACACTTAGATTTTATGGTGTATGTGTTCCTATCTATGTGAATTTGTCAAAACCATAATCACAAGACAAGGTTAGTGACAAATCCAAACTCATATGGACTGAACTTGTTCATTCTTAATTTCTTGCCGCCTGGCAACACAAGGGCCTACCATTTCTTCCAGGTTGTTATGCAACCAATTGAGAACTCTCAGAACTCACATGCATAGTCAACTTTAATTGGAATGGGCACAGAAACAAGAATATGTCAACACGACAGGTCACAAACCTCAAGTCGTGTGCTAGTGTTTAAGAATAGGTTTATTCTTGATTAGTTCTTGAAACTTGTCAAGATCTTTAAGACTCCCACTGAACTCTTGACATATATGATTCACTTTGTCAAGGAACATTACTTGACAAACAAATATTCAAGAGTTAGTGCGGACTCTTATCAAGACAAACACTTCACACAATTGGCCTTAGTTGGTCTTTGTTTTATCCAAAACATCACAACTTACCAATTTCAAATGTACAAGAGTAGAAAACATTTTACTCTACATTTGACAAGTGTTATAAACCTTCTTTAAGATATTTCACTCAAGTTACAATTTTGGAATATGACTCTAAGAATTGTTTTGGAACGAAGTATGACTCATCTTCTTGATTTAACCACTTCAACAATTCATGACTCCTCTTCTTAGCCATAAGAATGCACTAAGATGTCCTTAGAGGATCAATTGTGATATGGTTTCATAATCATTAAGATGATCATAAAACATGATACTAAAGTACTCTCCCATCTTTTCAGATTTGAGAAACTTTTATCTTTCTGCCTAATTTGATTCTTCTCATGCGTTCTGCCATACATTGAAACTTTTCCAATGTTTCATAATTATACATAAACTTGTAAGTATAACCATATTTAGTAAACTTTAGTAAATCATGACGAACGGTCTTATCGATCTTTGTGGTGGACTTTGATCAGTGCACAAGAATGTGTACTCGATCCCTTAGTCCTTCACTTGAATCACATATACATGTGGTCGAGGAATTAGTCTTAATTTTTCCAAAGATGAAAACTCGCATTCATGATACAATACTACTTGCATGATTCCAAGTTTCTGTCCAATTGAAAACTTGCGTGATGAGAATCTTTCCTTATTTGGTAAACTTAGACACTACCACAAATGAAAGAATCAAATTCATATTTCCAATATTGCTAGAAACATACAAACATCAATTTTTTTCATAAATGCCATTGCAAGGAGATATAAAACAAAACAAAATTTTATTTATAAAATGCGGAAAAAGAACTTTTCCTTACTATGCAATTACAAGTGAAAAACTATGTTATTACATATTTTCTAGCAATCTATCATAACTCTAAGCAGCAGCTCAAAAATCCGATCTTCGAACCATGCGATTGAAATCCATCTTCGTGATCAGATTCATCATACTTCTTCCGTTAAGCTTCCTTCCCTTTGCATGATCCTGCCAAACATCAAAATGCAGCCTAGTCACATCATGTATTAAGAATCAACAATTAGAAACTTAACAGAGTTAGATAGTGTACTTACCTGAAGCAGAGTCAAACATTTTGTCTCTACTTTCTTTCATATCTTTCAGGTAGTCAGGGCAGCTTCGCTTCCAATGTCCCTTCTCTTGACAGTAAAAACATACAGACTCTTTGGGAATGGTATACGGGACTATCACAGACTTAGCCTTTCTCTCTACCATTTGGTCAACTGGGTTGAACATGGCCAATCCATTTCCATTGGGAAGAGAAAACTTTTATGGACTTCAAATGTTACCATTGTCAATGTCCATGGAAATTTGAGAAGTAGATCTTCCACCCAAATTTACTTTTCCAGTGCGCCAAAACATTGCGGATTCAGCAACAAGCAAATAGTTGAGATCAATAAGGGTCATGTCGTGGTCTGTCACATAATAGTCCTTAATGAACTCACTATATGACTCAGGAAGTGACTGAAGAACCCAGTCAACAGCCAACTTCCTTGAGACTTCGACACCCAACACTCTCGGCCTGTCGATATGTGACTTCATCTCCAAGACGTGAGTACACACAGGCCTTCCATCTTCATGTTTTATTGCAAGTAGGGCTTGAGTGACCTTGAATTTTTCAAGTCTTCGAGCTTGTGGTTCAGGGAGAATAATTGGAGGAAGTGGAGGAAGAGAAGTATGATTTCCATGATCCAATCGCGGGACATCATCTTCATTAGGAAATCTTGTTCCAAGGGATTTAGGAAGACCATAGTTGTCTGAACCATACATCTACAATGGGAGAAATTCAAGTTAGTTGATTTAAGTCCTTAATATAACACCCAATATGAAATTTTAAGGCTAGGACCCAACACAATATTTTATAACTTGGAAGAGGGATGTCGTAAACTAAGCTATAAAATATTTGAAGGTAGGCGCATGACGATTCACCAATTTCCACCAAGAAAAACGAAATAAATTATTAGGTTTTAATTGGATTGAAACTCCTAGATTCTTTTGAGATTCATTGAACTTTTTCAATGGCATGTTTAAATCTCGATTGTGCCCTCTCAAGTTTGTGACTGGGATGCCGAGGATCACAAACAAGGTGTGAATAACCATGCAAATTAACTTGGTACCCTTAATTTTTATCACCTAATCGATGTGCCGGTTAACCACACGTGCTCCACCAATCTATGATAAATATTAAGTTACCATTTGCCACTCTTACCGGTCCATGTTAGTGTGTCGGTTAACCACATACGCTCCACCAACGACTTGGTAAGGTACAAAGTGTAATTTCATGGGTTAGCACCAAATTCACATTTTCCTAAAGTAACTAAGATTGGGAATTTATAAGTGTTTAGTTACTTTATATTTATCATTATACTTTTAATGAAGGGAGAATTAGAGTCCAATCCTACCCGTTCGGCTAACGACCCTCCACCAGTCAAGGAAGCGGTAGGTGAGAGTGGACACCCATTAAACTGCCATTTTATAGGCATTAACCTTATACCCCCCTTATAGACCGACTTCGTGAATGAAGCCTACTAACGGTAATATTAACTTTTACTCTTATACATATATATAAATATTAAACCTATAATATTATAATAGTATAAGGGTTGAGCTTTAAACTGTTTAAAATTCTAGGGTTTGGAACTAAAGTATTCAAAAGTGTAACTTTACAAATTCCAAAACTTGAGGGCACGTTTTGAACAATTCCAGAACTTTTGGAATCTATAACATATGAGTTTAATATGGCTTTTAATGGCAAGACTCTTGAAAATCCATAATTTGAGGACAAGTTATGGATGTCATAAAACAATTTATGGAAAAAAAAACTTTCAAAAACATAACTCATGACTTTTAAAGACTCATTAACAAGAAAGACTTTTGGTTTTCCATAACTTGAGGACAAGTTATGGAATCCATTAAAGGTCATTTAGATCATCTAATAAACAAACAAACATGTCAAGAAAAACTATGATCTAGATTAAACTCATATGAACAAGGCAATTCAAATCAAACAATTTTCATGTAATTAGCCTAACCATTAAACTAATACAAAACATGAAACTTTTGACAATTATCTTTTGAATTGGATTAGAATGATCATTACCACATCAAAAACATGTTTATAAGTTCAAAAACAGCTTAGGGTAATGATTCTAGTCCAATTCCAGCCTTAAAAGACGAAAATATGCACTATGTGCCTCCTACTCGCCGAGTGTATGAACCTACTCGACGAGTAGGATGATTTTACTCTTGGACTCGGCGAGTCCACAGTCCAAAAAGCCAGTTTTTCGATTTTTTCAGCAATTGTATCAAGTATAATTGAAAACAAAACCTAGACTCTGATACCACTGATGGGTTATGAGCATTCTAACACTCCTATGGTGTGCATGCAACCCTATGTGCCTTGGATCTATGTTTTCACTATTATACATGCAAATATACAAAATTCCAAAGCATCATCCTAACTAGCATATTATGGAGCAACTATACTACAAAAGTATAGTTAGATGACATACCTTTTGACGGAGCTTGAAGTCTTGAACCTTTAAGAGCTTAGCCCCAATAGTGTGGAAGCCTCAAATGGAATCACACAACACCAACAACAAATGGAATAACTTGAGAAGAAGGTTACTTTGGTTCTCCCTATGAAAATCGGCCCTTGCCCTCACTATATGTATCCACTAGTGCCATTTCATGAACCATGGGATCCTTTATATATTGTGGCTCATTAGGGTTACACCATGTAAACCCTAATGTGCATGACTTTTCATTTCCTTCATGATCCATGGGTTTTAATCTCCATGGAGTATCCATGGGTTACCACATGGGTTAAGCCCAACATGAAGGACAATGGATCATAAGCCCACATATATAAGAATGAATGATTTACATAATCAATCCCCATATATTTAATTAGTCTCTTTTTATCACAAAACTAATTCCAAATTAATTCTTGATCAATACTAATTAAATAATGTGATTTCATATTAATATATTAGAACTTATAATATATTAATATAAATCATAAATAACCTTTTCTCACTTATCTATCCAATTGTTCCGATGTCGTGCAACCCAAATGGACCATGCTACTCTCGGGTCGAGTACATACCAATAATAGTTATGGGCTTAGACATCTAATCCAACAAGTCATATGTTGTCTCCTCTGCGTGATTGAAATAATCCGACCTGGAAAACAGCATATGCAACATTCTATTTCACAACCCCTCTATTTGTGTTAGTCACATGTTGTCCCTCTGCGTGATTGGAAGAGATCCGACCTGGGTCACAACATATGCATTTGTAAATCTGACTTCTCTCTTAATGATTGTCTACTCATCTAAAGTAAGGAGTTCTTTGGAAGCTCTTGATTGTCGGGGTCTATTGGGCAGTGGGAAACGCATTCTAGTACACCTAAAATTGAACCATTTAATAGGTTGTATGTAGATCTCACTGTTGAATTTAAGTGGACAACAATATCCTTGGTCGTCGTCAGCTAAATAGTCCATTTAGGAATTTAGGTGAAATGTCTTGTCTTTTATTTTCTGTCAAAATTTTCAAAAATCCTTCGTGTTTAAGTGGACCACAATACCGACAACTGACCAGATCTATTCATGAAGGTGAAGGTACTGAAAAACAAGTTAAGACTGTGTCGGAACTTATGATCCCAAAAATGTTAAAATTCTTAATTTTGAAGATTGATTAGTGTTACTTTATTTTTTATTTTTTATTTTCTATTTTTTATTTTTTTTATTTTTAGTTTTATTTTCTAAAAATTTAAAATTTGGTTTGCATTTAAAATTTTAGATTTTATTTTATTTTAGTTTGATTTTTATTATTTTACTTTGTTTTAAGTCTTCAAAATGTTTCTTTTCTAATTAAAAATGGATTTTTGGGCATGGATTTAAAAATTTCAGTATAAGCCCATCGGATTTTGGGTTATGGGCCGAAAATGTGAATAGGGTATAAAAGGGGTGAATTTTCGGCCAATAACTCCATTTCCTTTGTTTCCAGCCAAAAATTCTTGATTTTGCTCTCATTCTCTCTCTCTCCTGCTCATTTGCGTTTTCTGTCAAAATCATCTCATCGATTCATCAATTTTTGCGTGTTTAGATCAAAATTGATCTTTGATTCTTCAAGGTATACAGATGGCGAACCCCATACAACTAATCTTAACTCGATTTGGTGAAGTTTTTGCAGGATTTGGAACGAAAACGCTTGTTTTGACGGAAGTTCTTTGTAATTTCTGGGTTTGTGTTTTCACCCATTTGCGGCTTAAAACCCATATTCAAATGATTTTTAATTTTAAGTGTAGCGTTTTTGGCCAAAAACTCTTGCTCAATTTAAAGTTGGACCACATCAAAATAAATCTAATTTTGACCTATTTTTAATCAAATTTACCATTTTGAGAAAATTGACTTTACTTGCTTAATCCTGTTTTTTCTCACTTGGCTCGTTTGGTGCAGAATGGTTGGAATGAAGTTTTCTGAAAATCACAATATTAATGCATGCTTTTCTGATCCACCTAAAATCCATCAAGAGTTTAAGTCAATGGTTCATGGACTTAACAACTGCAGACTTACTCACGCTCTTAGATCAAATCCCATGATTTATAAGGAGTTAGTGAATGAATTCTGGGATAAAGCTTCCATCAACAATGAAGGAGAAAATGGAGAAGGCCATGTGGAATCAACTGTCAAAGGGATAAAAGTTGTTGTGACTGAACAAACCATCAGGAAAGTTCTTCAATTTAGGGGTCAGCCAGGCTCCCCAACTGAAATTCTTGTTGATCAGATAAGGGAGGTTCTGGATAGAATGGGTTATGAAGGAACTTTTCCTCCAACAATAAAGAAGTTGCTCCCTCCTTACTGGCACTTTCTTGCCCACTCTTTTATTATCTGCATCTCAGGCAGAAAAGGAGGAGCAGATGAGATCTCTTTATCATCCACCGGTGCCATTGTTGCTCTAATCATGGACTTGGACTTCAATTCTCAAAGCTTGTATTAAATGAGATCATGCGAAGTTACAATTGAAGAAGAAGGATGTATTTTTGATGTATCCAAGGTTTCTTCAAATGATCTTTGATGATCAATATCCATAATTGGAAAGAAAGGGTGAAACTTTGGATTTGAAATCCTTGGGTCCAAACACTTTTGGACTGATGAAGCAGAACCGCAAGGTTTCAAAGGTTGTATTTAGGGGAACAAGCCCCTTGATAAAGTTTTGTAGATTTTCTGAAATAGAAGAAGCCTCTGAATCAGAAGATGGTTCAGAAGATGAAGATGTTACAGTCTCTGAGCACGAAGATGACATTGTTCCTCCCGTAGCAATTGTTGCAGAGGAACATGTACATATGCTTAATGATGATGATGATGTTGATGATGATGATAATGTTGATGATGAAGGAGTTGGGATGAATCAAGGGGGTGATGCACTAGGTGTTGATGATGAAGATTTCTTCTTTGATTTCGAGCCGAATAATGATGACATCCGTTCGTTCTTTGATGATGTTAATGACGTTGTGAATTCTACAACTGAGACTGTCAGAGACTCTAATATTCTCAAGCTTCCACTTCAAACACCTGATCAGATGGCAGACATGATTGCTAATTTGGATTCAACTGCGAGGATTCCTACCCGAGCAGTTGCTACTCCAACCATCATTCCATCTGATCGTGATCTGGAAGAGTCTCGAGCCTCCCAACCACCACTTAAAAGAAGACGAGAAGATCCAAGGCCGGGAGTGCTCATTAGGGAACAATCTCAGCCTGTTCAACAATCAACTGTGGCCGTTACACCAACCCAACCAACTCATGTTGATAGCCAAGTGTTGCATGAGGCGCCCAGTGTTATTCGTACATCTTTTGAAGTCGGAAGCTCGTCAGCTCCTGGTGGCTCCTCAGCACCCCAACATGCTCATATGTCGCTTCCGAACGGCTGGCTAGGTTTTTAGTCCAAGAAGGTGTTGACCATGCATCCAAGGGAAAATGCATATACATAGGTGCAGGGAGCTCCACTAATGAAGATCCAAAATTTGTTGAACTAAAGGAAGAAATCGGGATCTTAAATCAGAAGCTTATTGAGAAGGACGTTTTTATTGGAACTCTAGACATTAGAGTCTCCGAGCTTGAAAAGGAAAACTCTCAAAAGTCAAAACAAATTTTTGATTTGCAGCTCAATCTCGGCGCTCTCACTGCCGAATACTTTGATTTGAAAAATAAGCTAATTAGTGAATTTGGTGACAAATTCAAAACATCCGTCAGTGAGCCTAATGAAAAAGATGCTTCCCCTAGCGTTTCTGCCCCAGTTCCACAAGATGTTTCGCGCCATACCAGTACAACTTGAATCGTTGAACAATTTGAAAATAAACCTGCCAATACTGATCCCAGAGTCACATTGAAGCGAGATGTTCCGCGCCATACCAGTACAACTCGAATCATTGACCAATTTGAAAATAAACATGCCAATACTGATCCCAGAGTCACATTGAAGCGAGCTCAGAAGGAAGCCTCTACTCAAAGAAAAGGGAAATTTCTCTTCATGAAAAATTCTGATAAAAACGTTCGTGGTGATCAGCCCCAGTTGAGTGTGATTGAGATCGGGAAAAAGTGGCTCTAAGCCAAGAATGGAGACAGGTCGGGAATTACGGTGTGGGGATTTCATGACCAGAAGAACGTCTGGGCAGTCAAAAGGAAAAGTGGAAATGTGGAGTATTATGCGCATCAAAATGACTTTAGTTCTTGGACTAAAGTTGATCTTACAGAATTGGCTGAGGCTCCCTTCCACAACCCATCGAACGATCCTCATGGAACTAACTTCAAGCTCTTTTTGGAGAACCAAGTAAAGAGAAAGTTCAATGGGATGAAGACTGCAGAGTCTTTTGTCAAGAAAACCAAGGGCATATTTGATCCCAACACAAATGTACCGTAAAAAATATGATGTGGCCTCCTATCAAACAGATGATAAAAATTCCTATTGTTCCACAGTTACTTGACGGTTCTCTGCAGAACATGGAATTATGGGTATTTGATGAGGTCACAGCCACCGCCGTCATCAAGCTACCGACTCGTAATATTCGTCTTATTGAAGCAAAGGATCTCCTACAGTTCGGTGAGCGTGATATCCGTACTTTGGCAGAGCATCAGATCTTGGTCAATGATGATATTCTGGAGGTTGCTGCTAAAGAGTTTACTAGCATGGTCGCTGAAATTATCAACAAGAGAATGTGGGCAGGCGCATGGGAAGTTCAGATGTGATGATCGTCGACAAGCCTTGAATTCATGGTAGCATCAAACCAAGGGGGAGACAATTGTAAGTCCCTCACCAATGAACCAACTAGTGATCAAACAATGTGAACAAGCTAAAATGATAAATCAAGAAGGAGTAGAGGCGAGATCAATCCAAATGCACATGATTTTCTATTGAATCAATTGTCAGGTACAAAGGATATTACACACAGCAATGACCGAAACAGCTATACCAAAACTGGTCATCTAAGTCTCCTATTTATAGGGAACACAAACGGCAAACTAGTTTACAACCGAAAACACCACGGGACCGAAAACGAAACGTTTTCGATCCAACCAACCGAAATCTCAGATAAAGCCCTAACAAGAAGTAATAATGCCTACAAAACATATATGCCTAGCAAAAACCAACAAATTAGGTCCTAAGAGTTGCTGGTGTTTGGGCCTGAAATTATCTTTGGGCCAATGTTGGTATGTTTGGGCCTATTGGGCCTTGTGGCCCAATATAGAATTGGACTTTGATGTTAGGCCCATTAGTGAAGGAATGAACTTTGGGCCATTGTGGAGGTTCTTGGACTTAGAATTATGGCTCTTTGATTAGGTTGACTTATAATCCTAATTAGGGTATTTGTATATTTGTTCAGTGTGAGACTTTGGCTGGTAGTTGAGCAGTGATTGTTTTCAGCAGCTGGGGTGAGTCTTCTCACTATAGCAATGGGTCGAAGGCACCAATGTCGGCCCATTACTTGATATGATATTTTAATAATTGAATATGCAATGGTTATGTGATTTGATATGTATTGACTAATGTGAAGACCATGGGGGATCCCATGGCACTTGGTAAGACCATGAGGGGGAGCACATGGCCCTTGGATGTAAGACCATGAGGGTAGCCCATGGCATTCCAGATGAAGACCATGGAGGGAGTCCATGGCAAATCTATGTATATATGTGCATGGCATTATGTGGTTATGTGTTTTGTGTATTTGGGAAACTCACCAAGCGTGTGCTTACAGTTTTGTTGGGTGTTTTAGGTACTTCAAGTTCTAAAAGAAAGGGCCCGACTTGATGGCGCATCGTGCACTCTTCAGTATTTCCGCACTAGTTGTTTTGGATACCCTGATCTTTTGAGCAATGTGTTTATGTAATGGAATTTTGGAAAAATAAATATGAATGAGATTTCTAATTATTAAATAAAAAAAATTATTTGAATTTTTGGGCTGTTACAAGTTGGTATCAGAGCCTTGGTTTGAGGGATTCGGGCACACTCTCGGGTGTGTCAGAACTCAAACCGAGGAAATGGTAAACCTTTTTCAAAAGAAACCAAAATTTAGAGTTTTTATTGAAAACGATTTTCATAAGTAAAAAGGGGAGAGTGCAATGCGCGTAATCGGTCGAGCTCAAGTAAGTGTTCCCAATGTATTAGCCATGTTATAGTTATATTTGGAAATTGATGTTGAATTGATTATTTGCTAAGTGTATGCTTTCAAAGTTGTATATGTCTAGAATTGCATAGCCCTATAATTATGGATTTTGCCTTATACATGTTCCTTGTTTGGTTGTGGTTTAGATAGAAGCTTTATTTGATAATCTTTGTGATTCTATTTGTGTATAACTTGCATGCATAGGGAAACCTGTTATGATTGACTTAAGTTTTTGGTTTGATGAGGATTGAGAAATCCTAGAATAATCTAGGATCTGAGTTTCTGTTGTGTTTCGTGAGTTATGTTTTTTTGGTTGGGTGAATTGGAGGTATCAGGTATGGCCTTGGGGAAGGTACAGGTAGGTGTGGAAGGTAGTATTAGGCCCGTACTACTGTAAGCACATGACCTTTACCCAAAACAATGTCAAACCTGGAAGCTCTAAGGATTTCGGTGAGGAGGAACCCCTTCTAACTTCCTTATCAATTTATATGTATATGGTATTTTTTTCAGTTGAGGATGGTGATGATTACGCGAGGTTCAGGTTCAGGATCAGGATTAGGATCATGTTTAGAAACTAGTGCAGAGCCCATTGATGAGAGGTTGTGCGATCTCATCGCGGCTGAGGTTACTCGTGGCGTCCTTGACGCTACCCCGGTGATCTTCGGTACCGTCAACGAGGGGATCATGAAAATTATGGAGAAGCGGCTCAGGTCCTTTCGAGCCAATATTGTCGTGGGTCAGATTGGGACTCGAACTCCCTTATTTCTTGAGTTCAAGGCGTGCGGTGCGCCTGAGTTCTTTAGGGTTAGGGACCCCATCACTAGTCGACGTTGGGTGGCAGACATGGAGAATGCCCAGCGCACGAGCTTTTGCCCCGAGGCGGCAAAGGTGGGGTTCGCGTTTTGTATGTTGAGGGATCGGGCGCGAGATTGATGAGAGGAGGTTACCCACGAGGTGGGATCAGCGGCCGTGGCTGAGATAACTTGGGAGGAGTTTGTGCGGAGGTTTGATCTAGAGTTTGCAATAGCTATTGAGGTGAAACGATTGGTGAGGGAGTTTCAGGATCTTCAGCAGACAACAGATACTGTGGCAGAGATCACCACCAAGTTTAGAGAGGGGACGCTATTGGTTCCACAGTACGCTGCAGATGAGGGGATGAAGAAGACGAGGTATCATTCCATGCTGAGGGATGATATATGTGAGTTTGTGAGCTTTTCGGGGTGCAAGACCCTGAATGACATGCTGGAGAAGGCCCGGGAACGGTAAATTGAGTTGGAGCTCCGGATGAAGCGGAAGTCGGGGCAGGTTCAGGAAGCACTGGGTAAGGATAAGAAGCCTAAGACCTCCGATCCTTCCAGTAGGGGCCAGCAGGGCCGGGGCCGATGTGCAAAGTGCGGCGAGCCGCACAGTTGAGCCTGTCGGGCGACAGGCTCGACATGTTATGCTTGTGGCCAGCCGGGCCACATGAGCAGGGATTGCCCCAATAAGGACTTGATTTGTTTTCAATGCAACTACACCGGCCATAAAAAAGTCTGATTGTCCAAGGTTCATGGGAGGAGCAGTGGCGGCGCCTACGTCCGCCACAATGAGGATTACTGATGGCCGCCCGGTCAAGGCGGAGGCTCCTGCGGTGAAGAGCCATGCATTTTAGTTGGCCACAGAGGAGGCCCGAGCAGCACCAAACGCCGTGACTGGTATGTGATCTATTTATGTCTTATTTATTTTATTGTTATGATCATGTTGTTATGATCTTATATAGGGACCTTTTTCGTCAATGGATTGTCGGCCCATGTTCTTTTTCGATTCGGGGGCTACCCGATCATTTGTATATCTTACGCTCAGCAAGAAGTTTCGAGATGCTCCTGGGACTTTGGATTCCCCACTCGAGGTGGAGATTGCGGATGACCGCACCATGAGCGTTGCGAGGGTATTTCGGAGGAATGTTCTGAATATGTTCGGCAAGGGGTTTCCTATTGATTTAATTCTGATTCCTTTGCGGGGTTGAAAGTAATCATCGGAATGGAATGGTTGGGGACCAATGGGGCCATGATAGATTGCGAACGTCAACTGGTGAGAGTTCGAACCCCAAGTGGGGAAGAACTGGTTATCCATGGGGAGAGAGCCTCGCATGGGCCAACCCTCTGTTCGGCTACGAGGCCTAGGAGATTTCTTCAGTATGGTTGTTCTGGGTTTCTGGCTTATGTCTCGGATTCAAGGGTGGAGGCCACGTCAGAGATGAGCAGGGTACCTATTGTGCGAGATTTTCCCGATGTTTTTCCAGAGGAGTTGCCTGGGGTGCTTCCCGAGAGGCAGGTAGAGTTCCGGGTTAATTTGATGCCTAGTGCGGCTACGATAGCCATGGCGTCGTATCGCCTAGCTCCACCTGCGATGCAGGACTTTTCTACGCAGCTGCAGGAGCTGCTAGACAGGGTATTTATCCGTCCGAGCAGTTCCCCGTGAGGAGCACCGATCCTGTTCATGAAAAAGAAGGATGGGTCACACAGGATGTGCATTGATTATCGGAAGTTTAACAAGCTGACAGTGAAGAACCGTTACCCGCTTCCGAGGATTGATGACTTATTTGATCAACTTCAGTGTCACAACTGGCATTTTGCTAGGAAATTCTATTCTCGTGTAAACATCATCCATTGTAAAATCTTGTACTCTAAGTGAATACTATACTCTATGCTCGTTAAAATACATCTCATATGTTCAAATAAGGGTTGGAAACCCTATAAATCCCGGCTCAAGTTCATTATGGACTAGGATTCTCTTATTGGGCCTAAGGGACCAATAAATCATCAATTCATCAATCTATAACATTTTGGGCCATTTGGGCCTAGAATGATTCATTATACCTCCAATGGACCATGATGGGTCATAAATGATTTAATTAACCTTAATGGGCCATAAACCCATTCATTTTACCATTTTGGGCCGTGAACCTTCTTAAGGGCCCAATGGGCCGAAAAATGCTTGGAGCTTCATAAAAATTCAAACAAGACCAATAATGGGCCAAATCATTTCATCCTCATCTCTCTTAAGCCCAAATTCTCGGCCCATTATGCTTATTAGACAAAAAAAAGGAAAAAGGAGGAATTTTGTGCATTAGACACCTCATGTTTGCATGGTGGTCTTCCATGCAAACATCACCTCACCATCTCTCACTCTCTCTTCTCTTATTATCAGCCAAAACCCCTCCCCTCACCTCTCTCATTTTTCCTTTCAAACATCTTCAAAACACTCTCTAGAACACCTCCCTTTTTCCTCTAAAATTTTCAAGATTTCGGGTGTAGCTTCAAGAGATTCTTCTTCAAGATCATCAACTTTGGTAAGTTCTTACTTAGATCTATGACTTAGCTTCTTGATTTCTTCAAAATCTCCTCCTAACTCATACCATTTCATGAATCATGCATCTTAGAGCCATCTAAGTTCTAAAGTTCTTCAAGAAGCTTGCTAGGACCAAAATCTCTTCACATCTTCACCAAAAACTGAGAACAACAAGCAAAGTGAGTTCATACCCCCTATTTTCGATTTTTACTTTGTTTTGGAGGAGAATACAAGTTGTGTTGTGTAGATCTATGTGTGTATGCATGAATATGTGTGTTTTTCATGATTTACTTGGTGGTTATGTGTTATTTACTTCATAAATCTAAAAATATGTTAAGAATATTAAGTTTATCACTTGGATCTACATGAAAACCTTGATAAAAGTATGTGTTATCACACATAATACATGTAAACTTGTAGATCTGGGATTTATACACTTAAAATAGCAAAAATGAGTGTTGTGTTCAAAGATCTATAAACTAAACTCAAAAATCAGCCATTGATAGAAAAGCTTTGGTCCAATCTCGAACTTTTTTTACCACCTTAATGATAATATTTTTCAAAGCTGTTTTACATGCAAACGGTTCAGGTTTATACCTTTAAAATGACTACTCTCACGTTTTCATACGAGTTTTCTACAATTTTTGGCGAATTTTACAAAACTGCCTATCATATTTGAAATAATTTCGGACCAGCCTGTGAAGGTAAGCAATTTCACACTTGTTAGAGACCATTAAAAATTATGAGAAACATTATGAACAAAGTAGACAAAATTTCAAAACTTCCAGACTTTACGGATCCAAATTTCGACTTACGATGATTTTTCTACAAATTTTCCAACAACAGGGTCAGAAAAGTCAAAAACCATAAAAATGTGTATTTTCACAAAAATCAAGCCAAAAATGATATTTTTGACAAAAATGGGTTAGAAATGTTATTTTTACCAAAAACTAGCTATAAATACAAGTTTTGAGCAAAATGGGGACAAAAGTGTTATTTTTATTAAGATTGGGCCTTAATTGTAAATTTTTGGCTTATTGGGCCAAGAATGTCATTTTTACAAAAAGTGGGCTTTTTATGCTATGTTGGTAAATAAATTAACTAATACTAGCAATAAAATAACAAACGGACTAATTTTGACATTTGTATAATATTGGGCCTTAGAGGCCCATTAATATGCTTGATAGGTCCTGAATACTATTTATTTGTTTATTGGGCCTCATTGACCCATTAACATGTGTGACGAACCTTGGATACTATTTGCATGCTATTTGGGCCTGTAAATACCTTACATGTGAAATGGGTCTTAGTTGTCCTTTTACATATATTTCGGGCCCATGTTATATGAATCTCACTCCTATTAGGTCTTGAAATGACTCACATGTTTAGCAATGCCCTAGTGGCTCACTTACATGGTTCATTGGGCCTGGAATGAGTTTTATACATTTTTCTTCGCGTAAATTTGATTAAGGATCTAGTGAGTTTTGTCGGTTGACACCTATTGAGTGTACGATTGTAGTCTGTAGTTATAACCAGAGTCTCTTGGAGGGAGAGCGCGAATTTGTGTATAGATCTATACGGGGGTGACGCCCCACACCTGAGCTGTTCGCTACAGTTAGACTAGTCCAGTCTAGGGTGACAAAACGTACCTTAAACAAGTCGGCGTCTTCCAGATGTCAAGACAGGCGAAAGTGTCATTATCAAGTATGGCTGTAACGGCTCATTTAGAGGAATTAACGTTATAAATTTACGGAAGAACATTCTTTTCTTTTCTCTTTGGATTACTCAGGAACATACATGTACTGGTACTCAACCTCGAGGGTTGGTACGGCAGCTTTCTCTATTGCAGACAACATCGGGTTGTCTGGGGGCATTCTCTTCACGTTTTCTTCATTATCTTTATACATTCTAATAAACAATAACACACATGCATTAATACGAGATCTGACACAAACATGATAAACTGTTTACAGAAAATATCGGATTTTCTGGGTTTTACGAATAATCCAAATCATTTTCACAAAGATGCTTATGAACTCACCAACATTTTTATGTTGACCTTTTTAAATTAACTTGTATTCTCAGGGAACCGTTGAAGCAGGTTCGGTGGATCAATTTAACAGACGTTTTGTTATATTTATGTCTCATCATACTTAGAACTTTTGGCATGTAATATTCAAACATAATACTTGAGGTGAACAATGTCAGTTGTTATATTGTAATGCATGGTGATGATGATGTTATGTTTCATATATATTCATTGTGATGATATTTCAATTCAAAGTCACACGAGCCCCCGGACGTTTCCGCCGTCTGGTTCGGGGGTGTGACATTCAAGGTGCATCTTGGTTTTCCAAGATTGATCTTCGGCCGGGGTATCATCAGATGAGGATATACCGAAGACGGCTTTCAGAACTCATTTGGGCTCACCAATGCTCCAACAACGTTCATGGATCTCATGAACTGGGTTTACATGTCGATGTTGGATCGGTCTGTGATCGTTTTCATTGATGATATCTTGGTCTACTCTAAGACCAAGGAGCAGCATGAGCAGCATTTGAGGGAGGTGTTGGAGACCTTGAGGAGGGAGAGGATATATGCCAAATACTCCAAATGCGAGTTTTGGTTACATGAGGTGTAGTTTCTAGGGCACATCATCAACCAAGAGGGTATCTTGGTGGATCCGGCCAAGATTGAGGCGGTGATGCATTAGGAGGTTCCGAAAAACATATCCGAGATTCAGAGTTTCTTGGGTCTGGCGGGTTACAATCGGAGATTTATCCATGATTTCTCCAAGATTGCAGTACCTTTGACCCGCTTGACCAAGAAGAGTGTGACTTTTCAGTGGGGGCCAGATCAGCAATTGGCATTTGAGACCTTGAGGCAGAAATTATACGAGGCCCCGATTTTGGTTCTACCCGAGGGATTGGATGATTTTGTGGTTTATTGTGATGCTTTTATTTCGGGTGTGGGAGTTGTTCTGATGCAGATGGGTCATGTGATTGCTTACGCCTCGAGGCAGTTGAAGCCTCATGAGGCGAATTACCCCACTCATGACTTGGAATTGGGGGCGGTGGTGTTTGCCCTCAAGATTTTGAGGCATTATTTATATGGGGTTCGGTGCACCACTTTCACTGATCACAAGAGTTTGAAATATTTGATGGATCAGTCGAATTTAAATATGCAGCAGAGGAGATGGTTAGATGTGGTGAAACATTATGACTGCAATATTTTGTATCATCTCGAGAAGGCCAATGTGGTGGTTGATGCTTTGAGCCGTAAGATGGCAGGTGCTCCGATCCGAGATGTTTGCTTGAGGATGACGGTTACCTCACCTTTGATGGATATGATCAAGGGGCACACGTGGAGGGATTGAAAAAGGAGTATTGGAAGACTGATTCCATTGTTTGTTCAAGATAGTCGGGGGTTATTGACTTAGTGTGGTAGGGTTTGGGTTCTGGCATTTGGGAGAGTGAGGCAAAAGATTTTGGAGGAGACGCATAAGTCCAAGTTTTCTATCCATCCGGGGGCTACGAAGATGTACCAAGACCTAAGATTGAGCTACTGGTGGCCCTGCGTGAAGCGGTAAGTTGCTTGGTTTGTTGAGCGGTGTTTGACCTACAGGAAGGTCAAAGTCGAGCATCAAAGGCCTCACGGCAAGGTTCAACCGTTACCCATCCCCATGTGAAAATGGAAGGAGATCACCATGGACTTTATCACGAAGTTACCTAGGACGGCACGGGGTGTTGGTTCCATTTGGGTTATTATAGACAGGTTGACCAAGAGTGCTCATTTTATTCCGATTTTCGAGAGTGTCTCCGTCGAGAAATTAGCGGATATTTATGTGCGGGAGGTGGTGGTCAGGCATGGAGTGACGGTATCTGTGGTCTCGGACCACGTTGTTCGATTCACTTCCAGGTTCTGGAGGAAGTTTCACGAGGATTTGGGTACTCAGCTTCTTTTTAGCACAACTTACCACCCCCAGACTAATGGGCAGAGCGAGCGGACGATCCAGACGCTTGAGGATATGCTTCGGGCATGTGTTTTAGACTTCGGAGGGAGTTGGGATACTTACCTCCCACTAGTAGAGTTCTCTTACAACAAAAATTATCATGCTAGTATTGATCGACCCCCGTTCGAGATGATGTATGGTCGGAGGTGTAGGACTCCGGTTTGTTAGGTGGAGGTTGGCCATCAAGTCATGGGAAGCACCGAAGTGGTGCTTAAGACCACCGAGTTGATTCAACAGGCGCGTGACGAGCTGTGAGTCGCACAGAGTCGTCAGAAAAGCTATGATGACCGACGTCGTTCGGATCTTGAGTTTTAGGTGGGGGATTTTGTTTTGCTAAAGTTGTCACCTTGGAAAGATGTCATCCAGTTTCGGAAGAGGGGCAAGTTGGGGCCCCGATTCATTAGTCCTTTTAGGATCTCTTCCCGAGTTGGAAGGGTTGCTTATTGGTTGGATCTTCCTGATGAGCTCAGTAAGATCCATAACACCTTCCACGTGTCTCGGCTCCGGAAGTGTGTAGCAGATGAGGCTGCAGTTAGTTCATTGGACGACATTCAGGTGGATGAGAGCCTGAATTATGTGGAAATTCACAGTGCAGTTTTGGATAGAAAAACTAAAGCTCTCCGGAACAAAGTGGTGAAGATGGTTAAGGTGCAATAGCAACACCGGAGGGCTCCGAATGGACTTGGGAACCGGAGGACGAGATGAGAGAGAAATACCCAAACTTATTCGCATCAGCAGACTTCGAGGACGAAGTCTGGGGAGATTTGTAATGATCGAGGTTCAGGTAATTACTCTTTTTCACATGGAATGAATTTTTCTTGCAAAAAGGGTCCCTATGTACGTTGGGCGTACATAGGTGTACGCTTAGCGTACTGGGGGAAAGTTGGTCGCGGGTGTGCACCATATATGTGGGGCATACAAAGCAGTATGCGGGGAGTATGCGACTCAGGATTAAAACCCTAATTTTAGAGCAAGGCTCCTATTTAAACATTTTTATGTTACTTGGGCGTTACCCTAGTCAGCCTCCATAGTCTATTATCGTCCCAAATCCCCAGATTTGCATAAGAGTGTAATCTTTGCGCTTAAAAGTGTTTTGGTGGCCATTTCTAGTGCGTTTTCAAGAAGGAGAAGGTGGTGATCAAGCCTTGGATGTTATTGGGCTTCTAGATCCTGCATCTAGTCCATCTTGAGGTAAAAAGTCTAGACCTTTCCATCTCTTTTGCTAGTTTGAGTTAGGGTTTGTTATGAAGTCCATTTTTGGTTCATGGACCCCCTCTTGCGATTTGAGCAACTCCAGAGGCTATAAATTTTGGATCTAAGCTCCTTGGGCATGTTTAATGCATAAAAAAGCCATCTTGAAGGTTGTATTGAGACCATGCATGAGTTTAAGTTCTTAAAAGTGGTCTTAATGGGAAAAAATGAAGTATTGGGATCCCATGTGACATGCAAGGGCATAAAGTTGCCAACTTTATGCCCTATGACTTCTTAATAGAATCATATCTGGATTTAGACGTTGAGATCTCAAGTATTAAGCACTTAATGAACTTTTATGCATGAGCAATTGTACGTTGGGCGTACTATGTTGTACGTTGCGCGTACAGCCCTTAGCCCAGTACGCTAAGCGTACAGAAGAGGTACATTGGGTGTACGCTCTCAGGAAGCTTTGGGCATTGGCAGACCTTTGGACCTTTGGGCCCTAATGGATTTGGGTCTGGACTTGCTGGTGTTTGGGCCTGAAATTATCTTTGGTCCAATGTTTGTATGTTTGGGCCTATTGGGCCTTGTGGCCCAATACAAAATTGGACTTTGATGCTAGGCCTATTAGTGAAGGAATGACCTTTGGGCCATTGTGGAGGGTCTTGGACTTAGAATTCTGGGCTCTTTAATTAGGTTGAGTTATAATCCTAATTAGGGTATTTGTATATTTGTTCAGTGTGAGACTTTGGTTGGTAGTTGAGTAGTGATTCTTTTCAGCAGCTGAGGTGAGTCTTCTCACTATACCAATGGGTCGAAGGCACCAATGCCGACCCATTAATTGATATGAGATTTTAATAATTGAATATGCAGTGGTTTTGTGATTTGATATGTATTGAATTATTTGAAGACCATAGGGGAGCCCATGGCACTTGGTAAGACCATGAGGGGGAGCCCATGGCCCTTGGATGTAAGACCATGGGGGTAGCCCATGGCATTCCAGATGAAGACCATGGAGGGAGTCCATGGCAAATCTATGTATATATGTGCATGACATTATGTGGTTATGTGTTTTATGTATTTAGGAAACTCACTAAGCGTGTGCTTACTATTTTTTGGGTGTTTCAGGTATTTCTGGTTCTAAGGGCAAGGGCCCGACTTGATGGCGCAACGTGCACTCTCCAGTATTTATGCACTAGTTGTTTTGGATACTCTGATCTTTTGAGGAATGCGTTTATGTAATGGAATTTTGGAAAAATAAATATGAATGAGATTTCTAATTATTAAATGAAAAATTGTATTTGAATTTTTGGGTTGTTACACAAATATGGCCCAAATCCATAAAAGGCCAAAGGTTTAACAATGACCCGACTCAATAAAACTTTTGGCCCAACAAGAGCCTAAAACCTAGAGTCCAAAAGTGGCCCAAAATCAAAAGCCCCAAAATGGCCTCAGATGAGTACGCTTAGCATACTAGCTGGGTACGCCCAGCGTACAGCTCCACGACCAAGCGACTTACAGGGTTCGAACCCAGTAAGCGCAACGTACAAGGAAGTACGCCCGTCATATTGGTCCATGAGCCAATCCTTATTGGATGGCTTAATCCCTTAAGACCATTTCGTCCAAACTTCATATCTACTCTAAAACAAGGTCTTAATCCATAAAGTTGGAAGCTTTATGCTTATGCATGGCTTAATAGGCCCCAAAACCCAACTTTAACACTTTATACACATGAAATGAACACCAACCTTTCCGTGGTTGAGTTAAACCCATAAAGCTGCCATATTTATGCACAAGGGACCTTAGAAACACTAGATCTAACATCCTAAATTATGGAGTAGCTTATACTCACAAGAACAACTCAAGGGACCAAAATATGCCAAAAACTTCAAGCTATCTAGCTCTAAAAGATAAACCATCAAGGTTGCAACTTTATACCGCCTGAGACTTGCCAATATGATGAAGATTCTGGATCTTCAAGCTCCACTCCAACAAATGCTTGATCACTAAGCTCCCACTTCTTCACAATGCAGCAAAAACACCAAAAGTCACTTCCAAGGCTCAAGAACACACAAGAAAAGGCTAGGGTTTCGTGGGATAAGCTCTTAGGGTAAGGAGGCTGATGAAAGGGCAGCCTCAAGGTCCATAATGTTGCTTAAATCGGGGCCAAGCCCTAAAACTTAGGGTTTGTGGTCTGAGTGAGTACACCTAGCGTACCAAACATATGCCCAACGTACCAGCCAGCATCTACGCATTTCTTTTACATGCCTAAGGGGACCAACTTTGCTAGCATTTTACATAATAATGGTGTAAATGGAATTACCTGAAAATCAAGGTATTACAACATGACTGCTCTTTCTAGAGCATAAAATCAAATATACAATGACAAGTCGAGACATATTAGGCGCAGACATATTGTAATAAGAGACTTGCTGAAAAATGTAATTATCTCCATTAGTTACATAAAGTTAAAGGAAAATATAGTTGATACGTTGACAAAAGGCCTTAGTAAAGAGCAAGTTTTCTTCACATCGAGGGGAATGGGCTTAAATCCAACATAATGAGTCACCACCCGATATAAACCTAACCTAGCAACATTGGAGATCACATGTCCTAGGTTCAATATGACAACTAGTTAGGGAAGACTCACAAAAGCACTAATACAAAGGTATTCTCACTCCTATGATATTTATTTTGTGTTTTTCGTTGATGATATAAGGATGAATCTTTATTCTTAATAATGATGATAACCTTTTTACTGGAAAAGTATGACTTGTTCCATATTAGCACTACCTATGTGAGATGGATGTGGGGTTACATCTTTGGGAGTTTATACGGCTAAGCTCTCTAAAAGTCTCATGAAGAAAGGATAGTTCACGACCGAAATGAACACAACGGTAAGAAATAGTACATGTTTCGATCTGATATGTGTGATGCTTCTTATCTTGATTCTACTATACAAAGTGGTTAGTTCAAGAATCTAGTTCACTACCCACAAAGCAGATGCAAGTAATATTCAGTATGAAAGGTTCAAGTTTTACAACACCTTTTAGATGCATGTCATATCTTACTTCCTTGATTTGAATATCAAAGTTTTCTTATTTTCTATTCAAATATGGGGCACTGTTGGAGTTTGAATAAAAAATATGGGGTATTATTGGAACTTTGCTTTAGGCAAAATAGTTTTGTCTCACATATAAGAAACTAAGAAACTTTAATAGATTTATAAGTCTCTGTCTCTACATATTCTTAAATGGATAAAGTAAGACAAAAAGGCATTTAGGCTAGAATGGTGGTATTGGGCTATTAATTTAGTCTTGGAGTAGGCATGTCATTAAAGATAATTAATGGTCAAAAGATTGGCCTTGAGCCTTGGGGCTCTAGGGCTCCTGTTGATTAATTAATTTATTCTTTATTAACAAAATTTCGAAATTGATTTATTAATTATAAAAATCTGTTAATTGATTAATTAACTGACTGGCAGTTAATTAGCACTTAATTTTGGTTTTGAACAGGTATGATGGTTAGCAGTTTTAACTGTTATTTGACATTCTATATATAGATGATCAATTGACAGATTAAGGGTTTATCATACTACACAAAAACACCACTCTTTCTCTCTCGTTTTTTGTCTGAGAAATCAAGGAAGCATGGAGAATTTCGACAGAATCAATATCTGATCTTGATTAGATTGTTGTATCATCTAGATAGATCCCTACTGGGGAAATTTTGTCTTAGGACATTGCTTGCAGGCCTCAATCTCTAAAATTCCGAATTTGTATTTTGTTGTGTATATAACATTTAAGTATGTTTTTCTTGTGAATTAATTCTTGTATTTACATTTAATTTCAACTAGTAAGTGAGCCCGTGGTGAACCACGGGTCACTTTGGGTCATTTTTTTGTTGGGTTTTTTTCTATTTGGAGTGGAATTTGTCCTTGGGTCTATATTTGATGTTCTATTATTCTTTTCGTTTTTGTCCTGTTTCAAGTGGATTTGTCTTGTTTGAAGTGGATTGGGACATATTTAGTATTCTAATTTAGAAATCCCATATTCTTATTGCTAGTTACTATACGTTTACATTGCGGGCTTATTAATCACGACCTAAACTTAATAACATGAACTTCATTAATTCCAAAAGGATATATGCAAACATAATTACACTACCTACAACATCTAATTGCTACACATGCAGCAAATTATAATTACTAACAGCAAGTTGGTAAAAAAAAATTATACCAATCATCAAAAACCAAAAATAAATCAGGAAACACATGGGCACATAAAAGCAACACAAATACTTTGTTCAATTCACGTCATGTAAAAAAACATCAACAAACAGAAAGCAACGACACAAATCGAACATCAATTGTATTGTTTTAGACTTTCCTTGCCTTACTTTATTCTTGGAGGTTGAAGAAATAGCAATGCATTTGATTGGGTTACCAAAAAAGCCTTCAACTATCGGTATAATCTGGAGATGTTGTTATAAAAGCAACAACAATAAAAATAGATTGAAAATTCAATGTTACAAATGGTATAATGCACAAATATTTCAAAGTATATTGTTATTTCTTCCATTTAACCTTAATCTTAATGCACAAAGGCTTGCTTGAGCTTTTTTTGATAAAAATATAATATTGGGTCCGACAAACGTCCTAATAAGAGAATAACCATCCATTAATTTCAGCATAATTTTGACATTTTTAAAAAGCAGATATAATAGAAATGTATTTTCTGTATCAGAAAATGCAAACCAATCACACTAATCAAATGAAATGATCATTACTACTAAAAATCACACATCTTTGGTATGAATTACTTACTGTTATAGATGGCTGATTAATCAGACATAAGCCGTGCAGCCAAAGGGATTAAAGTACCAAAATCGCTCGATTGTTCTATTGGAATCGCCATTTTTCTACAACATTAGTCAAAAGAAAATATAATTATGAATTTATGATCAAAGAGATTAAAGTACAATGTTATAATAAGAAAATATGGAAATTTCTTTTTCGAAAAAAATATGGAAAGTATTCTGCTATTTCTAGCATTTACGCATCTAAGCATGGCTTTGGAATTCGCTCAAATGGAAAAGAATGAAAACCAACATACCTATATCAACCCCGATATTGCCAATATGAGGGTTTGTCATGATGACAATTTGTCCCTCATAACTTGCATCTGTGACAATTTTTTCAACTGTACATGAAAACGGTAATGTAATCAGTAGATAAATGCAAGTACGTTGCGGTTATCGATTTTAAGTAGTTTGCTATATGTGTGTAAATGTCATTTTATCAAAACTATCTTCCTTTGATGGCGATTCTGGTTCCTCTTCAAAAGCATAATCATTTCTTGGTTTAGTTTTTCAATCTGCAAAGGGCAGGTTTGTGTGGTCTTGCAAGGACTTGCCAATTTTAACTATTGTGTTTGAGAGTCGGTGTTAGGAGTTGTGGTTGTTTCTTTATACAGTTCACGAATGTTTTCTCCATAACCAATGATGATAGGTAGTTACCTTGATGAAGAAAAAATGTTTAAAAATATATTCCCAATGGCACTGTCACCTGCAACAAAACATAATCGACATGATAAGTTCCTTCTCTTCAGTGAAAATTAATTCATGAGAACTCCATTAGCCTACACAAATTTATAATGTTTTTATTGTATAATATGATCATGTTTACAAAAAAAAAAATTATGTACGTATGAATTAAAAAAAAAGGCATTTAAGGCGGATCTGAGCGCAATTCTATCAGTGCGGTAATTTTCAATACCTTTATCCGTTAATTCTAGTTTCCCTGACCTTAGAAGATCTAAAGCCAACTTCACTGCTAATCCATTCAGAGTGAGCACTGAGTATGACTGAATTCATGTCTGGATTAAAGATAATTTTAACTTATTAAATAAGTTACAAAGGGAACTCTTTCATCTATGACACATTTGCAAGAAAAATGTAATAATTATGTAACTAACGAAACCCAAATGTACTAAGCAGTATTAAATATTACCTTCGTAGTAGTTGCATAAGAACTTAACACTCACCATTTGACTAATTTGAATTAAATGCTTTCAAGTTTCGAACATTGGAAGCAATGTAATCACCAAAAATCTCATGTTTCAAATCTTACTATGTAGATAAAAAAATAAAAAATAATAAAATAATAAAAAAAAAAGTCATTTCCATCCATAAATGATAAGGAACTTGAAAAATGCATTGAAGATGATAAAAGATTTTGAAGCCCTAAACCAATAACCAAATTCCATATGAAATATATCAATTACTTAAGCTGAAAAGAGCTGAACTATAAATTATTTTCATCCAATGTGAGCTAAGTAGCTTTCTTTTTCCTATATGAAATGAAGTAGATCAAACATTGCTTCCAAACACCATTCTTGAACCATAAGGGATTTAAAAACAATATAAACTTATGTGGATGTTTCTATTAATGAATTCAACTTTAATGAAGAGAGTATACCTTTTTTTACAATAGATGTGCCTAAAATCTCAGGTTCATGGAACTTGTAGAAAAACCAAACCAATGACTTAGACTTAAATTCAGTTAAAAAATATATTCTTAATTATGAACAACCAACCAAATAACATTACACCATACCTCTAGTTTAGGACTTACATCAAACAGCTGGTTGACTTGAGATGGTGATTGACATATAGATGAAATTTCACCTCCATATTCCATTAGATACATAAACAGTTGAAATTTCAAGTTAGATCCAACGGTCTTCGCAAAGTAACCACCATTTGAAGCCCTAATATATGCATAAATAATATAAAATAAGTACATAGCCACTAAGGGAGGAGGGAGTCATTCCCTCCGATCCCAATCCACTGAACCCACTGTCACATCAATTTTTGTCTTTCTTTTTTCTTCATCTTTCCCAACCCACAACACACAGAAACCCTATCTTTTTCAACCCACTCAACCCATTCAATTAAAAAAATACAAAAAAATCAAGGTAAAATCTTAATTAGCAATAGAGTTACCGCCGGTACCACTCCCTCTTCAGCGGGTTGTTTAATTGGTTTCACTAACCCACTTCATCCTCTCTCTCTCTCATTTTCTCTTGTACCATGTGTTTTAAGACTTGTATCTTAGTTGTTTTGTATTTTTTTTAATTGAATGGGTTGAGTGGGTTGAGAAAGATAGGATTTCCATGTGTTGTGGGTTAGGAAACATGAAGAAAAAAGAGAGACAAAAACTGATGTGACAGTGGGTTCAGTGGGTTGGAAGGGAATGACTCCCTCCTCCATAACAGTATCAAGAATCTTACCATCACGCCGATCTCCAAGGGGAGTAATGACTTTTCTAAAAAAGATTCACAACTAAGAAAACTCAAAAAGGTTAAAATCATCAACCTGTAATAACAAAACTGGATGAGAGAAAGATGGTACCTAAAGATACAGATAAAAAGATGATGATGAGAAGTACAATAGGTGGAAGAATATTTGGCACAAAAAAGAACCCTAAGGTCTTGTATGCGGTTGGTAGCTAAGATTCACCTGGCGATAGTTGCGAATTGATGGGAAGATGACGTCGCAGATGAAACACCGGTGGCAGTCTTTGCTCTCCGTCACTGCTTGGGGGATTCCTTGTTCTTCGGTGTGCTGAGCTGGTTTCCGCCTAGGGCGGCGGTGGCGGCCACTGTGACAGACGATCGCTCTGTCTCGGGTAAATGGTGGAGGTGTCGAGTGACTGAAGCACAGGTGGTGGATTTTCAATTAATGCAAAATTCCAGACTTGAGCGAAGCATATTGTGGCGAGGAGAGACCATCGGGCGGTGGTCGCAGTGGCAGGAGGGTCGTTTGATATAGGTTCTAACTGGGTCCAAAGAGGGATTGGGTCCAACAAAATCCAATTGGCATGTTTTATAAGGATTTGAAAGTCAAAGACTCGGTCCAAGGTGTTCATCAGATTCAGTCCCCCCTATTATATTGATGGACCGGGAACTTTGTTCCTGAAATCAGTAGAATGGTCGATTCCTTCTACAACCCTTCCTTTTACAGCCCTTCCTTCCACATAGCATACCACCGACGACACCTCAGGGGCCTCTACCGGCGACGACCTCCACAGCAGCGCAGGTAAGCCGATTTTTTTTTAGATTTTTCCCTGTTAGTGATCAATTGAACTATTCTAGTGTTTTAAATATCGATTGAAAAGAGTATATGAGTGTTATCTCTAACGATGCTTCTTCTCTGTTGACCCAATACTCCAACAAGTTTGATTTTCTTAACCTCTGCTTTTTTTAACTATTGAGAAATTTGTTTTTTTTCACATGTTTCTTGATTGCTGTTGCTGCTAGTCATTGCGTTTTTTATATATATTGTCTGTGTTTGCTGATGCTGCTATTATATGTTATAAATTTGAACTTCTTATGTTGGACTTGAAAACGAGGTTATTTTAATTTGGGTCAATTTTATATAAAACCAAGAATAGTAGGAAACTTTAAAACAAATTAACCACCCTCGCTTGATGTTCAGATCATCATTTCGTGTACAAATCTTTAAAAAAAAATCACATTTCAAAGAGCGATATGAATAAGGATTGTTTCCAAGGGATTTATGTTTAATGTTTGGTGTTGTAGTTTTGTTAATTTTCTTGATTTCTCAAATGGGGCTTCATGTTATGGGAGTGGAGTTCGACGTCTGTTTTGACAGCTGCAACAGAGCATTTTGGGTTCAACACACTTGCATTTAGGGATTGGTGGTAGAGTTTTTTATGTGTTATTTGATTGGTTTTTGGTAATGTGTGAATAAATGTTATATTTTATTGGATTAGCTTTGGTCATCTGGATATGTGTTATTTGATTAAATTGTCAAATATAGATCAAATGTGTGAATAAAGGTTTTGTGTAGATTTATATCAGAGTTTTGCATTTTTCAACTGATTAGGGTTAAATTTAGCCTTTGAGAGATGTTAATCTCTTATGAATCTAGTATTCGATTGTCTATCATACACCTCATGTTTTGTTTGACAAGAAAATAAAAGTAAATTGTTTTTGGTTATTTAATTATCTACTTCTAGAACCTCATTCTTTGGAATTTATTCTTGCAAGTACTGATGTGTTATAAATTATCTACTTTGAGGGTAATATAATCATTTTATACAGTCAGTTAGACGCAAAATCAAACAACAAGTTTCAGTCAGAAGTTAACTCAGTCAAAACTTCTAACCCAGTCAACTTCTAACCTATTCAGCTCTAACCTAGTTAGCAACTATCAAACGACCACTGAGAAAGGATCGAGAGGAGAAGAATGATCGAGATGAAGCTGTAAACCCAGAAGAAGAAATCGGGCGTAAGAAACTGGAACGATGGTAGCTATAGAGAGACGGTGGAAGGAAAAGAGTAGGAATGGCGTTGAATGGATGTAAAAGAAAAAAGAAGCGGTGGTTTCTGATCGAAGGTGGTACGGAGTTTTGAGGCGGTGGATCGGTAGATTAAAGTAACATCGGTGTTACCTGGAGCAAAACCCTTGGACAATTGAAGTGGTGGATTGAGAAGACACCATGTAACACAACACTGTTGAAGAAAGTAATCAGACATTGACAAAAAAAAAAAGGTGGTCCAACAGGATTCTTAGAGGAACAGACTTTTAATATATATATATATATATATATATATATATATATATATATATATATATAACCAGGGTAGAAAATGAAAATATGTAAACATGTTGATCAAATATGGAAAAAACACCAGGTTTCCTATTCTAGCCTTCTTTAATATATATATATATATATATATATATATATATATATATATATATATATATTAATTTCGTTTGTTATATATATCTTACTTTGTTGATTGTATACTTATGTCATTACAACCGGCGGGAACTTAGGATTCTTATGAACAATGGGTTTGGTTCTTCAAGGTGGGCATCTGATGTTGAAATCCCAAAATTGAGAACAGAACAAGAAGAAGTAGGCTTGTAAGATAGGGGTTCAACCTTCGTGCTGGAATACCGAACACGTACATCACACACATACAAGGTCAAGATGGATTTTGGCTGATTTTAATTTGAAGCTTCAAAATTGGATGAATATTTTCGAGTGGTTATGCTTCTATTCGATCGTCTTCATTGATGTTTGGAATCGTTAAATTTCACTATTAATTGGAAGATGAGTTGTATAGCTTCAAATATAGGTTAATTGGGTTCAATAATTTGTTTGTGTTCATTTCTTAAACGATTTAATATTGGTGGTGATGGGGGACTGCAGTGGTGTTGGACAATGGTGGTGGAAGGTAACCAGAAGAGATGGTGGTGGAGGGTCAATGGAAGAGACGGTGGTGGGTTGGGGTGGGTGGGACCCTTTATGGAGGTTGGCATGGTTGTGGTGACAGTGGAGGTTTGGTGGTGACGAAGATCCGGTGGCAACGTCGTTGACCCGTGGTTGTGGTTTCTTAAAGACGAGCATTATAAGAGAGTGCGGGGGTGGGATGGGGTGGGGTAGGGGTAGTATTTGTTTTTTTAATTGTTGTAATAAAAAGAAAATGAAAATATAAATTAAAATGCCAAATAAGTAAAATTTTATACAGGACAAGGAACGATCACAATAAAAACCAATGACTTCCAGCCTAGCTGGGAAGAGGTACCGGGTTTAATACCCACGTGGGGTCAGAGGTCGGGAGTTCAATCCCTGCAAAACCCAATTTGGGTGCCTCTTAAACTTGTGCCACATGTGGGGAAATTTTCCCTGGAAACCCCTATGGGGGCTAGGTTTGCCCTGTAAAGGAGCTCGAACCCGGGGTGCTCGTTGAAATATACGAGTAGGCTTCCGTTTAATCATTTGTCGTTTCAAAAAAAAAACTAAAAATAAAAATTATCGATTAAACTTGATATTCCGAAAAACCATATAGATCATTTATAATTTTTTTTTAAAAATTTTTTAAGGAACATACTTAGGCTCTGTTTGATTTGTGTCTGACCGAGTCGAGTCAGACGTTTTTGGCTGACTCGGTCAGATGTAGGTGTTTGATAGATTAATTTTGGTTGTCTGACTCACAAAGAAATATCTGAATGGGTTAGAAGAAAAAAAGGAGCTGAGCGAGAAAGGGTTTCTACGTTTCCAATTTTACCCTTGCCTTTGTAGAGCTATCAGCGCCTCCATCCCCTTCGGTTTTTCTCCTCTTTCAACACATTTTTCTTCTTCATAGAACAACAAGATCCTCGATTTGAAGTTTCGATTTTTATGTTCTGATTTTAACAACAAGAATCGTCGATTTGAAGGTCCGATTTTTTTGTTCCTCTTCTCATCAGGTAACTTTTTTTCTTGTTTAAAGATTCGTTTTTTTTTTTATCTTTTTTGTTGTTCTTTTCCTATTTGGTGTTCCGATTTTTGCTATTATATAGCCGATTTTTGTTGTTTGTTGTTGTGTTATTGTTTGTTGCTAATGTATAGTTCCTTAAGACTGATTGGGTCATATTTTTGCTATTTGAATTTCAGATTTTTGGTGTTCTGTTATTGTTTTTTGTTTGCTGTTATGTTGATGTTTGTTGTTTTGGTCAATTTGCAAATTAGCTGTTTGAATTTCAGATTTTGAAGCCTTTGTTTGATTCTTTAACAATTGATGAAATTTCAGATTTTGAAGCCTTTGTTTGATTCTTTAACAATTGATGAAAACGAGTGTTTAGTAGTTAAAATGAGTGAAATATGGCAATCTTTGAAGTCTGTATTTGCTTCAATAATTCTTGCATTGCCTAGTGGACAAGAAGCTGGACAAGAAGCTGAGATTTTAAATGAATGGTTAGAAAATAAGCATATTTGGTATTTGTGAGAATTTTGAAGCCTTTATGTAATTGTTGTTATTATTGTTGTTGTTTTTTATAATTATTGTTCTTGTTGTTGTTATTATTATTATTATAATATTGCATAGAAACGTGTAGACCGTAGAGCATAGGGGTACCAAGGTCATTTTGCATCGGTCAGCACATTCAGTCAGATTTTCAATCAAACAGCATGATTTCTTACTCAGTCAGAATTTCTTACTTAGACAGACCTTTCTCAGTCAGCAACTATCAAACGGGGCCTTAATGTAGTTCTTTCTATATTTAAATAAAAATAAATGCTTAAGAGAATTAAAATTTTCCCGCCTGTTTAGAATGCGCCGCCTTTTTAACAATGGAGCGTCTGCTAAATATCACCTGTATCTGAGACAAATTATCCTATTCTAGCCCTCGGATGTCACTGGTCCGCGAAAATAATACAGCTATCATCTGACAGATGGCGCAATCAGGATGCAGCTAAATTATAATACCCCACACTTAATCACACCTGATTTTTCCCATCACCTGCGTCACAGCCCATTGCTCTCAAGTTTGTCCAAAATTCGGTCATACATTTCCAAATCTTTGGCCATAAATAGAAATTTGTAGTAATATATTCGCATTAATTCTGATTTTATTTTGAATAATTGACGATTCTTTCATTGATTGCATTTTGAATCCAATAATTTGAATTCATCTCTTCTTCATCTTGGACTTCATGCTTATATTCTTGTTCTTCTTCTCCTCAGTCTAAGATTTGTGTATGCATATACAAATTCAATTGAATTGAGTAATTTAGGGCAAGAATGACATGCGAGATGAATCATGTTGGAGGCGATGAACTACAACTCATAGATTTTTCGGAGGAAGATGATTACTTAATCGCGTTTCCTTTTCGCGATTCTCTCGAAGATCTTCGACTTTCAGGTGCAAATTATGTTCCATTTGATCATCATCCACTTGTCTGTGTACGTTCTTTGATTTTCACCCTTTTTGTTAATTTTCTTCTCCGTCAGTTTCTTTTTTCTCATGAAATTCAATTCGATTTCAATCTTATCTCATGTTATCGAGTTGAACAACAACTAAAAAAAGGAGATTCATTGACAGTTTGACACTATCGAAAAAGAGTTGATTCACCTTTTTGAATGATCGCCTTTACTTTCTAGTGATTTGCTTAAAGTTTTATGAACGAACTTGTTTTGCAGTAACATACGACAATCTGAATGAGTGTGATCGTATCAAGGTGTTTGAAAGTATTAATTCGCAAGTAGTAGAGCGGATTGATGAAGCACAGTTTGAATCCATGGAGCCAAGAAGACCAAGTTTCTTGCGTAAAAGCTTAGCTTGGGACAATGCCTTCTTCACTAGTGCAGGTAATTCTTGATGTCTGTTCGAGTCTTTCTCCAATAAGGGTTTCTGTTTTCACATCTGTTCTCCAAGAAATGGAGAAAATGTTATGACTTTTCATTATTGTTCCCATTAAACATAGTAATTTTATTGGAGGGAGGAGTCTTTCATGTGTGATTCATTTAAAAATGAAACAAAAATGGTGATCCATGATTCTTGATAATATGTGCAGGTGTGTTGAACCTCGAAGAGCTGTTTATGATAAATAAAGGCTTCAAAAAACCTGAATGCGATCACCAAACTCCTCATAATAAACTTACTCTTAAGAATCAAACATCATCTGGTATCAATCAGTCACCACTTTTATTTAATCATCATCTACTCCACATTCTTTATAAAAACCGAGCTTTTACATGTCTCCTTTTCAGCCTCCAAGAAATCACCTATCTTCTCTCAAAACAAGGTGTGTATATTCAGTTCTTCACCGGTTATCATTTTTTCTATTTTTACAAACCCAAATAATTAAAAAAAATATATCCATTTTCAAATTTAAGGTCAAACCAGCATTTGGAGCTTCAAAACTTGTCTCATCTAAACATGCTAACAAGCCATCTGTTGAAGGATCAGATAGCGTGAAAACGAAAAATAAATCCAGAAAAGCAGGATTAGGTATGATTTTCTTTAAAAAAAAAAAAAAAAAAAAAAAAAAAAAAAAAAAAAAAAAAATATTTATTCATGTATATTATTTTTTGTTTTCTAATTAGTTTTACTTTATGAAGGACCAGATTCGAGTGTTTCCAAGAGGTCTAGATGGGGAGACTTATCTGGTCTTCCTAAATCAACTTCTTTTACTTCTCAAAAGGATTTAAAAGCTGATTGCTCATATGAATCATCTTCTAGTGCTTCTTCATCTTCTAAATCCAGTAGAAAGGAAATCAATCACAAAAACACAAAACCAACTTCATCCACATCCCCTTGTAGCTCCATTGAAGGATGGTTATCTTTATCTTCTTCTAATACACCTGAACATGCAACAAGATCATCAATGGAAAGTCTCCTGCTTTCTAGTGGGCCCAAAAGAAAGATCAAATCTTCGGGTCTTCGAATGCCATCACCAAAGATTGGATTCTTTGATGAGGTATCATTATTCTTTTCATTCTAGCTTCTTGTTTCTTTGTTAGCTTTTGAGGGATATTTTTCATGAAGGGTATTAACGTCTTTTTACCTATTACAGGGGCAACCCTTTAAAGGAAGTATGCAGGAGAAAGAGAGTCCTTTACAATCACATAACAGAAACAGGCTAAACAAAAACAAATTCCAGTTATCTAATCTTTCTCCTTCTGTTACCCCTGAGAATTGTTCAAAAGTTAGAAAAGCTTTCAATGATGGAAGAAAAAGTGGTGTGAGTTTACAAAAAGAAATATCAAACAAAAGAATGCACATAGAGGAAAAGAAGCAGAAAGATGAAGCTATGATAGACATGAAACAAAAGCAAGATGAGAGTGATGAGAAAGAGAATGTGTTTAGTTTTGAAGATCAAGTCAACGGTTTAACCAAATGCTTAGAGGTCATTGATCTAGACAGGGATGTGGGTCCAGAGGTCAAAGGTCAACTCTCAAGAACTCCATTGGCTGAAAAAATATATGGTAAGCAATAGAATTGCATTACAATTTTGTTTCTTTTTACATCAACTATGTTATAGTTTTATATTTCATCTTTTTTTATCTTTGATTATTAAGAGCAAATAAGTCCATCGTTTTGCATATTTTTATGGAATGAAAGTTTATTTGTGTTAGTTATCTCATATCTTTGGTTACTTGGAATTTTTTTCGTGAAAGTTTATTTGTGTTATTTATCTCATACCTTGGGAAACATGTCTAACCTGTTTAAAAACTATGTGTGTTAAAAATCCAATATGTTTTAAATTACGTCATAACTGTTTACGAAAACATTTTCCTGTTTTATGAATATTGTATATGCCATATGTTTGCGAATAAATCTAATTTGAGAATAGCATGTGTTCCAGGTGCAGAAAGATTAATTATATTAAGATGAAAATTGAAAGGTCGTGGAGGTTTCAAATGCATATGATGATAAGAAAAATGACTCATTTATAGTATAGTATGATATGATATGATGATATGATGACTTGCCTTATAGTATACTGGGCGAATTCTCGCGCGTTGCGCAAAATGTAATTATATATTTAAAAACTTAAAATATTGATAAATATATATTGTTCAAAATAACTATATGAGTCTTAGTAACTATGAAATAATAAATTTTATACTATAAAATATTCTAATTATTGAGAAACATGTGATAAAATAGACATCTATTATAATCATATAATCTTAATATCTATATGTCGGTTATACATGATAAAGTTAAATATAATTTTCCCTTCCTGTTTTATGTTTAATATCCTAATTAAACTAACAAATAAGTATAATAAATTGACAATTCAAAAGTTATAGCATTAAAATGATAATAGTTTATACCATTAATAAATTTTGAATATATGATTGATAGTTAAATAGTTAACATTAAAATTAAAATATTAAATAATTTTAATATATTAAAAAATTAGTTTAATATGATATAAGATGATTATATAATTCGAACAAATTAAAACGCTATCGTATTTTATAAGATATTAAATATTTAAAGTTATAAATATGTTGTTTAAATAAGTAAATCACCACATTATTAAATTCTTAGATTTTTAATGTCTTAAAATAATTATATTATTTTTAAACTAAATATAAAGTTACCAAGAAATATGACATTTAATTTAACCAATTAAGTTTATTATCTAACTTGAAATAAATAACTTTTATATCTATTAAAACTTGTTTATATAATCATTCAAAAAATTTATTGACTTATAATAACTAAAATATACAAAATAAATACATTTAAAAAAATCAAATTATATGGTAATAAAATCATTTATCTTAAAATATTATCAAATTTCTACTATATAATAGTATGCAATTATTTTACTTTGTAGTACTAACTTTTTTAACTTTCAACTTATATACTTAATTTATCAATTTAAATATGTTACTTAATGTAAAATATTATCATTTTAACTATACAACATTTTGAATACTGTATAATATATTTAATTTTTTAATTTAAATAAAGTGCTAAACACAAAACTTAAAAAAAATAACTAAACTTAAAAAATTGTTAAAGGAATATTTTTTTAATAGCTATTAAGATAAATACATTGTTAAATATATAACCTAATTTGAAATGCCAAATTTACTAAAAGTTTATCCAATAATTATTTTATTGCAATGAAAATTTTCTTAATGAGTTATATTAATAAAGAATAATAATATTTATAAATAACATTATATTAAATAGTATAATACATTCCAATGAAAACATCATTTGATATTTGAAATAATCGTCATGATCAAAATTGAAAACATGTCAAATAATTTGTTTCATTAACCATAAAACTATGTGTTATACATGCAATACAGTTTGTAGAATGTTGATATAATCTATGACGCATATCAGGATCATAATGATGTCTAGGTCGCCCATGTTAGAAACCTTGTTGTTGCCAACCATTTTTCTTTATTTTTTATTTTATTTTTCTCAATTACATGATACGAACAAATTATATTACTAAAACTAATCGATATATAAAATGATAATTACAAAAATAGTTTTAAATGATTGTATTTTTTGATGTATGATTTGATTCAATTTAATTATGGGTTAATTTTTTTATAAAGTTTTCTTAAATTCAAATATTTTACGAATTACATAATCGACTTTATAAAATAGTTTAGCAATAATTTTTTAATGAATTTTTAGGATTTTAATAACTAATAATTATTTAAATAACTAACAAACAAAATAAGTAAATAACACATAGTAGAATTATTATAATTTAGAAATTTATATGATTAAATTAAGTTTATTACATTACTTTTATCTATATATTGTTTACCATTAAGTATATAATATACTTTATAAATTCAATAAGCAATTTTTTAAATAAAAAAATAACTCAAATAAAATATTATAATTGATATTACATTTCAATTAATCATTTAAGTGTCATTAGTTAAAAAAACATTTTAAAATGTAGTAATTAATAGATTTTTTTAAGATGTAGCGATTAATAGATTAGTTAAAATGTTTAGGGTTTCGAATGAATGTGATGCAAAAATGGAAGCAGTCTTAAACCATATTTATTTGGATGACCTTAATATAAGATAGTTTATATATATCGATATAAATATAAATATAGATAATAAAATAATAGATAATAGATTTAAGTAAATGTTTCTTTGCTGCAACTAGTCAAAAATGTGATTAATTGTCATTCCTACAAAATAACTAAATAAAAAATTATCAACATGTTAGACTAACAACTTTATACACACATTTTCCTGGAACTTTGTACTCCTAAGAATTCACTGAAAGGATGAATATGTTTTCAATTCATATAAAAATGAAAAGATGGTGGTAGATTCTTTTTGACATATGCAGGTGTTTTGAATCTTGAAGAGTTGTTTATGATAAATAAAGGCTTCAAACAAAGCTGAATCAAATCGCCCATCTCCAACTAAAAAAAGGCATACCACCACATAGAATCACGATCAGAATCAAACATCCTTTTTATTTAAACCTCGTCTTCCCTTTGTAGCTTCATTGAAGGATTCTAAAGTTCGATGCTCGTATGAAAATTCTGTTATATGCGTCATGATTAACCTCGGTTTACTAGTGAATAGCCACAAAATCATCACAATTTTGATTCTTTTTTCATGAATTTTGTTATATTTTTAATTATGACATTTTCATCTTTGATTACGTGCAAAAAGTGTAAAATGGGTAAAAAATAAAATATATTGTCCATATTGGTATAAAAGTAAACTACATTACTATTTTTCACAAGTTTCTCAATTTAACAATGTGAATATAATCAAAAGATGCATCGATCAAATAAACAAATAAACAAAAGATCTAAATCTAATCCACAAAAACAAAAAGATACATAATTTATTTTTCAACATTTACATCTAACTGAGAAACAACTTCTCCAGCCACCAGAGTTTTAGTTGTAGAATCCCCAACACCATCATCCCCACCTCCTTCTACTCTACCATCCTCCACCTGTTCACTTTCCGTTGCCGCCAACCGAAACACCACCCACCGCCTCCCCGCCACCATCTCCGGTCTCCGGAGGCGGCAGAACAGGAACACCCAATCCTTTAGCAAGACAAACATACTTAAACACAAGCTGCTTATAACCATTCAACAACTCATCCACATCACCAACACTCAAATCATCAACCTTCGAATACAAAAACGGAAAATTCCAAAACTTTTCACTCACTTTTTCCTCCATAACAATCATTGTCCCACCTTTATTTTCCAAATCCGAAACCGAAGGAACCTCTTTCAACTTCGCCTCCATATCATTTTCACTTTCAACCCTTCTAGTTTCCACATTCTCACCATTATACTCCCCCGAAACAATTACTCTCGCAGATTCCATATTATTCTCAAACTCAATTTCATCCATAGACAACGCCTTAGCATCTATGTTCAAAATAAACGATTCTACAGATAACATATTCGTGAAAAGATACTCCGCTTCTCCACCTAACCTTAACCGATTCCTAAACCGTTGAATATAAACCAAATTTGAGTGCAATTGCGCCACATTTGCTTTAATTGTAACGTAAATTAAAACAGGAAGAAAATCATCAGCGCCAGGTGGATTTTCGGATGCGTTAAATAGCGATGTACTTATGACCTTACAACAACTAAGAATACATGAAAGTTTATCACGTGGTGCTTTGTAACTATTAATTTTTTGAAGCTCTTTCTTTGCGATTAACCATGAAGTTTCGTTTTGATACTTTTGTTGAATGTCTAAGTGGTGGGGTTCGATGAAGTGTTGGATTAAAAGCGATTTGGTGAAAAGATCGTTGTCTATTTTGATATCTTCTGGGTGTGAAGCGAATACGCGAGGGAATAGTTTTGTCATTATGTATTTTTCGAGGCCTTCACTTGTGTTTTCTAATTCGTCTTCTGTGCGACCCGCCCATAGAGGGTGGGCCCGGAAAGCGGCGTCCATGGTGGCGAAGAATTCTTGTATGGATTCACTGTCTTTTTCGGGATTTGGAATGGTTTTTGAGAATGTGGTTATGAAGTTTTTTATGGTTTTGACAAATTCTGTTGCGGAAGGTTGTCTCATGCGTTCTAGAAAGTCATGCCATGTGCGAGTAGTGGTTGATGAAACAGGTGGTTCAGTGTTCTCCATAAGTTTTATTTGGCTGCATAAAGGGAATCTTTAGCCTTAAGGGAAACAGATTCAAACCTTGATGTGAGTAATAAGTGTTTTTCTAATGAATTATGTAAATTGGTTACAATATAGATCGAGGATAATAACCTAATCATCTGAAATTGTAATTTTGTAAATCCAGAAAGCAATATCTGAAAAATCTAGGGTTCCATTATTTATATCATTTCGTTCATTCTCCCAATTCTGGATTTCATTTTCATTTGTCCACAAATCAGTTAGGCGGGACTCACAAATCAAGTCGTCGTATCTTCAAATTGGTCGAATTCTGAAGAAATTGAACAAAGTTTCATACAAATGTTTTGATTTTAATGATACTCTGAAATTTAACGAAAATGTTCATTTTGATAATGTAACCAAACAATGAGTGAACATGAACAATTCAACTGTTAGCAGATATCTATCTTACTTGTGATTCTAAGTAAACGGATTATAATTAAGGTATAAGCAGAATGAATTCGCGCGGGTGATATAAAGATAAAATAGACGAGATATATGCTGATAATTTTTGTTGTTACCTGATAATTCGTGGGTAAGGATGCTTCGAGATTTTTAGCAGAGCTCCGGTTGTAGATCGTAAACCCTAACGACTAATGAGTGATTACGAGCAACATGACCAAACCCAACCAAGATCCCCATGTCTTTCATCTGGAAGGTTTTTATATTTACATCGCAGTCCCCAATGTTTTCCTCTACAATATTCCCACCATTAAAAAATAGAAACAACAATTAAAAAATAATTACAATATTTTTTAGTTTTAACTCCTAGAAAATTAATATATTAAAAACTCTTAAGTCGGTCAAAAATAATAGTTTTATTTTAATATGATATTTATGTATGTAGATGTCTAAATTTTATAAGATTTTTTTTCATAAATGTCATTTAGTAGGTTTTCTTTCATCTAGTCCTGATTAGGAAGGATTAAGAAGGAGGGAGTCGACGACGGGTTCCGTCGTAGATTGGAGCGGTACCGGAGGTACCGTCGGGTAAGGACGCCTTCATCGTCGGTTCCAACGGGTTGGAGTTATTAATCGTATCTGGCGGGTTAGTGATCTCTCTCTCTCTCTCTCTCTCTCTCTCTCTCTCTCTCTCTCTCTCATACAGAGAAGATGAAGAAATAGAAACCCTAAATCACCATAGAGAAAATGTGTGTGATATTTATTTTTGAATATAAAACGCAGATGGCAGACACAACCTCAATATATTAGGTTATGTATTCCAGAAGACACATGCGCATTCGGCTCATCTAGCTGCTCCATCACAATTCCTTACATTATTAATTGTTATACCAAAGTTGAGATTGAGATAACATGATTTAATAAGAAACTCAACATTTTCAATTTATATATATGTGTGTGTTACACAACATAACCATTTAGCATCGTATGATAAAGATGACATGACATTGGGCATGTGTTGGCGCAAAGCGTTTGAGAGCTTCTAGCATTTAACAAAACACTCCGTTTTGAACAAAAAAAACCTCGTTTGACACTACAAGCTTTTAACGTTTAGTTTAAACAAAATGTTCTAAATCTAAAAGTTATCTAATGTATCGTTTAACAAGACACTATCAACTACTCGTTACTCTCTACCCGCTACCAACTAGTTTTGCTGAACATGCTCATTATTTTTTGTAGTGAAACTTTAGAAGGTAGTCATCCCTTCGTACATAAATAGTGATTCAAATGAGGAGGCCCAAGTGCGGAATATTAAAGTTATAATTCATTGAAGAAGGTTGTCATCAATCTATAAGATAAAACTTATATATGTATATGATATACGTTTATGGTTTATGGTTATGTGATAACATCAACAATATCACTAAGATTTACATAATGTTAAAATTTGTCTACGACTTTTTTCATGATAAAGGTTTATCGAGTTGCATACATAGAACCAATCATATCTTGTTCTAGCTCCCTCGAATCGAATTGTTATTTAGTCGTTCATAACGTTGTGTTATTTATTTAATAGAATGTTCATTTAAACATTACACTCTTCATTTAAATAAGACACGACACAATGCAAATAAATATGAAAAGTTAATACTTTAATTAATATAAAACAATATATTATACATAAAGTTGTGAAAATCGCGCGGAGGTCGACTAGCATTAAGCGATTAATCGGACTAGGCGGCGATTAATATATCTTAAAAAAATAAGTATTTGAAAATTTTAAATTTTGAAATTTCGAAAATTTTAGTATAATATTTTAAAATTTAAAAACTAAAAGATTTGAAAATTTAAAGTTTTGAAGTAATATTTGAAAATTAAAAAAATTGAATTTTTTATATATTTCCCGCCTATGACCGCCGAGGACCACCAAGGGTCACCAAGGATCGCCAAGCCTGAGTTTTACCGATTTTGACTAATTTCCACAAAAAACCCTAATCTTAATCGGTCAAGGCCATCAAACGATTAATCGTCGATTAATCGGCCGCCAAGGCTGATTTCTGTAACACTGATTATACATACCAAACCATGATACATTTCGAAATACTTGATGAGACGATTATTGGCTAGTAGTCGAAGATGTGTAGTTGGTGCTTTTATCGGGGCGTGAATTAGAAAAAATAAAAAATATCACTGACATGACAGTTTTTTAAATTTTTTGTTAGTAAGAGACAGCTTTTAATGATTTCTTCTTCGATTATTACTGTTATGTATCGAAACAGTGAAAAAGAACCTCAAATGGAAGTTTACATGGAGAACTCCAAAATTCCAATAACATTTTTGAAATACAAAAAGACATCTTTGAAATAATGCTACATTTCGGACAAATCCGGCTTACAAATGGCTTTTTTGGGTTAATAATACCATGAAATATAAAAACTAATAAAACATGTGTGTTATTTTGATTATATATGTTAAAATAAATCTAGCATTTCGGACGCCAAAGCCCGAATAACATTTTCTAAATGTATTATTTCGGAGTCTAATACTACATAAATGCTACAGAACAACTAAAATGTTGAAAAATATAAACTTATAAAAAATATTTCGATACAAAACCTTGAAAAATATTATTATGTTGAAAGACTGATAATACTAAATATTTTGGAGATAGAGAACGCGAGAAGTTTTTTTTAAGTATTTTGTTGCAAATAAAATATAATATATTATATAGATCTAAAATCCAAAATGGATGTATTTAGTATCTGATGGTTATTGCGGTAAAGTCTAAAAAGTTAGGTCATTACTTAGGCCAATGGGAGTGGAGTCGCTACGGGACTCGCTGTGGCGCTCGCTAGGAGAAGGAACACCGCCCTTAGCTCTCGCTACAGGGGGCTCGCTACACCAAACTCGCTAAGCCCTTAACGAGAGAGAGAGAGAGAGAGAGAGAGAGAGAGAGAGAGAGAGAGAGAGAGAGAGAGAGAGAGAGAGAGAGAGAGAGAGAGAGAGAGAGAGAGAGAGAGAGAGAGAAACTTTGATATGATTGGTTGTGCACCTTTTGGCAACAAAAACTATTGGTTGTTTTTTTTCTTTTTTTCTTTTTTCTTTTTCAAAATAAAACATATTTAAAATCACACTACCACTTCCTCTTTTTTTTCAATGTAAAATGTTATGTGTAGGTGACAATAAAAAAAACCTATATGTCAATAAAAAAAAGTTACTTGATAATGTGTTAGGAGTGTTACCATTCTCTCCAATCTTATAATCAGTTATACATTTTCCGAAAAACACTAAAGTTATTTGCTTTTAAAATATAATTTAAAAGGTTAAGATACATTTTGAAACTTTTACATAAACTTAAGCGGGTAAATGAAAAATCAATTGTATAAAATATTATATTATACCTCAATGCATACATTTTTAGAGTCTTACATGATCCTAATTCCTAAGTGTTTGGTAAATGGACAAATGGTTTGTAGGTATTACATGATCCTAATTCCTAAGATAGAGGGGTATGCATTTTACTTTATTATTTTTATACTTTTTTCATTCTCATCCCAAACTTCTCAAATCGCATGAAAACTGTCATCTTCCAATATTCCCACACCATTTATAGCCGTTGGTTGTAAGTTACGAATTACAACTAAGTGTGCTACAAATCAAACATTACTATCGTGTTTAAAGTAACTATTGCCATTTTAGAAAGAATCGAAAGTGATATAGTAATTATAAATTTCGAGATTGAAGGTTCAAGTCTCACCTAAGACATAGATGAAATTAGAAGCATCTTAGAAATAGATTTGATTTGTCGGTTACAAAAATTGTCCTACTCATGAAACTTTCATTAATAAAAAAGATGAGTTTTTGGCACTATAGCACAATAAAGTTTGACAAATTTACACATTTAGTCACTCAAATATTTTTGTGCCTAATAGACCATTAAAGTTGAAGTTTACCTATCAATTACACCATTATATGACCTGATACATAAACAGACGGTTACTTGAGTGACTAAATACGTAAATTCGCCAAACTTTGTTGTGCTACAGGACCAAAAACAAACCAACATATGTCAAACCATGTCACCTGTAAACCGGATACAATTTCCCCTAAAAAGTAAAACCCTTAATTAGTCGGTATTTCCTAACGTTAAGACCAGTTGAGCACAAAAAATACTTGAGTGACTAAATGTGTAAATTTGTCAAACTTTGTTGTTTGTTCTGCTACATTGCCAAAAACCCTAAAAATATCATCAAATCAATGAACAAGTTACATTTATTTCACCACAACGGTTAATTTATTTATAAAAACGCAATTTGATGAAACAGATAAATGAATTTGTTACGAGTACAAGTATTAGGATTCATGATTTTTCAAAGGGAAGAATATATATATATATATATATATATATATATATTGGTAACGGCTTCAGAACATCATCGTCTTTTTTTTCTTTCCAAAATAAACTATTTGTATTATTCATACAATACGATCAAAATATTGGTATTTTATGAACACAAACTTTCAAATTACACATGCAGAGATTCAACATGATAAAACATAACTATAGAAAGATAAAACATGGCAACAAACACATTAACTTCTTCATGCCCCAAGAATAAAAAAAAACGAGGCGAAATAAACAATATTTTTATACATATATATTTAACTCTGGTATACGAAACACTATACGATATTATAAAAAAGTACAAATCACGTTAAACATCATTTACTGACCCCACAAATATTGTAAAATGACTGAATCAGTAAATACGATATGCTTGAACAACAACATGATGCCTCTTTGCCTGCAACAAGCATGATATAAAATAGTTATTCATGTATGCATATATGTATATCCATATACATACATATGTATGTATATATGTATGTATATGTATGTGTGTGTGTGTGTGAGAGAGAGAGAGAGAGAACCTGAAAGTTCAGACTTGCGAATTCACAAAGTTCATTCCTTGTGTAAAAGAACCTTGATGAGTAAACTGCAAATTCATTTCCAACAAAGTTATTTATAATAAACAAATCAATAAAAGTAGTCAAAATACATTGCTATTTTTTGCATATAGCTCACCTGTGCATTTGGAGCAAGCTGAGATTCAACCGTATCTTTCTTACTAGATCCATCACCACCCCTAGCACTAGCACTAGCACATACCTTAGCATCACCCTAAAAAAAACATAAAAAAGTGTTACGATAAATAAAAAAAGTGAAACTTTGTGCTTAAATTAATATTGAAAGAGATTGATTAATAAATTGGTGTCAAAGAAGGATCACCCACCTCTAACTGCATGAATCATTTCCCAACATAAGCGTCCAATAGAAAAAGGAAACAAAAAAAATATATAAGTTACACAAAGAATTTGAGAAATTGAACAAGAAAAACATAGGAAATGAAAGTAAACCGGTTTAAAATACGTGTGTTTTAGGTTTAAAATGTAGAATCATAGCAATATATATCAATTTAACGCGAAAGAAAACAAAAAAAAAATGATCACATTTTGTTGCTATAATAAGAGAAGAAAAAGATCATGTGTTACTAAAAAGGCAACGAAAAATCCATTACCTCTCTGTACCTAAATAGGTAAGCTTTGAGTGGATCAATGTAATCTTCAAAACCTAATGTAGCCATCGCCCACAACAAGTCATCACCATTAATCGTCTTCCTCTTCTCTTTCTGACACTTATCACTAGCCCTATGTAAGGTTCAATAAGATCATTATCAGTATTCCATGACATTTAAAAATCTAAAATTCTTATATAATCTTATAGCTAGTTCCATGAGTGTGCATTCAGAACTCAACATTTCATAGTATCTGAGAGAATTTGTGTCGATTGTCAAAATTGTGTATACATACTCGCTAGTGATGAAACTGATAAACTCGGAAACGCATTCTTGAACTGTATCTTTAGCGTCTTTAGCGATCTTCCCGTTGGTAGGCAACGCCTTTTTCATAATACGGCTTATGTTAGCAATTGGGAGGAACCTATCTTGCTCTCTGATATTGTAATTTGACTGAGGACTCCGGTCTCCGCCGCTTTGACTCCCACCGGCCGGACTCCCAGGAGCACCCGCCATCCTATCACCGACAGAAACCCTAATGACCCATCAGCAAACATACCAAAAAAACGAAATTCAAAGAAAGTTAAACTTAGAAGCTTTTAGGGTTTACTTTCCATACACCAATTTTGGTGTGGTAGTTTTTTTTTTCACATACCTTTAGAGAGAGGGGGAGAGGGTCGTATTTGGCGCGCAACGAGAGAGGAATTTGATTCAGCAGATCGGACGTTGGAGAAGAGAGATGAATTTGAGTTTGTGATGGATTGTTAGAGATCTGAGAGCTTGAGTTGAGGGAGATTTTTTGAGGTTTAATGGCTGCGTTTTATCTGCACCGTTCGTTGTTTTTAGCTACGGACAAATTCATTTAATATGTTTTTCCTTTTCAAGAAAATATAGACAACTTAAACGCTGTCGTTTCTGGAACTTAATAACTTGTCGTGGGCATTAGGATATCTAACGGAGTTGATTATTTTGAGAGTTTTGATTTTGATTATATATAACCTTAAGACAAAATTGCAAAAAACTATAACCTTAAGATAAAATTGCAAAAAACGGTCGCAAAATTATGTAGTTTTGGTTCAAAAAGTTTTGATAATGCACAAACGATTCAATTTTGGATATTTTGATTGATTTTGGTCTCTATCAGTTTGACAAGAGGATTATATCTTTTTATTTGTTTTTTTAATTTTTTTATATTTATATTAATATTTTTAATTAATTAAAAAAAACTCACCATCCTCCTCTCTCTATCACCCAAATCATCTTCTTTCTAACTCTTTTCAAAACACACACTTAACACAATCAAGAACATATACACACAGTCTCAAGAACACCTCCACCTCCAACTCTGCCATCCATCATCATTCGCTGTCACCACCATCCGCCGCCAATCACATCCATCTTCTCCACCCTAATCCCCCATATCTCCTTACTTAACCTAGTGAACAATCAATTTTTCGGGGTTGCTCTTCAAGAACAATCGAATTTCTGGGTTTGTTTCTAGAATTAAAATCGATTTATGAAACTAAAAAAAGCTTATAGGTAATGGGTTTTCAAGAACAATCGATTTCTAAAAAATTTGTAACATCCATAAAATTCAAGCCAATTTAATACTTTTTCAACCATTCAAAATCATTAATAATTATAAAGTGTTTTCAAAATAGTTTAGACATCAGAGTATCCCCAGAATCAAATCATAAAAACATGAGGTGGTGTACGATCACGCCTTCGCCTTCCCGCGATCATCATAAGTACATGAAACAATAATCGATAAAAGTAATCTCGAAGGCTTATTGAGTTACCCCCAAAATACTCATACACACAACAATACAAATATAATAACAAACAACATACTATGGGTCCAATCATCCATCGGGATGGAATACCCCAGGCCCTCAACCATCGGGTTGGAATGCCAACATACTATGGGTCCAATCAACCCTCAGGTTGGAATACCCCCATGCCCTCAACCATCGGGTTGGAATGCCAATATACTACGAGCCCAATCATCCTCGGGATGGAATGCTCTCGGCCTACAACCATCGGGTTGGAATGCCCACATACTATGAGTCCAATCATCCTCGGGATGGAATACTCTCGGCCAACAACCATCGGTTGGATTGCACACATACTATGAGTCCAATCATCCTCGGGATGGAATACTCTCGGCTCACAACCATCGGGTTGGAATGCCCACATACTATCAAAAATGTGCACCTATATCAGATAATCATATAACAGTCTACAGAGACAACATACTAGGGTCCAATCATCCTCAGGACGGAATACCCTCAACTGCCAATCAAGCATGTGCACATATAGAAAGTGATCACACAACAGTCCATGGACAGTCAAACCGACCTACGGGTCACTAAGCATACATGCCCCATAGTTTAAACAATCTTAGGCTAAAAGATTCGATCCCACAACGGTTAGACCCAAACGAGAGCTGCGCAGCAGAACCCAACCCTTCAGTCTAAGATCCTTTAAACCGTGTAAGCTAGCATGTACCGATAGTCATACAGATCTAACAGATCACTAATCATAGCATCATACTATAACCAGGATACAGATCTAACATAGCATCACAACACATAATCACAAGATAACTATGATAACCATCCAAGGGGTCGGCCTTGGTGCCTTAGACCCTTGAGTATAGTGAGGATAACTCACATCACGATGCCGAACTGTAGTGATAAGATCCAACTCCCGAATCACTGTCACGAACTCTACCACCTATAACTAGGGTTGTTCACTATTCGGATAAAACCGAATTATCTAATTGGACAATTTGGATTGGACTATTTGGTTCGGATATTCGGATTTTTGGATTGGTTTTCAACAAAACCGAATTATTATTTTGGATTGGTTTTGGTCTATAAAATATGAACCAAATAGTCCAAAAAAACTGAATAAACATTTATTATTTATCTATTTATAATATATATCTATAGTTATTTTTTAATTTTGTAATTTTTTGTTCAAATAGGTTCAAAACGTTTCACCCAATAAAAAAAAACATTAATATGCATTTTCTTTCAAAAGTTTTCTATCTATAAAACATTTAACTATAATATATCTTCTTATTAGTTGTTTATAAATTTCAAATCACAACTAAATAATTTGTCTTTGCTTCTTGTGTAACGTTGGGTAATATTATAATTATATGTCGTTTTAAAATGTTTCAGTTTTTGAAAACCGAATTATAAAAACCGATCAAACCGAATTGTAATTGGATCGGATTTGAATTTAGTTTGGATTTTTCGGATTCATGTTTTGAAAACTGAAATCAATTTGGATTCACTTGATTGGATCGGATCAAACCGATCCATACAAACGAACACCCCTACCTATAACCTCCATAGGACCAAGTCCATCAGAATCCCTAATTACCAAAATACCCTCAAAAGTCCAACTGGTCCACCCTTGGTCAAAGTCAAAGTCAACGGTCAAAGTTAACAGTCCATGTTGACCCGACTCGTCGAGTGCAGCTAGCAACTCGTCAAGTTCCTTAAGAACTCAGGAAGTCATAAAACCCTAATTGACTTGCCGAGTTTCCAACCAACTCGTCGAGTCCATGTGTGTCCAGATGTTGGGGAAAACCCTAACTGACTCGTCGAGTCCTCTTACTGACTCGCCGAGTTCATGCAGAATCAATTACGGGAAATCTTCATCCGACTAGTCGAGTCGGCTATGCGACTCGTCGAGTTCATGCAGTCCATTTCTTATACATACGTTTTTAAGCCACCCCAAAGCTCCGTGTTGCAGATCTAATGTCCTATGGCACGGTTTCCACGTAAAGTTGCAAATTTTACGTACATGCATGGTCCTAAATGCCAAAATCAAACTAAAGGAAAGGTTTAACTCAAAGGGAAAGGCCCAAGCTTGCTCAATCAGGTAACTTTATGGCTATAGGGACCAAGAGGAGTCCAGATCTGAAGCCATGTCCTTGTGACAAGCTCAAATCCGAAAATGACTCCATTTTGCCCTAGAAATGACCATTTTCTTTACAAGGGAAGATCTAAGCAATGAAATGTCAAGGTGGTAGCTTTATACCTCAATCTTGCTGCCACAACACTGGAAAGGCCGGATCTACAAGCTCTTCCTTGTCCCAAGCTCTTGACTCTTCAAGAAATGCTCCAAACACACTCTCTTTTAACCTCACACACTCAAAAATGGAGGCTAGATCGCTTAGGGTTCTTTTCTGCTCGTGAAGATGGCAAGGGAGGCTGAGGAGAGAAGTTAAGGGTCTTTAAATAGGGTGCAAACCCTAAAAATTAGGGTTTTCACTTTCCAGCTCCTACTCGTCGAGTTGGGTCCTCCAACTCGTCGAGTAGATCCTGAAACTCACGCGGCATAACTAATCTCTACACGACGAGTTGGTGCCTCCAACTCGTCGAGTAGGCTTTCTTATTTGCCTGAAAATCCCTGAAATTTCATTCCTGGAAATCAGGATGTTACAACTCTCCCCCACTTAAACGGGGCTTCGTCCTCGAAGCCTGCTGCGGTGAACAATCCGGATAATGTTCATGTACTTCAGCCTCCGGCTCCCAAGTCTACTTGGATTACCTCCGATGCTCCATTACACCCTTTCCAAAGGTATCTCCCTGCTATGTAGAATCTTCAACTTCTTTTCCACAACTGCCACTGGCCCTTTTTTGTGATACCTTGCCTTGCCATCCCTGGCAAAATCCTGATGATCCAAAGTATCGGGGACCTATCTTCCCCCCCCCCCCCCCCCTTCCTGAAGAGAATCCTTTTTGTGCTGACAGGATAATGCGTCCTTCAGCTCCCGAAACAACTCACATAAACAACCGGCTAACAAGCATGAACACTCATACCCGACCCAATCAGCCTCGGGCCGGAATACCATGCATGCCTACGACGAGTCCAGTCATCTCTAGGACGGAATACCCTCGTATCACACACATGTTTGGCCCAATCAACCCTCGGGTTGGAATACCAAACACGTCACGTCCAATCAATCATAGGGTACAATCATCCTCATGATGGAATACCCTAGATTGGAATACCACTATATACATAACTCGGGTTTAAACCCATAACTTGAGATCCAAAGACCTATCCTTGCACCTCATCCAAATCCTTTGATTCGTCGCAACCGTGTACCGCTCATCCGAACCTCATCAATACATCCATTCCGAACGCGCTCCAATAGGAGAAATAATCATCACTATCTCTATGCCCATATCCTATGACTGGAATGCTCCCAATAACCTATCGATACTGCTGCCGTCACATTAGTTGCCCAACACTCTGAATTGAAGATACTCATCTTCCTCCATTGCCCACAAGGCCTAATAAATGTTTTTCACCGCATCGAACAAGCGACACAATACTGAAAACCTACCATACCTGATTCCCTTATAGAATAAGCTGTTGCCCACGAGTTTTCAGTCTCTCCCATATAACCACTGACAGTGCCTAAGGGCTCCCTATAAGTGATAACCTATAAGCATAGATAACGTATGGTTCCACAGGTTACCATCACAAAGCAGCATGCTCAATACCAGAACATAGATCTAACGAAATACATACAGAGTCTTCAGCATGACTGGACCGCCTCACCAGGCCTTCAGCCTATCTGGACCACTCTCAGAACCTTCAGCATGTCTGGACCGCCTCTCCAGGCCTTTAGCCTGTCTGGACCGTTCTTCGGGACTTCGGCCTGACTGGTGCGCCCTGCTGGCCTTCAGTCTACCCGGACCGCCCTAAGTCAGTTGAACATAACCCTGGACCCATCCTGGTGCCCTCTCCCATATAGTCAGTTCTCCCCTAATTGGGGTTTCGAACTCCTGATCCAACCCGCAGACTATAATCCCGGCCTGACTCTAGGCCTCATGTTGATCGCCCACCCTCTCGGGAACCCATGGTCTGATCCTTGACCCGCGTATCCACCACATACGCTAAATAACCCGCACACCCGTGTTGAATGTACAGTCAAGACCTAACAGCTAAACACAACCATCAATGGCTGATGCTCCATCTGAGAATTCCAAATTCTCCCCCATTTAGGACACTAACCACTATCTACTGGCGGCGACATCAAAACACAACTTAACCGTCCCTACTAGGTATTACCATACTTAACCATGGAATGGTTAACCCTGGATCCTAACCATCTACAACCCTTCGATACTAAAATTCCCTAACCTTCCCATGTCCTAACGGCATGAAAAGGAAAATAAAGCTCATAATATAATCATAAATTGTAAGAATAAAGGTAGAAACATACCAGCAACCGCATTTGGTGCTGTCCTAGCCTCCTCGGCTGTAATCTGGAAGGCGCGTCCTTAAGCCTTTGGAGGCTCTGCTCTACCCTGACCCCTGCCAGTAATCCTCAGCGTAGTCGGCGCTGGAGCCTGCGCCGGCCTGGCAGCTAGTAGGGGACACCGGGCCTTCATATGGCCCACCTACTCGCAATGATAACAAAGTCTGACACCAGTAGTTGGAGTCTGCTGTCTATAGTCCTTTGCGATGTGACCCTCCTTGCCACACTTTTGACATCCCGAAGAAGATTGACAACCCCCATCATGAACCTTGCCGCACTTTCCACAAGTGCGACCCCTCTGAATCTCCTACCTGAAATCAGCGACCCTAAAATGTTTCGGTGCAGGTTGTGACTGCGTCGGGGCCTGTCTCTTCTCCCTCAATTGAAGCTCAATCTCCAACTCATGCCACCTAGCGGCCTCCTATAACTCTAGTAAAGTGTAACAATGTTGAGTAGAAACGAACTGTCTGATGTCCGTCTTGAGCATGCTCAGATATCGGGTCATCTGAGCCTGCTCCGAAGCAAACTCAGGGAAAAACATCGCCCTCTCAGTAAACATGCAGGTGATCTCCGTCACCGACTCCGAATCCTGTCGCAGATCCAAAAACTCCTGCGCCAGTCTCTCTCGCTCAACCCGCGGGATGTAACGGGTACGAAACATATCCCGAAATCGATCCCAAGTAACCGAAGCTCGCTGCTCATCCGAATATGATCCAGTAATACCCCTCCACCAATCCTTTGCTCCGGACCTCAGCAGGTTCAGAGCACACCTGACCTTCTGGTCAGCAGGACATGAGCATGTGAAGAAGCATCCCTCCACATCAGATAGCCACCTCATGGCTATGATTGGGTCCTGAGTCCCATCGAAAGTCGGGGTCTTCGTGTTATCAAAGTCCCGGTACTGAAAAGCCTGACCGGCACCTCCCCCTACCGTTGTTACAACTGTTGAAGCTGCTACGGCAGCCGTCTCAGTAAGGGCTGCATAACGCTCATCGAAGTACTCCATCATGGCAGTCTTGATAGACCCAAACAACTCCGACAGCTGTGCCCGGAACAGTATAGCAACCTTATCATGCAGGATCTCTCGAATCCTGGCATCCAACTCATCAGACCTCATATGACCAATGACCTCGGGCACTTCTGGATCACCCTGTCCGCCATCTCTTGATCCTGATCCGGATCCAGTCACAAACCGCCTCGTAACCACCATGCTGAAAATATACCATGAAGATATCGGACATCCCATACAACAATCCGAAAACCAACTCCCAACTAAACCCTAGGGATTGTGACTTCCTTGCTACGCGTATGGGTCCTATGCTTTCAGTAGTACGGGCCCATACTACCTTCCACACCTACCCATATTTGTCTCAAGTATCATCATAATGCCCTAACAATATACGTATGCATGACGAGCGCTCAATCCTCGCTCCTAGAGGAATGCTAAATATCTTATACTGGCCTACCGACCTCGCACAACTCTCCCATGAAACTTCCACCAACCCTGCAACACTCGTGTATGTTAGCCATACATAACACTAGACCCTATAGACTTTCGAATACGTGATCCTACCCTAAGCCCACAACCATACAAGGAATAGGAAATAAAGCCAAACCAAATATTCTCAGGCTATAAGATCTTAATTATGTCTAGTCGTGATGCATACACTAAGCAACTACAGTAATGATGTCAATTTCATATAAGGAAAACCCTAGGCTATCAGGCATCATACAATCAGGCAATTCTATCATGCAATTCCCGAAGATCCCTAGCCTAGTACTAGCATGCTATTCTAACTTATCACAACTCAAATAATCCGTAAGGTATTTTGGGGTCTATCTGCAAGCTCCAGCTGATCGTACACTTGCATCCTCCTTTAGTATTTTGAAAACCATTTGAAAATCATTTTAAAATCGTGTCCTCAGTTTGAGACTGGAGACACACGAGTGTTTCCTCCAATTCACTCAAACCAAGGCCCTGATACCAACTTGTAACATCCATAAAATTCAATCCAATTAAAAACTTTTTCAACCATTCAAAATCATTAATAATTATAAAGTGTTTTCAAAATAGTTTAGACATCAGAGTATCCCCAATATCAAATCATAAAAACATGAGGTGGTGTACGATCACGCCTTCGCCTTCCCGCGATCATCATAAGTACCTGAAACAATAATCGATAAAAGTAAGCTCGAAGGCTTAGTGAGTTACCCCCCAAAATACTCATACACACAACAATACACATATAATAACAAACAACATATTATGGGTCTAATCATCCATCGGGATGGAATACCTCAGGCCCTCAACCATCGGGTTGGAATGCCAACATACTATGGGTCCAATCAACCATCGGGTTGGAATACCCCCAGGCCCTCAACCATCGGGTTGGAATGCCAATATACTATGAGCCCAATCATCCTCGGGATGGAATGCTATCGGCCCACAACCATTGGGTTGGAATGCCCACATACTATGAGTCCAATCATCCTTGGGATGGAATACTCTCGGCCCACAACCATCGGTTGGATTGCCCACATACTATGAGTCCAATCATCCTCGGGATGGAACACTCCCGGCCCACAACCATCGGGTTGGAATACCCACATACTATCAAAAATGTGCACCTATATCAGATAATCATATAACAGTCTACAGAGACAACATACTAGGGTCCAATCATCCTCAGGACGGAATACCCTCAACTGCCAATCAAGCATGTGCACATATAGAAAGTGATCACATAACAGTCTATGGACAGTCAAACCGACCTACGGGTCACTAAGCATACATGCCCCACAGTTTAAACAATCTTAGGCTAAAGGATTCGATCCCACAACGGTTAGACCCAAACGACAGTTGCGCAGTAGAACCCAACCCTTCAGTCTAAGATCCTTTAAACCGTGTAAGCTAGCATGTACCGATAGTCATACAGATCTAACAGGTCACTAATCATAGCATCATCCTATAACCAGGATACAGATCTAACATAGCATCACAACACATAATCACAAGATAACTAGGATAACCATCTAAAGGGTCGGCCTTGGTGCCTTAGACCCTTGAGTATAGTGAGGATAACTCACCTCACGATGCCGAACTGTAGTGATAAGATCCAACTCCCGAATCACTGTCACGAACTTTACCACCTATAACCTCCATAGTACCAAGTCCATTAGAATCCCAAATTACCAAAATACCCTCAAAAGTCCAACTGGTCCACCCTTGGTCAAAGTAAAAGTCAACTGTCAAAGTTAACAGTCCATGTTGACCCGACTCGTTGAGTGCAGCTAGCAACTCGCTGAGTTCCTAATAACTGAGGAAGTCATAAAACCCTAACTGACTCACCGAGTTTCCAACCAACTCGTCGAGTCGATGCGTGTCCAGATGTCGTGGAAAACCCTAACTGACTCGTCGAGTCCTCTTAATGACTCGCCGAGTTCATGCAGAATCAATTACGGGAAATCTTCATCTGAATCACCGATTCGGCTATGCGACTCGTCGAGTTCATGCAGTCCATTTCTTATATAGACGTTTTTAAGCCACCCCAAAGCTCCATATTGCAGATCTAACCTCCTAGGGCATGGTTTCCATGTAAAGTTGCAAACTTTACGTTCATGCATGGTCCTAAAATGCCAAAATCAAACCAAAGGAAAGGTTTAACTCAAAGGGAAAGGCCCAAGCTTGCTCAATCAGGTAACTTTATGGCTATAGGGACCAAGAGGAGTCCAGATCTGAAGCCATGTCCTTGTGACAAGCTCAAATCCGAAAATGACTCCATTTTGCCCTAGAAATGACCATTTTCTTTACAAGGGAAGATCTAAGCAATGAAATGTCAAGGTGGTAGCTTTATACCTCAATCTTGCTGCCACAACACTGGAAAGGCCGGATCTACAAGCTCTTCCTTGTCCCAAGCTCTTGACTCTTCAAGAAATGCTCCAAACACACTCTCTTTTAACCTCACACACTCAAAAATGGAGGCTAGATCGCTTAGGGTTCTTTTCTGCTCGTGAAGATGGCAAGGGAGGCTGAGGAGAGAAGTTAAGGGTCTTTAAATAGGGTGCAAACCCTAAAAATTAGGGTTTTCACTTTCCAGCTCCTACTCGTCGAGTTGGGTCCTCCAACTCGTCGAGTAGATCCTGAAATTCACGCGACATAACTAATCTCTACACGACGAGTTGGTGCCTCCAACTCGTCGAGTAGGCTTTCTTATTTTCCTGAAAATCCCTGAAATTTCATTCCTGGAAATCAGGATGTTACAACTCTCCCCCACTTAAACGGGGCTTCGTCCTCGAAGCCTGCTGCGGTGAACAATCCGGATAATGTTCATGTACTTCAGCCTTGGGCTCCCAAGTCTACTTGGATTACCTCCGATGCTCCATTACACCCTTTCCAAAGGTATCTCCCTCCTATGTAGAATCTTCAAATTCTTTTCCATAACTGCCACTGGCCCCTTTTTGTGATACCTTGCCTTGCCATCCCTGGCAAAATCCTGATGATCCAAAGTATCGGGGACCCATCTCCCCCCCCCCCTTCTGGTCATCCTCATGATGGAATACCCTAGATTGGAATACCACTATATACATAACTCGGGTTTTAACCTATAACTTGAGATCCAAAGACCTATCCTTGCACCTCATCCAAATCCTTTGATTCGTCGCAACCGCGTACCACTCATCCAAACCTCATCAATACATCCATTCTGAACGCGCTCCAATAGGAGAAATAATCATCACTATCTCTATGCCCATAGCCTATGACTGGAATGCTCCCAATAACCTATCGGTACTGCTGCCATCACATCAGTTGCCCAACACTCCGACTTGAAGATACTCACCTTCCTCCATTGCCCACAAGGCCTAATAATGTTTTTCACCGCATCGAACAAGCGCCACAATACTGAAGCCCTACCATACCTGATTCCCTTATAGAATAAGCTGCTGCCCACGAGTTTTCAGTCTCTCCCATATAACCACCGACGGTCCCTAAGGGCTCCCTATAAGTGATAACCTGCAAGCACAGATAACGTACGGTTCCACAGGTTACCATCACAAAGCAGTATGTTCAATACTAGAACATAGTTCTAACGAAATACATACAGAGTCTTCAGCATGACTGGACCGCCTCACCAAGCCTTCCGCCTATCTGGACCACTCTCAGAACCTTCAGCATTTCTAGGCCGCCTCTCCGGGCCTTCAACCTGTCTGGACCGTTCTCTGGGACTTCGGCCTGACTGGTGCGCCCTTCTGCCCTTTAGTCTACCCGGACCGCCCTAAGTCAGTTGAACAAAACCCTGGACCCATCCTGGTGCCCTCTCCCATATAGTTAGGTCTCTCCCAATTGGGGTTTCGAACTCCTGATCCAATCCGCAGACTATAATCCCGGCCTGACTCTAGACCTCATGTTGATCGCCCACCCTCTCGGGAACCCGTGGTCTGATCCCTAACCCGCGTATCCACCACATATGCTAAATAACCCGCACACCCGTGCTGAATGTACTGTAGAGACCTGACAACTAAACACAACCATCAATGGATGATGCTCCATCTGAGAATTCCAAATTTTCCCCCACTTGGGACACTAACCACTATCTACTGGCGGCGACATCAAAACACAACTTAACCGTCCCTACTAGGTATTACCATACTTAACCATGGAATGGTTAACCCTGTATCCTAAACATCTACAACCCTTCGATACTAAAATTCCCTAACCTTCCCAAAATCAAACTAAAGGAAAGGTTTAACTCAAAGGGAAAGGCCGAAGCTTGCTCAATCAGGTAACTTTATGGCTATAGGGACCAAAAGGAGTCCAGATCTGAAGTCATGTCCTTGTGACAAGCTCAAATCCGAAAATGACTCCATTTTCCCCTAGAAATGACCATTTTCTTACACAAGGGAAGATCTAAGCAATGAAATGTCAAGGTGGTAGCTTTATACCTCAATCTTGCTGCCACAACACTGGAAAGGCCGGATCTACAAGCTGTTCCTTGTACCTAGCTCTTGACTCTTCAAGAAATGCTCCAAACACACTCTCTTTTAACCTCACACACTCAAAAATAGAGGCTAGATCGCGTAGGGTTCTTTTCTGCTCGTGAAGATGGCAAGGGAGGCTGAGGAGGGAAGTTAAGGGTCTTTAAATAGGGTGCAAACCCTAAAAATTAGGGTTCTCACTTCCAGCTCTTACTCGTCGAGTTGGGTCCTCCAACTCGTCGAGTAGATCTTGAAATTCACACAGGATAACTAATCTCTATAGGGTGAGTTGGTGCCTCCAACTCGTCGAGTCGGTTTTCTTATTTGCCTGAAAATCCCTGAAATCTCATTCCTGGAAATCGGGATGTTACAAAATTGATTTTTTTCTATGTATTTTCTTATCATTTCTAGGTTTAGGGATTGAGTTAGACGAATTTTGGAGGAACGAACAGTTTTGGTTGATCGGAGGTACTAGCGCTCATTTGGTTGTTGTTTTTCAAGGATTTATGAGAGTGGTTACCAGAATCGAAATCTCATTCACATTGAAAGGGGTATCATGCACGATTCGCATTCAACATTTCTAAATTTCAATCAAGTCCAAGATACATACATGTTTCGTCCATCACCTCCAGTCACTCTTTATCACTCTCAGTCAAATACGAAGTCGTAGCCATACCTCCGACGCGGATCTCTTATAGTCGCATCCGCTCCTTACTTCGTCTCTCACTGCACATGTAACGTCCTGAAAATTATAAGCTAAAAAATTCATTTTTAATTCAACAGAAAACATCATTTATTCTTGTCAACTAATCAGAAGTATGTCAAAGTAAAATAATTATCAGAGTACACTTCCCAAAATCATAAAGTGCGGAAACATGGGTGGAAGCGTTGCGATCAAGCTGGGTCATTCCCTCTTGAACTGGAAGTACCTGAAACCATAAGCATAAAACTATAAGCACAAAACTTAATGGGTTCCCTAAAATACCACATATCATACATATATACATACATCGGGCCCTACCCGGAATCCATCAGGCCCTGCTCGGCATTGGGCCTCGTCCGTTATTGATCGGGCCCTGCCCGTCCTCCATTGAACCCCACTCGACATCAGGCCCTGCCTGATATAGATCTGTCAGCAACATGCGATGGGCCCCTCCCAACACACTCATCAGGACCCGCCTGGCATCAGGCCCCCGCCCGACATACATACAAACACATATAATACATGCAATAGTCACACATACATCTAGCATTCTAGTATCAATAATCCACAAGCCAACATTGGTGCCTTCGAACTACTAAACACAGTGAGGAGACTCACCTCAAACTAAAGATAACCAAATCACACGCGTTGCTGCTATTGGGCTCCTTACACTGAACACAACCAAATTATCCCTAATCAATAATTAAGGAAAATTCCAAAACCCAAGGTCCAAATCATATTCAATCTTTTAAATGGGTAAAAGACCATTTTAACCTTCCCATATCTGACCCAACAACTCATGGACCAAATCCCAAAAGGCAAAAAGAGAGTTTCATGAGTACCCCCCCCCCCCCGGTGTACCGCACTCGTACGCCCTACGTCTACACACTAATGCCTAACATACAGCTCGTCACAGTATGATATCGGGAAAACATACATTATGCTGAGCGGATGCATACGTACTCCCTAGGTAACCAAATCCCACTTTAAGCACATAATGGTTAAGACCAAAACGTCCGAACTCAGATCTAAACTCTAAGGGATGTCTTAAGTCATAAAGTTCCTGACTCTATGGCTTTACATTGCTTAATCGTGTCCAAACCAAAGCTTTAGATTCATAATTTTTTGTATGGAGAGGATAGAAGGACCAAGATAATGTTTTTATGGTTCCTAATAGCTCCATAGTTGGAAAATTTTATCCACTAGGATGGTCCAAACAACAAAGATCTAGTCTTTAAGTCTCAAAGGTACCAAAAATGCATCTTTCTCAACTTAATCCATTAAGTCCAAGTCTCTAGCCTTCATATCTGAATCAATATGATGTTTAGATGGATAAAGTTTCCAACTTTATCTATAACAAGGTCACAAACTTTCAAGATTTAAACTTTATGCACTAAAGTGACCAAAAAGTGACAAATATGAAAATTAACAAGATCTATGAAACTAATGAGCAAGTTCGAAGCTTTTTACTCACAAAGGTCCAGAAATGATGTAATCTTGCTAGATCTATTCTTGAATTCTTCATCCATACACTTTGTCACCACCTTGTTCTCCAAGATCCCACATTTTAATGGAGAAATAAGCTCATAAATGATGTCAAGAGTCAAAATAAGAGAGAGAAGGCTAGGGTTTCGAGATTACAGGTTGAGGAGGGATGGAGGCTGAATATAGGGAGGGTTCCAAGAGTTAATGATGCTTAAATAGGGTCCAAACCATAAAAATTAGGGTTTTCTCCTGCCAGCGTACGCACAACGTACCTATAAGTACGCCTACCGTACTAGAGTGATCTCACGTCTTCTGTAGTCAATACGCCTAATGTACTATATGATGTACGCCCAACATTCTAACATTTAGTCCATGCTTTCCCTTGGCATCAAATAACAGGCTTCAGGAAACAGGTTAGGGGTCCAGTTAGGACTCAGGTTAAGTTGAGTGTTAGGTTGAGTGCGTGTCGACTTAGGATGGGTATAGATGGATTGGTGGAAGGATCAAGGTTGGCATATAGTGTTAGAGTGTTGTAAGTTTGCGGGTGTAGCCTTAGCATTCACAAGGTTGGCAGATAGTGCTAGAGTGTTGTAAGTCTGGGGGTGTAGCCGTAGCATTCACAAGGTTGGCAGACAGTGTTAGAGTGTTATAAGTCTGCGGGTGTAGCCGTAGCATTCATAAGGTTGGCAGATAGTGCTAGAGTGTTGTAAGTCTGCGGGTGTAGTTGTAGCATTTACAAGGTTGGCAGATAGTGCTAGAGTGTTATAAGTCTGCGGGTGTAGCCGCAACATTCACAAGGTTGGCAGATAGTGCTAGAGTGTTGTAAGACTGTGGGTGTAGCCGTAGCATTCAATAGGTTGGTAGATAGCATGGGAGTGTTGTTAGATCGCAGAATGAATAGTAGTACCCACTAGTTCGGGTGCAGCAATGAGGGCATGGCAAATCCACATATTAGTTTACGGATTTCCACAGAGGAATTAGACCTGGTTGAGCCAGTGATAAGATTGTAGGAACACCACTGCAGTCATGGGATCAAGGAAGCAATGGACCGTATAAGGTCGTCCGTGATATAAGGCTACCTTTGGTCATGTAGCAATCACTTTTAGCCTTGGATTTGGTGACGTCAGGGTTCGACGTATGGACCCGATCGGTTGGATCAGAAGGTCGTTAGAGCCATAGTGGCAAGATAACTAATGGCAACTATTAACAGACGAGGATTTCGTTTGGAAGTCGTGTGGGGTGACTGTGTGAGAGTCTTTTAGCTCAGAAACCGGGTCGGAACCCGATATTTCAGATGACTGGCAAACAAATTGAGACCAGGGAGGTCTCGGTGGATTTTGGAATGCAGCCAGGAGGCAGCATACTGTTTCAGGCAGTTCAGTGTTTCGGGCAGTTTCAGTGTCTCGGGCAGTATTAGTGTTTTAGGATTGCAAGTACAGATGGAGTAACTGGTTGATTGGGAAATACTAAGTCACTCGCAGTGGGATTAAATAATATCAGAGTAATTGATTTGACCCTATTGTGCAGCTCTAGTCTGAGTCTAACCGTTGCAGGAATGAATCTGCTACTCGAAGAATTATCCGAGCCTTCTGTCAAGTATAAGTATTATGTAGCTGTTTATGGACAGTGACTTTGTTTCCCTTATCAACAGTGTGATTGGTGACAGTTCGGTGTTAGGGGTCTGACAGGGAGCCAGACCACTGAGACCTTAGGTTTCGGATTTCAGGTGAAGAAGGATTAGTTTTATTTTAGAGATCGAGGAGTCGTTATTCACCGAGCTTGAAGAACTACCCTAAGGATAGTTTTAGTAGATCGGGATAGGCCGATGTATGATCAGAGGTTGAAGGATTATGATTGTTTTGCTATCAATTGATAGATTGATAGAAAGTTGTTTCAGCACGAGCGAGCTGTCGAGAAGTTAGGTTATGGTAGGTTTTAGGTCTCAGAAGGTAGAAGTAGCTTACAAGGGCTGAAGGTTCGGGTGTTATTTTTAAGGATGGAAGTTTCGGTTGCCTTGGGAAGGCCATTGACGGTACGGGGTGATGGTTGTACTCTCAGGATGGCGAGTGTCAGTACTCGTGGGAAACATCATTTGGTTCATGGCAAATAGTGGGAGCTGCGGGCTTAGCGCGTGAGCTATTCTGGGTAGGTGATTGCAGTGGACTTCGAGGACGAAGTCTAGTTTAAGTGGGGGAGAGTTGTAACACTCGAAATCCAGAAGACTAATTAAGGAAAGAAAATCTTCAATTAAAAGGGCAACTTGTCGAGTTCAAGGATGAAAACTCGACGTGTTGGAATGTTGGGCCCCACGTTTTGGAAGACCAACTCGACGAGTTGGGGAGGACTAACTCGACGAGTTGGACTGGGTTTGGGAAACCCTAAAATCAGGACTTTGCACCCTATTTAAACACCTTAACCCCCATAAGCTGGCCTCATTTCCAGCCTCCACTGTCTAAAACCTAATCACGAAACCCTAATTCACTTTTGAGAGTTTTGAGCCAACTTTTGTGCATTCTTGGTGATTTTGAAGAAGAAGGAACTTGAAGAAGGAGCAAGGACGTGTATAGGAGAGTAGATCCAAAACTTGGGCTTCATTTCTGGTTCATCTGAGGTATAAATCTCCTACCTTGTCTATAGCATGCTTATATCTAGTTTTAGAATTCTTTCTTCATGTTTTGGTCCAAGTATGTTGGGTGTTGGGATTTGGACGTCCCATGTGGGCAAACCCTTCAGATCTAGGGTATTGAGGGGACTTCATGGCATAAAGGTGCCAACTTTATGGCTATGGAAGTCCCATGCAACTTTTAGACCATCTTTTTGGTTTTCTAAGCCCTAGTAGGTCATGCATGCAAGTAAAAATGGGAACTTTACGAGATCAAATTGCCTCTAGAGTCCAGATCTATGACCTCATGGTCTATCTTGAAGTTTTGATGGCTTTTGGAGTTAGATCTAAGCCATTTTCGGTTAGGGTTTGAGCTTATCCTCTTTGGGAAGGGATTAATGGGTAAAGTTGCAAACTTTACCCTCCTAAAAGGTTTTTCCAGACTAGATGTGGAGTATTGGGTTCGAATATGAAGAATAGAGGCTTAATGCATTAAGAAAGAGTAAACAGACTGAAGAACTCGACGAGTTCACGAAGGGACTCGACGAATTGATGTGAGTATGTCCCGATTATGTTGATAAGGAGGAACTCGACAAGTTCATGAAGGAAATCGACGAGTTGGATTGCGAAATCACGATTATGTGGTTTTTGGGAACTCGCCGAGTTGAAGGAATAAGTTGACAAGTTGATTCAACTCAGAGCATTGACTTTGACTTTGACTTGGATGTTGACTTTGACCTTGACTTGACTTTGACCAAGGTTGACCCTTTAGGGTTATGAAGTACAGAATGAGTTCTAAAGGGGTAGTTTCATGCAAGGGTTTAGGCCCATGTTGGAAAATTGGGCCATTAATGGGCTTTCATGGATTTTATAGTTTGGGTCTTGATGGGTCGGGGGTGAAACGGTCATTTCACCCTAAGTAAAGATTATGGATCATGGTTTGGAACCCAATTGCTAATTGGGTGATATTTTGGTATTGATAGCCCAGGGAGTTGCCAGGAAAACAACTAAGGATTTCCTGCAATGGACTTCAACAGTGTGAGGTGAGTTACCTTCCTGTAGAAGTGGGTCGAAGGAATCAATGCCGACCCACTAGTAGTTGTTTATATTAGAGATGATTGTCTTGGTGATAATTGTCTGGTATGCCACTATCTGTAGAGATTTATGTACTTGTATGTTATGCTATTATGTGATAGTGGTAGGAGGGGTGAAAGAGACCCCGTAGCCGGTTAAGATAAACCAGAGGGTAGGTCGGGCACCCAAATATGCCTGATAGTATGGTTATGCTATGTTATTATGTGGTAGTAGTAGGAGGGGTGGATAGACCCTGTAACATGTTGAGATAAACCGGAGGGTAGGTCGGGCACCCAGATATGTCTGACAGTATGTTTATGATATGATATTATGTGGTAGTGGTAGGGGTGAAATAGACCCCGTAACTGGTTGAAATAAACTGGAGGGTAGGTCAGGCACCCAGATATGCCTGACATGGGTAGGTCGGGCACCCATGTATGCCTGACAGGGGTAGGTCGGACACCCCGGTATGTCTAACATGGGTAAGTTGAGCACCCAGGTATGCTCAACAGGGTAGGTCGGACACCCAGATATGCCTAACAGGGTAGGACGGACACCCAAATATGCCTGGCAGTATGTGATTATGTGGTATGATGGGGGGAATCATTAAGCTTCGTGCTTACGGTTTTCAGTTTTGGTTTCAGGTACTTCTTCTTCAAAAGGAAAGGAGCCGACATGATCGCAACGCATCACACTATGATTTTCCGCACATGAGATCTTTGGGAGTTGTACTCTGACGATGTTTCCTTATGACATGTTTTGATTATTGAGATATTGGTTTTGATTATGATATGAGATGACACTACTGATGTTCTCAGAATACTATTTTTATACATTACCTAATTTAAAATGAAAACTTTGGTCATGAATTTTGGGATGTTACAAAACTGCTCGAAACAGGATGTTACAACTCTCCCCCACTTAAATTAGATTTCGTCCTCAAAATCAGTCATCACTACATCCTCTACCACGCTAGTCGATCTTGCCCGAACTTCTTGAATTCTGTTTAATACTGAAGATTCTTCCAATACTGATGACCACCTCCCAAACCTACCATCCAAAACCCATCTTAGCAGAAATCCCTTATACATCCAAAAGAATGAACATTAACACTCTGCCCTCAGCCAAACAAAGAAACCCAACTACTCTGCCTGAGAGATGTAACAACTACCTTACTCTTCCCAACTGGAAGACCTCAAATCATAGCGATAACCACTCAAAGCGTGAAACTTCCTAAAAACTGGAACCCATCAATTTGAACCCCACAAATTATTCCCTAGGAGTATTGATCATTCATTCTCCGTACCCTCCCCTAGTCCCTGACTAGGAACGCCATTCAACCATGCACAAGGAATACTCAAAATATACCGATCATGAATTTCAAAAAATCCCAATCCATAGGTTTTTCCCAACAACCTTAAATACGTACTTGACTTCCTGACAATTCATCACCAACCTGTTGATCCCACGAGCATAAGGATGGTCAATCCAAGAATTCTCACGTTACATCCAAATCCCTTATCAGCTCAGGTGTACCTCCACCTGACAAATCACTCGATACATTCACAATGAACATCATGACTCGAGATTCCATAACCGACACCCAACATTGGTAACCAAACTACTGATAAACAACCGGCAAGCAAACGGGGTTCATATTGTAAACACTCCACAAGAGAGTTCTGATGCACAATTATTACTCCCAACAACCTTTAGCTGACCACATGATCCAAACCAGCTGGTCACTGAGTCTCCCGACTCCCACAATGCACTAACACCCAAATATGACAATAAAAACTAACGATATAAGACCTAAGAGTCTCAATCAAAAGACTACTGGTGTAACACCTTGTTTCGAATCGTTTCCTAATTCAGAGTTGTGACCCTAAGATCAGTTATCATAAGACTATGATCCTTGTGTAAGAAGAGATTTAGAACCCCTTGGATGTGGATAATATAGATTAGGTGATCTGAGAGTTTGGTTTGTGTTTTGGAGCCCAAGGGTATAACCGTAAAGTGATAGTTCGGGCCTTTTATGAATTTTGCATTTAAGCTCGGGAAGTTCTAAGGAAAATAAGAGTTTATAGGATTGTAGATCTTCTCATTACCTTTCTGTGGATATAAAGAACGTCGAAATCAAGTTTGGAACGAAGAAGTTATGACCATTTGAAGTTACAAGGATTTAGGGTTAAGCCGAGTATGTTGGGCGTACAGGGAGTACGCTAATTGTACGAGGCTCAGATGATTGTGATGGACCACCCACATACGCTGGGCGTATAATTTGTACGTTGGGCGTACTCCAAACATACCATAACCCTAGTTTTGGGCCTTGGACTCTATTTAAACACCTTAAGTTGCTCTTGGACCTTCTTATGACCAGCCTCCACCTCTCCAAACTCTGAGAACGAAACCCTAATTGCTTTTTGAGTGTTTTGAGTTTGGAGGTGATCTTTGGGATGGTTTTTGGTGATATTGAAAGAAGAAGAGCTCTTGGAAGTTTCATTAGCGTGGTTGAAGCTTGTGGATCCAGAATCACCGCCAACTTGGAAAGCTTTTGGAGGTATAAAATTCTTAACTTGATGGTTCATTTTGTTAGATCTAGTTAGGGCTTGTTTTTGTTCTTTTTATGATCCTTTATGTCATGTATGAGAGTATGAGCTACTCTAAAAGATAAGGATGATAGATTTTGGCATTTTTTAGGTCCCTCGTTCATAAAAATGCAACCTTTATGAGTTATAGTGGACCATGCCTGAGTTAGGGTTCTTATTACGGATTTTATTGAGTATGTGGTCCCATTAAGACATGCAAAGGAGTAAAGTTTCCAACTTTACGTGTTAAGACATCATTTAGGGACAGATCTGAGAATTGGACATAGTGGCTTAACTGATTAAGCACTTAATAGCAAGTTGGTCATGCTGCGGAGCATGCTGGGCGTACCCAGTTCGTACGCCACGCGTACTGGCCAAAGATGGCGTACGCTGTGCGTAAGTTTGAGTACGTCAGGCGTACTCAGCTGCTATTGACTTTTGTTGACTTTTGGGTTTTGGGAAATATTTGGACTATTAGGGTTTTTGGCCTTGTTGGGCCAGTAGTCTTTCTGAATTTGGGCCATTTTTAGGCTTTGGGCCTTCTTGGATTTGGTCCCATAATGGGCTTTGGGTATCATTTAGGAATTTTGACCATATTGGGCTTTTGGAGCCATTGGGTTGGGCCATGCTTATTGGGCAAAGGGAGGAAAGGGTAAAATGGTCTTTTACCATAGGAGTTGGACAAGTGAATCAGATTTCTAGTTATGGTTTATGGCCCAATTATTAATTGGGGTTTTGTTTGATTGATTAGTGTGGGGATTATCCGGATCAGTAGTCCGAGCGTTTATCTAATTTTCAGCGGTTTGAGGTGAGTCTCCTCGCTGTACTATGGGTCGAATGCACCAATGCCGACCTATTGGCTTATGTTATATAGGAAGACCACGGGTGACCCTTGGCATTTATATGAAAGACCCGGAGGTGGCTCATGGAAAATGCAAGACTAGGGATCGGACCCTGGCAGATAGGTATATATATATATATATATATATATAGTATGCTAGTTGTCTTTGTGATACTCGCATGGAAGACCAGGAGGTGGATCTTGGCACTTGTCTGTAAGACCCAAGGTTTTGGCCCCCGACCTGGCAAGGAAAGACCATGATACGACTCGTGGCATAATGACAAGACTATGGTTGGCACATAGCAATATTTATTGTATGTATGGTATGTGGTATTTTGGGGAAGTTACTAAGCTTTGTGCTTACGACTTATTGTTTATGGTTTCAGGTACTTACGGTAGAAAAGGAAAGGGCCTAACGTGACTGTGCTGCATCCACCTATGTTTCTGCAACTTCATGATTTTGAGATTGTACTCTGATAACTATTTCTACCCCGATATACTTTTGAATGCTTAAAAAATACTAAATGGTGTTTTTGGTTGAATTAAAAATGAAAATTTTACTTTACAATTTTTGGGATGTTACAACTGGGTCTTACCCATATAAATCATACAACCACTGGTTCACGATGCATCGCGAAACCTCCTAACCACTAAACAATAAGCTCATGGTACTATGCCGATCTTTCCGTCATCACATCAATGGCCTGAAGAATCGCGACCAGCACCACAGGGGCCTAAAGATACCCAACCATGAGTTTACTAACTTGCAGCAACCCAGACAACATCCCTCTTTATGTTAACCTAACACAAATATGGGCCATACCCTTCTATTACACACAATTCCTTTCACAGTACAGGTGGCTACCAACGCAAAAATTTAGGCGAAAACATGGCCGCACACAACCAAAGAATGAGATAGGCATTTGCATTATTGTTCAAATTTAAGGGCTACAAACCAATTGAGAACCATGCCAATAAATCGAGCCAAGTGTTCTCATGCTATCTTTTTTTTAACCTACATATACCCCAAGGGAAAACACATAACCAACCCTAGATCTACTGCACTCCTTCCTCATGGCCCTTACCCATCGGATGTGGTACCTGTAGATCTAACCAAAATGACGAACCTCAACCACTAACAAAAACATTTTCATGAATTGTCAAAGAATAAGATCCCATACCTTGATTAAAACCGAACAGATCCCACCAATACACAATAGCTCGATAAAACTTCCAAAGCCATCAAAAATGTTGTCAAAATCTGGTCGGGTTAATCCAAATACCAACCCCGCCGACCCGACATGCCAAAATTGGATTCTGCGCAGATCCGAAGACACACCTGAAGAACTCCACAATGCTGCCCCAATATCCAAACTTCTAATAACTGAGAACATCTGCCAAACTCAAGCCTGCTATGAATAATAATTTCACAACCAACCATTGAGGGTACCCATACCCAGAAACCAAAATGTACAATGTACAGATTTTGTCAATAGGTTGACGCATCAATTGAAGTCTAACTGATACAGCTCTAAATTCCAAAGAACCTATGCTATTGATGAAGATCAAAAAGACCAACAATCGAGAGTGCATTGAAAACTAATCCATTAATCCAATACATTACTTGACAAAGCCCATGAGGGACTAAACATAACAAACTCTAAAACTAATTGGCTGATCACCAATTGCCTAATCTAGACTATAGATATCAATCTATACAATAAGCTGACAAATACCTCAACAATCGATACTCAACCTGAGCGACCCAAACGACTCTTGACCTATTTCTCGATGTTCCCGAAAGGAACCCCTTGCTATAACGAGCTCCTTGTCTAACAACTTCTTGCTACGAAGACGACTCTTACATTCCTGAACACATACATATGATGGCAACTTGCTCTATACCTCCGTCTTGACCAAATCCTAAACCAAAGTTTTGCATACCCAAACCCAAACCGCAAATCCCTATGACCCATTCTTCTGAAACCATGACTCAAACAAATCGATGATCCTCTAAGCAGAATATCCAGCTCTCCCCCACTTAGGGTTCGAACCACCATCAACTGATGTTGCAAACAGACTAACACTCAAACCGGCTCACCCAAATGCATAGAATCCTTGACCCATGGAATGTATAAAACACAAGATGGTCTTTCAAATAAAGACAAAGCAAACTCAAAGGTATTCTGAATATCAGATGGAGACCTCAGAAACTTCCCAATCAAAACCGCTTCTAACATCAAGAATCCCACGCATGTGCACAAGCAATAATTCTAACAATCCATTCATAGCACTGATCCTTCATCTAAAAATGAACGGACTACCACACACCTAACCTACCAATCCCCATCCATCAATTCATTGCTAGAATCTTTCATAAATACTAGAGGAATCATCCTTATAGTCGGGATACATCAAAGACAATGTAAGTTGTCGTTACCGATTCACTTCCCTTGGTTCCTGAAACAATCAACTAGCACTTGAACTAACAATATTTGAATAAAGCAGACGCTTGATCTCATCTCAAGGAAACAATACCAAAAGAATCCTCTTGTGCTTTCTCACACTTCCACACTTGCTGCCCAAAACCATACCATCTAGCCCCATGTTGGGTCTACACCCCAACTCTGAAAATCACATGACTGCTCTCTCTTTTCTCCAAACACAAAAAGCTAGAAGAACACAACCTATGTTAAAAATAGTGACACCCAATCCACCTGCCAATCATATAGCCTCCAGCTACAATCCTCGAGCCAATCATTACAATCGCTTCCTTATTGAGTCCCGCGACTCAACTAGTCAACTGTCACTACTTTGAGCAAGGCCCTCCAAACTTCGAAATCAACTAAATCACATGGGCCTACACCATTGAAACCCAAAAAGACATGGCCACTAAGGCCCAAACAATCACCATACCCATCCTCAGCCTGAACGACCAAAACCGATAAAATGATAAAGACGGAAACACACTGTAACGAATCATGGTGCCAAACCATGCCATCTTCCCTTAACCAGTTCCTTAGAATCCTCTAAATTTTCCTCGAGTCGAGTATGGATCCTATGCTTCTAGTAGTACGGGCCAAGTACTAACTTCCACACCTATCCATACTTTCCTCAAGAATCATCTCGGGTCCTCTAAGTAACTACTCATGTCCACATCCGTCCTATCCAATCCCATACACCCATTCTCAAATGAATACACAACGCTAAACATCGCAAGCATTGAGCTAAAGATACTCCCTGTGACAACCCGAAACTTTTATCCTGTGCAATTGATCTGTATATCAATATTAAACTCGATTTTATCACCTTTTAACGCCGTTTAAGAGTTAGTTTAAGTGTTCTAAGCTTGAGTACAGTTGGGAATGAGATTAGAAATGAGTCAACAAGTCGTATAGAGACAAAACCGGGCCATACACCCTCCTGAGAGGTGTGTACGGCCGCACACAGGGGTGTGCGGCCACACACCCACCCTCCAGCCGTACACTCACCCTTATATATATATAAGGTGACCCCCTTCACTCATTCCTTTCATTTGGCTGCACTTTACTTCCTCTCTCTAAAAACTTCATCCAAGAACACTCTAAAGGCCTCAAAACGTGAACTTCTCCATCATTCAGCTTGTTATAGTGGTAAGACACCTTGATCTAAGCTTAAAACTCATCATGTTCTTCGTGTTCTTCATCACTTGAAGGTGTACGGCCGCACACCTTCATAAGGTGGCCGTACACACCTTAAAGACTCTCCAAGGTGAGAGTTTGGCCTTGAAACACCCGAAAATCGACATTTTGAGCATGAATGAAGAGTGTACGGCCGCACACTCCCATGTACGGCCGCACACTCCCATGTACGACCGCACACGCCCCCTGTACGGCCGCACACTCCTGTGTGCAACCGCACACACATGCTGACCGCACACCCTGGCCGAACACACACTCTTTTGGCCGTACACCTCCCTTGTTTGATCATATACGGTCCCGACAAGCATTTCCAAGTCTTTAGGGTGGTTTCCCGTCATGTTTAGTCATGAAACACCCTAATTCTAACACACATATGTGTTATCACATGTTAATAGGATCCACTTGCGTACAAAACATTGGTTGACACTCACCATTCGTAACCGATCATACACCCAGATCCTACGTCAAACGGTGAGTTCATACCCCTACGTTTTTTTTCCGAGTTTTTCATGTTTTAAGGGGGGATACAAGCAAAAGTGAAAGGAAACTTGTGCTCAAGTGTATTGTTTTGTTTAAAATAATTATATGTTCGGTATGCTTTTAACACAGAAAACAGTTTTACCAAACGATTAAGAAATCAACTCGTAGAAACAGTTTTCAAAACTAAAGCAAGGAACTTGTGAATCTTGTCATAAAATGCGATATTTTGCAAAGGATTCATACAAAACATAAACAGGATTTTCAGTATTATTACTTGTAAATTTGTTAGGCTAAGTTTTGAGACACGTCCTTGGTAACACTCCACCGGATTCGAGAGTGTAGGACTAACCCTTGTAACCAGAATCTCTTGGAGGGAGAGCGTGACTATTGTGTATAGATCTATATGGGACTGACTATCCCGCACCTTCGCTGCCAGCTACAGCGGGACCGTTAGGTTCAGGGGTGACAAAGTCATAAAAAGATACTAGCCCCGTTACGTGCCATATCCAGTCTAAGTACGGTTATGACACTCACAACCTATATAGCGAAAATTTACTTTTGTAATAATGAAACAAGTGAACTAACCTCAAAGTAATAACCGATTTGATTACTAGAGGGCATTAGTAATACCCTTAGGATCTAGTTCACTACTTATTTATTTGTTTTATTTATGTAATAAGGCTAATACATCTCACTGAGAGCAAACAGGGTTTTTCAAGGAAACTACATCTAACGATACAAGTATGGTAGATACTTGTACACCTCACACCAGAACAGATAACCAACTATCAACGTTTAAGGAAAATATAGGATTTTCCTGGGATAACTCAACTATACATAAACAGGCTGTTAAACAAGTAACGAATGGATAATCAAACATCTTTCATTAGAAAATATAGGATTTTCTTGGGAAGCACTTTTCAAAGGATTAAAGAAACATTTCTTTCACCAGAACTAAACGCTTATGAAATCACCAGCTTTATGTTGATATATTTCAAAACTGCTTGTATTCTCAGGGAATTAGTAGACAGGTACTTCCAGGAGTTTGGAGAAGACGGAGCGTTAGAGTCACGTCTTTACATTTGATATGAACAAAACTATATATTGAACAATGTAAACCTTTTTCATGTATGTATTCAATGTCTGGTTGTGTTTACTATGCTTGCTATGATACAATTGTGTGATATTACGCATGACGTCAATCACCCCCGAACGTTTCCGCCGTTCCGGTTTGGGGGTGTGACAGATTGGTATCAGAGCTATTGTTTATAGTGAACTAAGTATACCAAACCTTACATGGTATACAACTATAAACATTAAGGGGCCTAAGTAATCTAAACTAAAAATATACTTTAAAAAATATAAGTATTTTTATAACAAAGTATACAAGTATACCCAAGTACCAGAATCTGTGTCATAAGTAGAACAAAATAAAAGTATTTGGATGTTGGACACTGCGGTTAAACCTGGGCAGTTATGTAATCATGTCTAGGATCAATATAGCCTGATCAACTATATTCATTCGAGACATGACCAACATATGCTTGGGAGTAACTATGGTGTTACAGCAAGTCTAAAACTTACCTAGATGCTAGAGGAGTTCTAGAGCCAAACATAAGGATTAAAATACTATAGGAGTATCTTAGGATGCTATAACAACTAAGCCGAAAACTTACCCAAGGATCCATCCTTCAAGAATCAAGCACGTATCCATGATACATTGGATGTATTATTAGATTCGATGCCTATTAACTATTCCTTTACCATCACCGCGCGTAGATAGCATGGCTGGATTCCATCTCCCTGGCGACCCGTACTTTCCCAACCAAGGAGATGGCGGATGGATCGAGCTAGAGCCAGAAGGAAACCATGAAATTCGTTTGGACGATGGGTTTGTCGAACCATTTCCTGAAGATACTGACTCGGAACCCGAAGTCGAGAACCTACCCCAAGTGACCCCAATACCAAATCCTAACCCTCAAGTTGGATTCCAAGGTCCAACGCCCATGGGGGTCGGAAGCTTGAATAGGTGGAGCCATGAGCAAGGCCAACCCCTCCCATACAACGGTAACCACAACTTCTGCAATCTGGATGGAAGAGATCCTGTAGACAGGGCCCTTCCAATCCCGATACGCCGAGTGGCTCGCAATGTGGAGCTAGGTGTGGCAACCCTTCAACGAACTATGGAACTTGAGGCAGACTCGGATGCCAACACAAACCACATTCGTAATCTTGAAGTTGCTCACGGGGGAACTATGAGGGACAATGAAGCTCTGCAGTGAGAGTTAGCTACAACCCGAGCCGAGGTCATAGAGCTCCGAGCCCGCCAGTCAAAGTATGAAGGACGCCTGCTTGACGTGGAGCGACAGCTGGCCGAATTAGGGTTTCACTTGAGGAGTGCCCGTCGCCAATAGAGGAACACTCTACTCATTCTTCCTTTCTGATCTAAGGAATAACTTTCATGTTTATGTTCTGAGTAGCCCTTTTTCCGTAAACATCTCTGTCTTTCATATTGCCGAAATTTTCTCTTTAATATTAGGACTTAGACCTATTGTTAGGTCCTGAGTTCCGAAATATGTAATATCAGTTTCAGTTATGATGACAACAATCGTATTTCAGTTAAAGCATGTATCATAGGGTGTGCTCTTACGTTAGACGATCATTCCTTTTCCCCATCGATTTCATATCAGTATCCATGAAAAGCTTCAATGTCCTAATCGGCATAGGACGAATGAGCCTCACATCGTGCCAATGTCCTTTGCTTCGAGAAAGCGATTCGTCTCAATCGTCCCTCTGACGGAGTCCTCACTGGTTTCAGTGATAAGATCGTTCGAACCTTCGTATCATTTCCTGCGTCAAAGCCTAGGAGCATCTACGAAAGGAATGTTATGCATTCCTGGCTCATGTTGTCGATGAGACGCAAAAAGTTAAAGACCTCAAGAGTATCCCCGAAGTCTTCAACCTTCCTGATAACTTCCCCAAAGATATTCCAGGGATTTCTTCCGAGTGTCAAGTTGAATCTCGTACCTACTTGATCCCCGGAACTAAACATATAGCTAAATCTCCATATTGTCTAGAGTCGACGATACTGTGAGAATTATTCAGCCAGCGCGATGAGCTGAACAACAAGGAGTTCGTAAGTTTATTGTATGTGAACTTTGTGTGCTCAAATCTTTTCTATCCTTGCTAAGACCACATCATGGGGATGTGGGTCGAATCAAAGAGAATCAGTTAGCAAAACGGGAAATATCAATGCATAGACAAACATTTAGGATACATCCAGAGGCAACCATTGTTGCTCACAAACTATTTTCTTGACATATAGCAGATCATGCCTCCGAAGAAGCAGAACCAATCCACCAGTAAGTCACCAATCCTCCAGATGGACTCAGCTACGTTCCAAGCTACTGTCACAACAGCTGTAGCAGCCGCTCTAGCTGTTCTTAATGCTAACGACCTAAATGGGAATAGGAACGACTTCCACACCTCAAGCTGTAACAACACACCAGGAAATCAACAAGGGCCTGTCCAAGAGAACATTCCAGCTCCCAAACCTAAGAGCGCCAAACGGAAATTTTGGTCCGAGAAGAGGAACAAGTCGTCTTAGAAACTTGCCAAGAAACGACAACTCGAGATAACTTCTACAACCGCCACATCCGCCCAACCAATGCCAACGCCAACGCGACAATATGCTGGAAAACTTCCATATTGCGAGATATGCAAATTCCACCACGTAGGAAAGTGTCGTAAACTTATATGTAAGAACTACAACAGGCAAGGACACACCACACGATATTGCAGGGCACCTACACAGCCAAACACCTCGATTACTGGTGTAAGGATGAATCAAGTTTGCTACAATTGTGGCGAACCCGGACATTTCAAAAGAAATTGTCCAAGGATTAAGGATGGCCAGGAAACTTATTCCGTACAGACCCCAACTCAACACATCACTTCCACTACCGATGCTAGCTTAGTTCACGTGTGCGGTACATGTGGAGAAATGGGACATTTCAAAAGAGACTGCCCAACAGAGAAGAACAATGAGGAAACGGGAGGAGTCTGACCTCAGGGAATGAGGAAGCATCAAAGAACCCTGCTATGTTTTGGCATGTTTCCGCAAACCCCAATAATTTCTCATAATCGTGATTATTTCCTCGTCCAAATTGAATCACGATGTTCTTATAAGATTTAAAAGCTCTAATGAGTAAATTATGATAGCTTAGTGAATACGTTAGGTTCAGTTGTAGTTATACCTGGTTTGTGTACACCAAACAATCATAGGGAAAATATGGTAAGAACCATTTCATGAAAGTCCATAGCTTCAAAACATCAGAACCCTCGTGTTAGTAGTACCTGTTAACTTCGAGTCAAATACAGAAAACACCATCGACATTCACCCAGGGGCATCAATGTCCTAACAAAGCGATCCTTCCAAACCAACTTAACGTGCGATTCTACGACGACATCCTGTTTAGTCCGACTAAGTCTATGTTATACCAAACCCTGTTGTCTTAAATCATGTTATCGCAAAACTCTCGTCACTCGTAACGAAAAATTAGATGCGAACTTCAAAAATTCATCACTCTTCGAAAAACCCGAAAGTATTCATACGAAGGGTACCACCCACAAGGACATGGACGAAGTAAGAGGGTTATCCGGACAATTGGAAATACGTCGTGGGACACTCAACTACTCATAATTGAACCTTCTCGCAACGAACGACGACCTATCCAGCATCAAGGTTGCGCCGTTTGAAGCCCCCTGTGGCCGTAAGTGCAGATCCCCTCTGTGCTGGGCTGAGGTGGGCGACACGCAGCTAGCCAAGGGACAAGTCCTTGACAGCACTCTCACTGACCCAAAAATCATCCGCGAAACCACCGAAAAGATCGTACAAATCCGAGAACGACTGAAAACCTCACGAGATAGACAAAAGAGCTACGCCGATAAACGACGAAAACCCTTGGAGTTCCAGGTTGGAGACCGTGTTCTGTTGAAGGTCTCGCCCTGGAAAGGCATGATACGCTTCGGAAAGCGTGGAAAGCTAAATCCAAGATACATAGGACCATTCGAGATCCTCGCTAGGATCGGTCCCGTAGCCTATAAACTTCGTTTACCGCAAGAACTTAGCAACATTCATCCTGTCTTTCACGTTTCGAATCTTAAGAAATGCGTATCCGATGAAACCCTTACGATTCCTCTCGACGAGATTGAGATCAACGAGAACCTGAACTTGGTGTAAGAACCAGTCGAAATCATGGATAGAGAGATCAAATGAACAAAACAAAGTCGCATCCCGATAGTGAAGGTTCGCTGGAATGCCAAGCGGGGACCTGAATTCACTTGGGAGCGCGAAGATCAGATGAAACAGAAGCATCCACATCTCTTTTCTAATCCATGATTTGTATTCTATGTTCGAATTTCGGGACGAAATTCCCTCTAACGGGGGGATGATATGACAACCCGAAACTTTTATCCTGTGCAATTGATCTGTATATCAATATTAAACTCGATTTTATCACCTTTTAACGCCGTTTAAGAGTTAGTTTAAGTGTTCTAAGCTTGAGTACAGTCGGGAATGAGATTAGAAATGGGTAAAAAAGTCGTATAGAGACAAAACCGGGCCATACTCCCTCCTGAGAGGTGTGTACGGCCGCACACATGGGTGTGCGGCCGCACACCCACCCTCCAGCCGCACACTCACCCTTATATATATAAGGTGACCTCCTTCACTCATTCCTTTCATTTGGCTGCACTTTACTTCCTCTCTCTACTTTCTCTCTCTAAAAACTTCATCTAAGAACACTCTAAAGGCCTCAAAATGTGAACTTCTCCATCATTCAGCTTGTTATAGTGGTAAGACACCTTGATCTAAGCTTAAAACTCATCATGTTCTTCGTGTTCTTCATCACTTGAAGGTGTACGGCCGTACACCTTCATAAGGTCGCCGTACACACCTTCAAGACTCTCCAAGGTGAGAGTTTGGCCTTGAAACACCCGAAAATCGACATTTTGAGCATGAATGAAGAGTGTACGGCCGCACACTCCCATGTACGACCGCACACTCCCATGTACGAACGCACACGCCCCCTGTACGGCCGTACACTCCTGTGTGCAACCGCACACACATGCTGACCGCACACCCTGGTCGCACACACACTCTTTTGGCCGTACACCTCCCTTGTTTGATCATATAGGGTCCCGACAAGCATTTCCAAGTCTTTAGGGTGGTTTCCCGTCATGTTTAGTCATGAAACACCCTAATTCTAACACACATATGTGTTATCACATGTTAATAGGATCCACTTGCATACAAAACTTCGATTGACACTCAGCATTCGTAACCGATCATACACCCAGATCCTACGTCAAACGGTGAGTTCATACCCCTACGTTTTTTTTCCGAGTTTTTCATGTTTTAAGGGGGGGGGGGGATACAAGCAAAAGTGCAAGGAAACTTGTGCTCAAGTGTATTATTTTGTTTAAAATAATTATATGTTCAGTATGCTTTTAACACAGTAAACAGTTTTACCAAACGATTAAGAAATCAACTCGTAGAAACAGTTTTCAAAACTAAAGCAAGGAACTTGTGAATCTTGTCATAAAATGCGATATTTTGCAAAGGATTCATACAAAACATAAACAGGATTTTCAGTATTATTACTTGTAAATTTGTTAGACTAAGTTTTGAGACACGTCCTTGGTATCACTCCACCAGATTCGAGAGTGTAGGACTAACCCTTGTAACCAGAATCTCTTGGAGGGAGAGCGTGACTATTGTGTATAGATCTATATGGGACTGACTATCCCGCACCTTCGCTGCCAGCTACAGGGGGACCGTTAGGTTCAGGGGTGACAAAGTCATAAAAAGATACTGGCCCCGTTACGTGCCATATCCAGTCTAAGTACGGTTATGACACTCACAACCTAGATAGCGAAAATTTACTTTTGTAATAATGAAACAAATTAACTAACCTCAAAGTAATAACCGATTTGATTACTAGAGGGCATTAGTAATACCCTTAGGATCTAGTTCACTACTTATTTATTTGTTTTATTTATGTAATAAGGCTAATACATCTCACTGAGAGCAAACATGGTTTTTCAAGGAAACTACATCTAATGATACAAGTATGGTAGATACTTGTACACCTCACACCAGAACAGATAACCAACTATCAACTTTTAAGGAAAATATAGGATTTTCCTGGGATAACTCAACTATACATAAACAGGCTGTTAAACAAGTAACGAATGGATAATCAAACATCTTTCATAAGAAAATATAGGATTATATTTTCTTGGGAAACACTTTTCAAAGGATTAAAGAAACATTTCTTTCACCAGAACTAAACGCTTATGAACTCACCAGCTTTATGTTGATATATTTCAAAACTGCTTGTATTCTCAGGGAATTAGTAGACAGGTACTTCCAGGAGTTTGGAGAAGACGGAGCGTTAGAGTCACTTCTTTACTTTTGATATGAACAAAACTATGTATTAAACAATGTAAACCTTTTTCATGTATGTATTCAATGTCTGGTTGTGTTTACTATGCTTGGTATGATACAATTGTGTGATACTACGCATGACGTCAATCACCCCCGAACGTTTCCGCCGTTCCGGTTTGGGGGTGTGACACTTCCTAGGCTTTCCTTGGATTCCCTTTACACCTCTCTCCGTCATTAGCTATATAACAAACTCCCTCTAGTACCTACTAACTACCTCACAAATACAATTACATGCCACATGCACTAGATAATTCTTCGACTGCAAGGTCTCATCCTATAATGGTTGGACTCAGATAAGAGCTGCGAAATAGAGTAATCCTAACCTTCTAAAATTATCTAATCCATGTAACATGTAACCCTACGTATTTGCTTAATAGTTAGTTGATATTAATGGAGGTATCTAAAAGCACAAAGCAAGTACCATTCAAGCATTGAGGTATCCAAAGCAGAGCATAACCTAATCATGTTATTCTATCCACTATTTGAATCCATACTAGCATGCAGTTCTAAAAGCTCAATTAATAGGTATATACAGTTATCTTTCCTAGCATACCATCATGAAATCTTGATCAAATCCTTAACCTAATCTAGCATGCAACTCTCATAACATATAACATAACAAACATGTATGGGTATTTTGGGAATCACTTACTTGAGCTCGGCTGATTGCATGCATCACACCCCCATTTTTCTTTACAAAATTCTTTTTAGAAATTTGTTTTTTTTTAAATACTACCAACTCCTTAGTTTGAGTTCTGTCACACCCGATAGTGTGCCTGAATCTCTCAAACCAAGTCTCTGATACCAACTTGTAACGTCCCGAAAATTATAAGCTAAAATTTTCATTTTTAATTCAACACAAAACATCATTTATTCTTATCAACCAATCAGAAGTACATCAAAGTAAAATAATTATCAGAGTACAATTCCCAAAATAATAAAGTGCGAAAACATGGGTGGATGCATTGCGATCAAGCTGATCCCTTCCCTCTTGAATTGGAAGTACCTAAAACCATAACCATAAAACTTTAAGCACAAAGTTTACTGAGTTCCCAAAAATACTACATACCATACATATATACAAACATCGGGCTCTGCCCGGTATCCATCAGGCCCCGCCCGGCATTGGGCCTCACCCGATATTCGTCGGGCCCCACACGACCTTCATCGGACCCCACCCGGCATCGGGCCCTGCCCGATACAGATCTGTCAGCAACATGCGATGGGCCCCGCCCAACACACTCATCAGGCCCCGCTAGGGATGAGCATGGTGCGGTTTGGTGCGGTTTTCGGCCACAACTGAACCAAAAACCGCAACTTCGGGTTTTTAAAGTTTAAAAACCGCACCGTTCGGTTTTTATGTGGTACGTTTTTCGCGGTGTTTTGTGCTTCGGTTTTTTTTTTGCGGTTTTTTGTCAATTTTTTTAAATTTGGTTTTTGTTTTGCCTTTTTACTAAAACTCAGTAACTCAACGAATTGGGGGTTGTTTGATATTGTTGCCAGCCCAGTTAGAAGGGGGGACTCAGTCCTTAATTAGAAATTGTTGTGTTTGATTTGGGTGGTTTATCGTCGGACTCGATCCATGTGACATCCCCATTTTCACGGCCAGGAAAGACCGATTTGTTTATGCTTTATTTTCCAATAAGAGTAACCATTTAAAAAAAAGTGTTGCGGAATTTGTTCCCAAAAAAACATGATAATTACGTTATCAAAGAATTTCCGAAGAAATGCATTTTATTCTTTTTAAAACTTTGGGATGTCATCGTAGATACAGAAACATAAACATAAACAGAACTTACATTCATTTATACTAGTGATCTACATCTCCTTAATCTCTCGGTGTAATGTAGCTTTATATCGACACCTGTGATACAAATAAACTGAGTGGGTCAGGTTGGGAAACCTGGTGAGTACATAGGGATTTCAATCCCGCAATTTTATATCATATATATAATTTTGAACTCACAAAATATACAATTTCACCATATATAAGCAACTCTTACCCCACCCCGTCAATCCTTACAACAAAACTATCCATACTCTCGGACCTTAAAATTTACCACTTTACTTAATCCATACTCCCGGATCTAAAACTAACCCCTTTACCTGATCCATACTCCGGGATCTAAAACTAACCTCTTTACCCGATCCATACTCCCAGATATAAAACTAACTTCCTTACCTGATCCATACTCCCGGATCAGGTATGTCTGATCCATACTCCCGGATCAATAATTATGCCCATTCCATACTCTCGGACTAGGGACAATTGACTATGTCTAATTTATGCTCCCGGATTAATGACAAATAACTATGTCCTCTCCATACTCTCAGACCAAGGACAAATGACTAAGTCTAATCCACGCTCTCGGATCAATGACAAGTTTTAAAGTTCGACTTTCCGTATATATCTCACTCGTACCCATAAAGATATACTACCCAATATTCCCTTTAATTAATTTAGGTTTACTCTGTATCATCATATATTTTTCAGATATGCTCTTAACACGTATTTCAGGCAATATCAAATATCACACACCAAAAGATATTTAATACATTATTCGATACTTGTATTAAAATCATGTTCATGAAAGTGACTATGCACCACTACAAGAAAAAAGACCCTTTTACGACGCGCAAACCACGACACTCCTTGATTTATGTTACGCAAAAGAGTGTGACATTAAAAAAGTGTCATCTCTTAAAAAAATTTAGGGTGTGTTTGGTTGGGTGGAATGGAATGACAAAGGAATGGAATTGACTAAGTAATGGAATGGATGAGGTAATGGAATGTTTCATTACCCTTCCATTGTCACGTTTGGTTAGTTGATGGAATGGAATGACTCATTCATCCATGTTGTTTGGTATGTACAAAAAAGAGAAAGTAATGGAATAAAAATAATTTACAATGACAAAAATACCCTTACAACACAAAATTCATAGAATTCAATAAAATTCAACATTATCTATTTGGAAATTATAGTTTCTATTCTAAATGGTTTATATAAATAAGAACTTTTATTTATAATAAAAAACTTTATCTCATAAAAACATATTAAAGTCTAGCCAACACTAACAAACTAAAATTATCATAATTTTCATAACTTAAAAAACTGCAATATTATAAAAAAACATATAAATAACGTTAAGCATCATCTTCAAGCAAGTCCTTTACCCATTCAAATTTGTCTTCATCCTCAACGGTAAAGAAGATTACCATCAACTCATCATTCTTTGAAAGCATACAAACTGCCTTGTTACAATCACGGACAGTTAAACCAACAACTTTTTTCATCTCAGAATTAAGTTTTTTACGTAGGTCTTCTCTATCTCTCTCGATCCCAAAAACCGCATTAAAGGTACTTGTTGCGTTATCAATCTTTGAACCAATTATATCTGCCGAATCTTTCAAGCTGTTCATCAAAGGATCCCAACTATTTCTTCTTTTTCTCTTTCGTTGTGTACTCAAATCTTCTTTAGAATGAGCATATGTAGGACTACTCACAGGAGCATCAACATCTATATCCTCTAACCCATCTCCAGTTCCTTGCATGTAATCGTCTGGATCCTGTTGTTCGTTATTTATCTAAGATATAACATTCGTTGCTGTTTGAGCATCTCTTCCATTAGCACGATCCTTCCCAAATACAAGACATAGGTCCCAATAATGAGGAAACTTTTTGCCTCTCCATTTTGCAGCATTCTTATGTACCTAAAAAAAATCCAAAAATAAATAAATAATACATTATGCTAAAAATACTTAAAAAATAGTTTTAAATCATTCAATTAAAAACATTACCAGAGCATATGCTTGCCAAACAGATTGAGGAGCTTCAAGCATCTTATTTTCATAATCCCATCCAAAACCACTTGTGTTGTTCCATGACATCATATCATGCACCGCAGACCAATCACTCTTCAAAGTTTTTATGCGTGATTCAATATGTGGTTTTGCTTTTATTCCCGAGTTGGGAAGTGAGACTGCAAGTCGTGTTTCCACCGCACCAAAGAACCCAGGCTTAAAACCATTGTCAGATTTAAAGTGAGAACCTGAATTGAGTATATCAACCATAGCTTCAACAAGTTTCTCGTCTTCTATATCATTTCACTTCCTTTTATTTTTTCCTGGTCCCCTATCACCATGAATTTGTGACTCCATACCTTGACAATTAAAAAAAAAGATACATAAAGAACTATAGAAACATTAACTAAATATATAACAAGTCACTATCAAACACAACTGAAAACACTTTATTACTAAAATTCCATAAAAATGTATCACAATGTACTTAATGCAACAATAAGAAATCAGTTATGCCTAGATCTCCAAGAATTAAACATTGAGTTAGCGAAGTTTTCTCTAAAAGCCGTCCATTCATTCGATGTTCCAATTGTTGTTATGTGCTCGACTTGTGATCCAAGATTTGTATCCTCCTCATCGTTGATTGTGTCAATAATGTCATCATCGTCAAGTGGATCATGTGGCAATTCCTTTCGTATAAAGTTATGTAGAAGGCAACAAGCAAGGATAATTTTATTTTGTGTCCGAATGGGATAAAATGATGGACTTCTAAGTATAGCCCATCTTTTTTTTAATACCCCAAAGCAACGTTCTATGACATTCCTTGCAGCTGAGTGCTTCATGTTAAAATATTCCTCTGCCTTTTCTGGACGATGACCATTCAACCAAGTATTCAAATGATATCTTTGACCTCTGAATAGTGCGAGGAATCCTTCTCCATTCGTGTACCCGACATCAACAAGATAATAGTTGCCTTTACTAACTTGTAATCCATTTTCTCGAAGCATTGCACTACGTAGTATTCTACCATCTGCAACAGATCCTTCCCAGCCTGGTAATACATAAATGAATTGCATATCAGGAGTGCAAGCAGCAAGTACATTCGTTGTAATTTCGCATTTTCGATTTCTGTATCTAGGTTTGTCTGCCTCTGGTACATGTACACTTATGTGTGTCCCATCTATTGCTCCTAAACATCCCTATAGCCAAAATTAAATATGTATGAGAATTAGAATACTAACCAAGAATAATCTATATACACTCGAGTTTAGCAAATCACATACCTTGAACCATTTCCATCTTTCATCAGTTGAAGTTTCTAATATAGGCTCGGGTTTCTTAAACAATTCTTTTTCCAACCGAATAACAGCATTGAGTACATTATTGAAATGTTTACTAATTGTCTCTCCTGATCTATGAAACTGAAACTTCGCCACACGATTTTTCACATGGTGGGCCAAAATATACAAAAAAATCGCCACTTGTTCGTCAATTTGGAGATACCTAGAGGCCTTTAACTTGCCATCAATCTCAACCATACGACAAAGCTTAACAAACGTTACCCTATTCATTCTTAATTGTTGTGTACAAGTCTCATCACTTTCGTACACTAATCTTTGCATATACTGCTTTCTCTCTGGGTATAACATCTTGTAGCGAGGTCTAGTTGGACACATAAATATATGTATGGCAATAATAATACTCACTAGTTGAAAATACCAATTTACCAAACTGATTATTTCAATCCACAATGTACTAAATGCAACAAGTTTCTTTGTTCTTTTTTGTCTATTCATTTTAAGGCGAGCCATAACTGCAATAGTAATAAATTTTTGTAAAATAATGAAATATTGAAAGCATATAAAATTTATTAATGGTTGAAGCTGAGGTGGCACTGGATGCTAATCCAAAAAGGTGTGGTTCATATGACATGCCAAGTGGGACTGGGCGGACTGTTGTGGGTCAGCCCTTGGTGGGAGTGGGTGGGTCAAAGGATCCGGGTCCGGTGGTTACGGGTACGCCAGGTAAGAGGAGGACCCTGGTGTGTTTGTTAAACAGGAACCCAACTGATTTTACCATAATCGGTCCTGGGAATAAGTACATGAGAAGGTTCTGACTTTTGAGGTGAGTTGAGTTTGGAAATTTTTTATATATGAAGTAGTATGTAATGTATGCATATCATCAGATGGAAACTAGACTTTGTGACTCAGATCTCATGGTTTCTTAAGGTCAAACTAAACTTTAGTCGTGTGTTTGGATTTATGGTCTATGTTTTTTTATGTGTTTTTTTGGTAAATCTATCATCAAACTTGTCATATTTCTTTTGTCCAGGTCAAACTGGTGGGAAACTCTGTGTGTGTGTCTGTTTGTTTTTTTTCATGAACAAATTACATATCCCTGGATATGGTATCTTCTTCTTGCATGCATATTTTGTGACAGATTTTTCAAACTGGTGGGAAACTGTGTGTGTGTCTGTTTGTTTTTTTTCATGAACAAATTACATATCCCTGGATATTGTATCTTCTTCTTGCATGCATATTTTGTGACAGATTTTTCTCCAGACCTGTCATCAAAACCCCCTGAAATGACACCATCTTGGAATCTGAAGATGGGTGTAGAACTCTTCGTTTTTAGGGTCTATATGAAATACAAAGAGCTATATGGTTGGAATGTAAAGTTTTTATGATTTTCTTTTTAGAACGACAGCTAAAAAAAGTTTTAATGATTTGACCTGAATAAAGGGATGAAACAACATTCTAGCGTTTAGAAAGATTCTTGTTAATCCTATATCCCATTCAATCTAAATCTACAGCCATATACACAACATATGTTCATCCCCCATTTACAAAATTCAAGTTTTCTTATCAGATTTATACAGCATACAAACAATAATTTACAGCTCTAATTATATGATATCAGTGGCACACAGAAAGAAGAACACGCAATGAATAGAACACATTCAGAAATTAGATAAACAAAAATAAAGGCAGAGAGATGCTAACCTTCACAAATGACGTTTCTTGATGAGTATAACTTCAGATCAACTTGAAAGAAATCTTAAAAAGGGGATTACCAGTACTAAGAATGGTCGAATGAAGCCCTATAAAGAGACGATCTGCTGCCATACGTGGCTGATTTTATGCGATTTTGGAGATTGTGGTTGCTAATTTGTTTCCGATTTGGAGGGAAATCAATTGATATCTAGCTGATTTTTCTGCGTTCATGATAGATATTAGGGGCAAAATGGGAAGATGTGTAATAGCGCTTGAATGGAATGAAAAAAAATCAGGGGTACCCCCTTGAATGAAAACAGCGTGTTCAGGGGGAATGTGATTCCCTTTTGAATGGAGATATCCTTTCCTTACTCCAACCAAACACACGTCTTGCCATTCCATTTGAATGCTTTATTCCTTTCCTGTCTTAATCACCCCTTACCAAACATGCCCTTAAGAATTTAGGTCACGTATTATTTCGTGCCCTTAAATTAGTGTCTAATTAAAAAAAGAAAAAAACACGGAGGGCACCTTTGATAAAATGTGTGTCGTGTAAGGATGTGGCTTTATAAATTTTAATGGAACGCGCGTTTTCCGACCTTTAATAGCTAAGCGGGAACGAAGTCCCCAAAAATTAGAAAACCCCGCCCGCCTTGTTCTCATCTTCCTTCGTTTCTACTTTTCTCTTTTCCATGGTTTGGCTTAACGAAGATCTGTGAATTCCATGAGTTATCGCTATGAAGTGTGGAATGCAAAGCTTGATTCTCGTTTGTTTATGATTTCCCATAGATAAATCAAAACAACACACAGACGAAGAACCCTAACGTGCGTCTTCCTTCTTAGTAGGTAGCGGGAGGTCTTTTATTTTCTTCTAAAATCCCGATTCTCTCATTTTTCTATCGACTTAGTACGTGCTAGGGTTTTTAGTGGTGATCGACGGGTACGAGACATAATAGAACAACTGAAGAGGCTATTACAAAGGGTTGAAATCGTATGGAATCGTTTGGAGATGATGGAGTTTAGCTTTCACCTTCGTCAAATCTTAAGGCGGAACAAGACTGTTGAGATTGAGGGTTTTTTGCTCCAAAAAATAGACCTTACAAAATCATTACGATTGAGGGCTCTATGACGAAGAACTAGGGATTCTAAGCCCAACAAGGTTTCCTCCTCTCCTTGAATTCACGTTTTCAAAACCTAAAAGGGAATTTAGGTTTCTCTCTCCTATTTTAGAGTTATCTTATTAAATCGTCTTATTCCTTCACCCAGCTTGGCTATGGATTCCTGGTATGGTAACACAACCCTACGACTTGGTTACTCTCGAGCCTACAAGGGTCGTTGAAACCCTCAAGAATCTCACCGCAAGGTTTCATGACTACAGAGTGGTTGATGTCGTGAACTTGTTACCCACTGCCAATGATGGAACCATCAGGCATTTATATATACAGGTGAGTAATCAAATCTTAGTATAGTCATCAGTAAACACTTTTTTTTTTTCTGAATTACGCTGTTTGTAAATCTTTTGAATCTTCTAAACACAATTGATGTTTTATTTCTCTACGCTCCTACAAGTCGGGCTACTGCTTGTTATTTTTGGTTGCTTTGTTACTATATAAGACAGCAACCTGGTAATCTTTGAATAATTAATCACTGCCCGTTTAGGGATACTTTGTGGTGAACACCAACTGTTTGATAAAATGCCCCAATGAGTGACTCTTGTGTTTTAATGCTATATTATATATTTTGAGCAAGGAACTACACATGTACAATAGCAATAACATTGAGGTAGATTACATGTATTGTTCTTTTATGTGTTATTGTGAGACATGAATTCACCTGTTCAGATGTGATCATTGACAATGCGGAAAGCAAGCAACCAAATAAAAGGAGTTATAACCTTGCAAAGGAGTTATAACCTTGCAGTGGATGCTTGAAAAAGACAAGGTCAAAACTGATATGATACACAAATTACGTGTAGCATCTAACAAGTCCTTCAACTTCACCTTTTGCTTTGGAGTTCTATCACCACTGCAAACAAGTGAAGTATGTTTCTATCTCTTGAAATTTGCCCTAATTTATAAAACAAAAATAAGGTTGTAAATCTTACTGACGAACTATAGCAATTATATATATATATATATATATATATATATATATATATATATATATATATATATATATTGTTTGTCTTTAGGTATCAGATGAACGGATTACGATGGTTACTGTCACTATACAACAACCATTTGAATGGAATTCTAGCAGATGAAATGGGCCTGGGGAAAACTGTTCAGGTAGTATGAGGCTCCTTTAAAATCATTTTTTTTTGCTTACTAGTTTTATCTTGGGCAAAGTATATATAGAAAACACAATGATTCTGGTTTAGAACGCGCTTCTGTTTTTACAACTTGTGATGTCGTACAGAAAATCGATACTAATTTGGGAATGGAAGCTTCTGAAGACAAAAACATAGTTAATGAGACTCTTATAGAGAGTCAACTAGCTAGTCAACCCACCAATCTAGAAGCATTAAGTGCAGTTAAGACGTATGGGTTAAAGGATGAGGTGGAAATGGAATCATGTGTAAATAATCATGTATTAAAGAAATATTCTAGTAGGGTACATCTATCCTTCTATAGTGATCATGTTCACAAGCATAATAGAGGCAATATGAAGATAGATATTAGAGATGATGATGAAAGTTATTTTAGGTATAATCATTATAATAGTAAAAGGAGGGCGTTTGGGTCAAGATCATGTGATGGATACAAAAGAATAAGGAATATGTTGACTTCTAGGTATCGTAAAGTAGCTCCAAAACCCAAGGATTATGGTAATAACAATAATATTCCATTCTAGTAAATTACATATTTTGATGTTTTATACAGAATTTAAGTTATTTGGTTTGCTGTTTTAGGTAGTGAAGTTAGGTCCTTTTACCATAAAAGGAAAAATATATACATGAGAGAACAATATCAAGCAGATAAAGCATCTAAGAGGAGGAAGTCTTTCCATCATTGCTCAAAACCTGCAAACACTAAAGATACTTATGGTATTTCTCTCTCTCTTTCTCTTGAATATTATGTTAGGTTTTATAATTAACAAGTCTCTGATACATATGATTTTTGTTGGTTTTAGTGAAATTTAGTATAAAGTCGTTTAAAGTGCCAGAATTATACGTTGAGGTACCTGAGACTGCAACTGTGGGTTCACTTAAGGTATGTTAATGAAATTAGTCAAGTTTTGAGTATCTTTTTGTCAAATTCTATATTCATATGATCTAATCATATAATATATTATGTTATGCAAATTATATCTTTTAGAGGAGTGTGATGGAGGCTATTACAGCTATTCTACAAGGTCAATTACATGTAGGGGTACTTGTTCAAGACAAGAAAGTTAGAGATGACAACAGAACATTAGAACAAACAGGGATTTCCCAAAAATGTAATCTTGAATCTTTAGGATTCACATTGGAGCCTACTTTACCTGAGCCTTCTTCTCCATCTCCATCTCCATCTCCTATACAGAAAGAAACTCCATTATTGATACCTTCTAGTCCCGTGTTGGAGAAGAATGAAGTAGAACATGTGAATGCAATAAGTGAAGAAGAAGGAGGAGAACAAGTGGCAGATTCAAAAGCTCTTGTGGTTGTAGATCCTGAGATACACTCAATTGTCCCTTTGAGTGAACCAGGAGACCTTTTTCAGTGTCTGAAGGAGAAGCGCTTGTGGAAGCTGTTGAGACCCTTGGAGCTGGAAGGTCTGTGTTTTTTTTTACATTTAAAAAAAAAATAAAAAGTTATTTATTTATTATTATTATTATCATTTCTAATATTTGTTTGTAAAAAATTTGCAGATGGCGTGATGTTAAATTGGCAGGCACATGCTTACTGGTCTCAACATCAAAATGAGAAACATCAGAAGACAACAATGTAAAGAAAAGTTGATGTGATTTCATTTCTCCATCTTTTTTGGTCGTCTAAAACAGTATTTGCATCACTGCAAGGAAAAGATAGTTCAACAAAAGTTCAATGTTCTTTTGACAACCTATGAGTATCTCATGAACAAGCATGATAGGCCAAAACTGAGCAAGATACATTGGCATTATATTATAACTGATGAAGGGCATCGTATAAAAAATGCTTTCTTGCAAGTTAAATGCTGAGTTGAAGCATTATAATAGCTCTCACAGATTGCTTTTGACTGGAACTCCTTTGCAAGCCATACAAAGATATATATATATATATATATATATATATATATATATATATAATACTGAAATTTGTCACTGGAGGAGAGCTTTTTGACAGAATTGTAAGCTCTACTTTTTGATAGAAGTACTATTTGATACATAAAATACCTAAACTACCCTCGTGACCCTTCCATTGATTGACAGGTTCAAAAACGAAAGCTCCCAGAGAAGGAAGCCAGGGGATACTTTCAACATCTTATTGATGCAGTTGCCCATTGTCATTCCAAGGGTGTATATCATAGGGATTTAAAGGTAAGAGACACAAAGTTTTAAGAATAATCAGATCATTTAAGGTGTAATGATTTTTATAGTAAATGTTTTATTTTCTATTAACAGTGTTCTTGTAATATACATATAGCCTGAAAATCACCTTCTTGATTCCAAAGAAAGGCTAAAAGTTTCAGATTTTGGACTCAGTGCACTCCCACAAGAAGTAAGCATATAATTATTTTCCAAATCTTTTTCACAGTACTTGTGGAACCCCAAATTACATTACAATAGAGGTTCGCCAAAACAATATCAAATTTTAATAAGCAGTTTTCTTCTAATTCCTATGCTTTGACCATGGTTGACTTTTAGGTTTTAAGAAAAAGTGGATATGATGATGGAGCTGCTGATATCTGGTCATGTGGAGTCATCATGTATGTCCTGTTGACCGTATATCTTCCATTTGAGGAGTCAGGTCTTCCAGCTTTGTATAAAAAGGTTAAATATCAAAAACTTTTATTAACATAATTATTTTATAAAATGGTTTTATATTTAGTTTTTAAGATCTTAAACTACTCACACACATGTCAGTGCTGCTGAATTTTCATATCCTTTCTGGTACCCGAATCATTGAAGGAAACCATCCCCCGCCCTCATGGCCTATTGAAGGAAAAATTGAAATCATTGATTTGAAGGTATTTTATAGTTATTGGTGTGCTAAATAAATAGAAAATTTGAATTTTTTACCTTTATATGTTTTTAAGGTTAATTTTGTATCTTTTATGTTCGTTACACATATAAAGGAGGGAATTGAGATTGCAACCAAATATGATGATGCCTTGTTGCTGTTTAGTGGTGGAGAGACTCGTAAAGATGCAGGACCACGAAGTGAGGCACAAAGTTATTGGATAGTTGCTGACTCAAAATGATGGCTTCGTGAGCTTTTATAGTTTTATTTATTTATTTATTTTATTTTTTATTGCATTATCAATTATTATAGTTGTTGACTCAAAAGGATTCATCAATTTGTTTTTGTTTTTATTGCACAAAGTTATTGGATAGTTGCTGACACAAACAAAAATTATAAGAAAATTCAGTTGTTTATGTAAATCATGTGAACAGGTTGGTGATGTTGTGCTCGTTGAGGATGAAACAGTGATGGACAATGAGTTTCAAATGGTTGGATTAGATATCTTTACGATTCTACCCCTGATAAGTTGCTTTTCCTTAGGTAGGATATAATGTTGTGATACCAAATCGGCGAGAAATCGGAAAGGTAAGCATTTTATCCCAAGGATCATCATCAATTCTTTATTTCATTTTTTTACAATATAAAAATTCTTTATAAATAATACTAATACTTTAAATTTCATGTATTTAGGTGTGAGGGTATACATTTAACATAAATTCGGGGGCTCAATTCATTTGGAATATCCATCATCCCATCAAGTTTGGTAAGTAGGTGGGGGACTCTCTCACGTAGTTAAAAATTAGTGTATGCCAATTCCGTGAACTCACCAGATCTTATCCACAAAATATCACTGTATGTTCTTTTAAGAATGCATAATCTACTGTTTCTTTTTTACTTAATGGAGGACTTAATGGTGTCATGACTTAATCTGCTATGCTTTTGGACAAATTTAGAATTTTTCATAGCTAATGTTCTCTTTGGTCTAGTTTCTTTTTTATACTTAATAGACTAAATGTGGACAAGACTTAATCTGCTACGCTTTTGGACCAAATTAGCATTTTTCATAGCTAGTCAACTTGTTATATCTTATGTTGATCTGATCAAATTAGTTAATAACATTTATATAACAACTCTATCATGTAGCTAAACATGATTGTGTGATTAATAAAAGCTTTTTTGTTTCAGCTAATGTTCAAGTCATTACTTGCCATCCATGCCCGATGGACAGCAGTCCAGTACACTAGGTGGCAAACCAATGATATGGAGGATTTTTTTTGACATGATATTAGAAACAAGAAGGTGCCTTTTAATATCAATGTAGTATTAGGTTATATAGTTATGGAAAACCTCTTGATAACAATGTACAATCAGACCCCCTTAATAGCAATGTATTACAATTTTTTGACATGATATTATGGATGAAATTGATTGTTTTGGTATATATTTGTTTCAATATTTTTGTATTATGCGTAAATGAGTATCGTAAAGATGCGTCGTAAATATATATCGTAAATAGTTGCTGAAGTTTATGACATGAAAATGCGTGTCATCTTCATTTATGACAGAGGCTTTAATGATATGCAATGCGTGTCCTAAATGTGCGTCGTAAGATTACGACACGCAAATGCGTGTCGTCTTCCTTTATGACAGGGGCTTCCTTGATACGCATTGCGCGTTGTAAATGCGTGTCGTCTATAGACGACGCGCAAAAGCGTGTCGTCTCTCGTTATGACAGGGCCTTCCTTGACACACATTTGCGCATCGTCTGAACGTTTTATGACACACATTGCGCGTCGTAAAAGGCTGTTTTTCTAGTAGTGCACTCACTTGTTGAAGTGATGATTCCAAACTCGGGCAGCTCTTTGCTTCTAACGATTCTATTTTCCTTCGACGAAACCTAGCATTATTATGGCTAAGTTTTAGGCTAATCTTTATTGCGACTAATTATTAGTCTAGATTCATCATTAACTCAAAGTCTACTTTCATGATCTATCAAGTAAGAAACAATCAGGTAGGATCATATCGGAGGTAGGGTCGTTTGGTATACGAAGTATACTGTTTGGAAATCCCACTTTAAAAACCTCACTAAATCACAACCTAGACATCATCCCCGTAAGTAGATCAATCAGTATAATGACTTGGAATCACTGATAAATCTTGTTTATAGGTTCATAATAACGATAATGAACTTAAACATAAGTTATACTTAAAGTACGGTAAGCATAACTCAACTTACAGGGGGTTTAGTGAGGAACCGGGCTCTGCGGGGCAGAACTTCCGAGCCGAAAAGCTCATTTTCTCGGAGCCTTTGGGCGCTCCGGGGCTTTCTTCTAGCGCTAGGGGAGTTTCCTAGGGCTTACAAGTGTTTTGGGAGGTTTAGAGAGAAGTTAGAGTGAGAAAGAAAGAGTGGAAGGTGTGAGAAATGAAGGCACCTTCGCAAGGTATTTATAGGGTGAAATAATGCTCAACTCGTCGAGTTGGTGCCACATGTCACCCTCTGGTGGCAAGGCTTGGGGAGAAAGCAATGGCCCAGATTCAGCCACGTCACCCTATTCGCAGCAGCACCCTGCCAACTTCTAAACCTCGTAACGTTCGCATACGAGCTCCGTTTTCGACGTTATTTATATACACACGTAGGTATTGACAAGATCTACAACTCTCCTTTTGACTCCGTTGGCTAATTTTTGACCGATTTTAAATTTAACAGTATGAGAAGATTACACTTTTAAATGACCGTGTAAAATTCATAACTTCTACATACGGACTTCGTTTTCGTCTGTCTTTTTATCGTTGAACTCTTATTAATGAGATCTTCAATTCTCATTTAGGTTGCATCAGCCAAAATTTGATCGATCTAAAATTCGAATTCCAGGCTGTGCACTGCTATGCTAAATCTTAGAAAAATCATAACTTCCTCATACGAAGTCAGATTTGGACGTTCTTTTGATGCACATTCTCGGTTTAATGTATACTAAGACTTTTGTTTATATTGTTAAGGCTAAAAATTAATTCATCAAAAATTCACTTTTTACGTTACGCGGTGCCGTGCTGGTTTATCCGTAAAACTTCGATAAGTCATAACTTCTTCGTTATAACTCGGATTTCGGCGTTCTTTATATGTACGGAACCCTTTTGACATATACTATAAATTGGTTAAGATTATTTAGTCTAAATAATCTTCTATCAAAAAGTTATTTTTGACGCTTATTGTCTCTAAATTGACTATCCCGAATCTGCGGGCGTTACAGTCCAAAGAAAGGATTCGGTCCAAAGAAATACGAGAATTCGGTCTTCATCTCAAAACCTCCTAATCGAGTTTTTGTTGGATTAGGTGTCTAAGCACATAACTATTTTTGGTATGTACTTGATTTGATAGTAGCATGGTCATTTTGGTTTGCCTTCACTCTAGCAACTCGACAAGATGATTTTTGGAGAGAGAGGTTGATAATTGATTTATTAATGTAATATGAGAATAATATATTAATTAGAAATCATGTTATTTAATTAGTATTTAATCATAAATTAATTTGGAATTAATTTCGGGATTAACGGAGCTGATTAAAGGAACAGGGGTTGTTTTGCAAATCATTGATAGTTGTGAAACTGGGCTATTGGACTCCTTAATTTTGTCCAAGGTTTCTTAATAAGGGTCCATGGGCTGCTGAAGCCTTAAGCAGGAAATTAGGGTGTCCTCCAGCAAACCCTAGCAACCCTCAGCTATATAAAGACCCCACCCCATAGGATTTTTGGAAAATGCATTGTTGCTACAAATCCTAGCAGAAATTCTAAGAGTATGCCCTCCTCTCTCCTCTCATCCTTCTGTTAGTAGTGTTTGTGAGTCATTATAGGTGCATCATTTGAGGCACTTTCTTTCAAAAGTCTAGGATCTACAAGGTTTCTTGTTATTGCTACATAACAAGTGAGGTAAACTTCTAAACCCTAATTATATGTAGATTTTGATTTTTATATATATATATATATATGCTAGATCTAGGGTTTTGCTTTGGTATTCAATTTGCATGTTCAACTAGTGAAAAACTTAGATCCAAAGCAATTAGGGTTGCATGAACACATAGGTTGTAGTTATGCTCAAAACCCATCAGTGGTATCAGAGCCTAGGATGTTTTTCAGTTGAATTTGATTCAATTGTGAATTGTCCAAAGGAGAAGAGAGCAAAATCGTCATTCTTCTCAAGAACTCAACGAGTTGTTCATATGACTCGACGAGTTGGCTCAATTTGTCACACCCCCAAACCAGAACGGCGGAAAGGGGGCGGAGGACTTCAGGTAAGTATCACAACACATGCAATATAGTAATCAAAGTACAAACAACAATTGCATTAATAAGTATAAGTTTTACATAAGCGTTTAAACATTACATATTCAAACACTAAAGTAGGTACAGTAGAAGACAAGAGTCACGGTACGGTACTAGGTAGTCTTCTCAAAAGCTTCAGGAGTGTACCTGTCTACTGGATTCCTAAGAATACAAGTTATTTTGAAAGAGTAGATCAACATTTAAGCTGGTGAGTTCATAAGTATTTTAGTTCTATAAGTGTACTCTAAGTTCTTGGAAAAGTTCGCTGGTTCCTCCAGAAAATCCTATATTTCCTGAGGTGATAAACTGATAACCTCAATAGTTCCCTCTGCAATTACTTAGTTTATACTAATTATATATAACCTAATATCGAATGGACAGTTAAATGGGTGTATCTGCCCTAAGTCCACAACCAAAAAAGGAACAGGAAGTAAGGCGGAAGTCACACATTTCACTGTCAATCGGATATTACTTATGTATAACTCTGATGTAAAAACTAAGGAATTATAGAATTAACCACTAAAGGTCCTTTATGTTATACTAGTTTACAGAGAGTGAATGACTAAGTTCCAATTGTAAAAGTAGTTTAGTCCCATAAACCGTTTCATTTGTAAAAGTAGTTTAATCCCATAAACCGTTTCATTTGTAAAAGTGGTTTAATCCCATAAACCGTTTCATTTGTAAAAGTAGTTTAATCCCATACACCGTTTCTTTTGTAAAAGCAGTTTAATCCCATAAACCGTTTCATTTGTGAAAGTATTATTCGTTATATCCGTTCTATAGTAAAACGTTAGTATTAATCCTGGAAAATATTATATTATCCATAATACTGCTTTGTGGTTTTAAATGTTCCAAAACCAGAAGTACAAGTATATTTGCCATACTTGATTTCATGATACGTAGTTTTTACTGTAAGTAAAAACTAACAGAAGGTATATTTGGTCAGGATGTAATTATCTTTTGTTACTGTTTTAAGAGAAGTATATTACTTAGTAATTTACTCGTTGTTTTATCCATGTGAGTTCTATTAACCATACTAATATGACTGATGTGCCTGATGCGACGTTCTTCAGGCGTCGGAAACGATATGATATTTGACACCCTGGGCCTGCCGGCCAAACTGTAGCGAACAGTGAAGGTGCGGGATTGTCAGTACCATATAGATCTATACACAAATTCACGCCTTCCCTACAGGAGATTCTGGTTAATAAGTCAGGACTTAAGGTCGTACTTAGATAAGTACACCATGAAGAGTCTCACAAATTTATTGTTTCAACGTGATTTACGATGTATTATTACCCCATGATTGCTAACCCTGGTACGTTGTATTGTACCCTTGTTAATGCAAACCCGACATGATGTATTATTACCCCGTGATTGCTAACCCTGGTACGTTGTATTGTACCCTTGTTAATGCAAACCCGACATGATGTATTATTACCCCGTGATTGCTAACCCTGGTACTCTGTATTGTACCCTTGTTAATGCAAACCCGACGTGATGTATTATTACCCCGTGATTGCTAACCCTAATACTCTGTATTGTACCCTTGTTAATGCAAACCCGGTATGATGTATTATTACTTCTTTAATACATTATCCATATACTAAAAGTATTATACATATCCTGGTATAGGTAAATGAATTGTTGGTACTTTCCTTGGAATGTGAATCATACTTGTATATTTAGTTTTGAATCATAAATTACACATATTATAATTTATATGTTCTATCTGATTAGCATGATTTCTCATGGATGAACACCTTTGCTCAGCATGATACAAAGGTAATGATACCGAATGAAGTAACCTTTTATATTCATATATGTATAATATATATATATATATATATATATATATATATATATATATATATATATATAATTAAGAAGGAAACGACCTTCGGACAAATAACACCACCTTAATTCCACATCCAAACAAGGAAAAGGAAATAAGATAATTCATTAGTCCTAAGCGCTTCAAATCTTATTTATATATTTATACATATATAAACATGATTTTGGCAATTATAATTTGAAATGGTTTATAAAACCTTTTTCAAAGAATTTAACGGAGTTTACATGACTTTAAAGATTTAACATGACTTTAAGTCATTTTGGAAGTATTTGGTAATCCTTAAAAACATAAGGAAACCCTTTGTGTGATTATTATCACATACAATTATTAACACAATTTATATTGTGTTAAACTTGTATTCCCCCCTCCCTAAAAATCATATAAAACCATTTAAAAAGGTATATTATAGGGGTATGAACTCACTTGATAAGTGGTGATTTGGGCAGCGTTTCGTTTCTATAGATGATCTTTCTCGAAGAAACCGCGAGTTTTGAGTAAAAACCGGCTTTAAGCGAGAAGCACTTCGACTGGAAAGAGGTTATCTTCTCGAGAATTCCGGGGCTTCGGGTTTTAGATACGATACCGGGGCCTTGGGGGGTCGTAAGAAAGTTTACGGGGTGAAAAGGTGAAAAAGGGTGAAATTTTGGGTGAAAAACCTCTCAAATCCGAGAAGTCTCGCACCCTTTATATAGGGGTGCGAGGGTTCGGCTGAGGGAATGAGTCATCGGACAGGTGGCTTCGGTTCGGACACCTGGCGAATGCGAAGGCGAGTCAGCAGCCACGCGTCAGAAGGAGAAGCGAAGCTGGAGGCGGTTCTCGGATGCGCGTCGGACCAGGAGAGGGCCGAACTTCGGTCCAATCAGAAGGTGTCACGCAAGACTTCGGTCCAATCAGCAGACGACACGTAGCAGACACGGGGAAGCCTCGCATGCGAGGGTGACGTGGCCGAAGAGGGTCCATGCGATTTTTCCCGGTTTTCCCACATTCCTCGATTTTCGTGCCAAAAACTTGCGAAATTCATAACTTTCGCATACGAGCTCCGTTTTTGACGTTCTTTATATGCACGCGTAGGTAAAATTATACTCTACGACTTTCGTTTAGACTTCGTAGGCTAATTTTGACTTTATTTTTAATATTATTATTTTTAACAGACCGGGACAGGAAATCCGTTAAAAATTCATAACTTCTTCATCCGACGTCCGTTTTCGTCTGTCTTTTTACCGTTGTAATACTTTTGATGATACCTTCGATTCTCATTTAAGTTGTGTCGGCTAAATATCGATCGATTTATATTTCGAATTTTAAGCTGTCTACTGCTAAACCGAAACTTAGAAAAATCATAACTTCCTCATACGTAGTCAGATTTTTACGTTATTTTTATGAAAGTTCTAGGTTTAACATATTCTACAACTTTCATTTAGAATGTTAAGGCTAAAAAGCCTTTTATCGAAAATTCACTTTTTACACTGAACAGTGTTTTGCCGGTTTTGTCGCGGATCTTCGATTGGTCATAACTTCTTCGTTATAACTCGGATTTCAGTGTTCTTTTGATTTTTGGAAATCTTGTTACAATCTCTACCACTTTGTTCATCCCAATTATGATTATTGATCAATTTATTTTTGACCTAAATTTGACTGGTGTCACATTATCCCCCCGTTAGAGAGAATTTTGTCCCGAAATTAAGTCTAAAAGTGATACCCATGGACTAGGGGAAAGATGTGGATATTTTCGTTTTATCTAATCTTCCCTTTCCCATGTGAATTCAGGTCCCCAGTTTGTAATCCAGCGAACCTTCACTAACGGGGTAAGACTTTGCTTGGTTCTTTTGATTTCCCTATCCATGGTTTCTATTGCTTCACTAACGGGGTAAGACTTTGCTTGGTTCTTTTGATTTCCCTATCCATGGTTTCTATTGGTTCTTTTACAAAGTGTAGACTTTTATTTAACTTGATTTCATCGAATGAAATAACAAGTGTTTCATCGGATAGTCACCTCTTTAGATTAGATATGTGAAAGGTGGGATGAATGTTATTAAGTTTTTGTGGTAGTTTAAGTTTATAAGCTACAAGACCGATTTTGGTAAGAATATCGAATGGTCCTATGTACCTTGAATTTATTATTCCACGCTTTCTCAAGCGTATCATGTCCTTCCGGGGTGAGACCTTCATATGACAAGGTCATCAACCTGGAATTCCAAGGGTTTTCTTTTATCGAAGCCGTAGCTTCTCTGATTAACTCTGGAAGCTTTATGTCGCTTCCTGATTCGTATTTTCTTTTTGGTAGTTTCTCGGATGAATTCCGGACCAACGAAGGTGCTGTGTGGAAATTTGACCTCTAGCTAGTTGGGTGTTACCAACTTCAGTCCAGTGCAGATAGGATCTGCACTTGCGACCACAGAAGGTTTCAAATGGAGCAACTTTAATTGCTAACATGATAAAGGACTCGTCTAATTGGTAAATGGGTATCCCATGCTTTACCAAGGTCGATCACATACGTTCTTATCCGTTCTTCCCAAGGTTTCACCTGCCACATTTTCAGGTTTCAAGGTTTCCTGTTGAACTTCCTTACTTTGTGTGGACATATTTGAATGGGTTATCATAGTCAATGATTGGCTCTACGACCTGAGTACTCTTTCCGACTTAGGGTGTCAGTTACTATATTGGCTTTGTCGGGATGATAACGAATTTCGAATTCGTAGTCATTTAGTATCTCGACCCACTGTCGTGGTCTCACGTTGAATTCCTCCTGGTAGAATATATGATGAAGGCTTTTGCTCCGAAGTTCATGATAAGACTCATACTTGGCTCATCCACCATCACCTCGTGTATATAAGTCGTATATAATTTAGATTTCACAAAACATTCGGATGGGTGACTCTACCCCAGGTCCACAACCAAACAAGGAACAGGAGATAAGGCGGAATTACACATCCTTAATCTTGTTAAGTCTAAATTATATACCACTCTCATGTATACACTTAGCAGCGATAGATTAACCTAATGAGTTCTTAGTCTCTATTCTTGAACTTGACCTGCGGTACAATGATTTTCCTATGAGATCTATTGGTGTACTTCGGTGGTTATTGACTTCTAAGACTACTTCAGTGCTTTTCGTTTGAAGTTTCCTATCTACTGAGTAGGCTAAAAGGGCGTGGTACCCTTCGCATGGGTACTTCTGAAGTTTTGAAATGAGAGACAACCTAAGGGTTTGCGTTATGGATTGGAAGAATTTCATCTTACAGCTGATTAAGGAAAAAGTTCTCTTACACATCATAAGAATTTTCACATGGTAAGGGCCAGGCCAAACCATGTCGAATGAGGATGTCAGAATTTTCTCAACGAAATACATATTAAGTCGTTCTGGGAAAAATGATTACTTAGGATAATGAACTATCCTATGTACCTAAGTTTTCAGCGCTTTTGATTTTATTTTGTTATTACTGTTATGAATTCCCTTTTTGATTCGAAATTGGCGGGTACTACCAATACGAGGATTCTGATAATTTGAAATTATGAACTTTCATGAAATGATCCTTACTAGGTCTCTCTATAATCGCTTGGTGTATACAAGTCATGTATAATTAAGATTGGTAAGACCTTTGACTAAGCAACCCTGCCCTAAATCCACAACCAAACAAGGAACAGGAAATGAGGCGGGATTACTCACTCTAAGTCTACAAATCATAATTATAAATGACCCTTATGTATACACTAAGTCATCATAGCTTACCTGTTAGGGTTTCAAATTTTATATGAATGTTGTGATTTTATTTTAACGGGAGAGTAATCATAATTATGGATAATTATCGGGGTTTGGAAGCGTACCAAAATATAGCAGGGTTCTTTGATGCTTTCCCGTATATTGGGGTCAAACTCCTCCTGCTCCCCCATCGTTCTTCTCTGTTGGACAGTCCCTCTTGTAATGTCCTATTTCACCATAAAGGTGACATATTGGAATGGTTCCAACATTGGTAGTTGAAGTGATGAACTCAAACGGAGTTCTACAGATGCGGGCGGTGTGGCCCTTCATGTTGCATCTACTGCAATGCAGCTCTCAGCAAACTCCATGATGATGGTAGTTGCACTTGCTGCAGTGTGGGAGGTTTCCTAAGTACGGCGTGGTCGGTGTTGGAATAACAGGGCTGATGGGGGTATTAACTGCCCCAGTTCGTTGCCCTCTGTTAGGTTCTTGAGTTGAACAACTCTCTTTCTTGTTCTCGAACTTTCGTTTCAGGATATTAGGCTTAAGGTTCAAAGTGTCCTTACAAGTAGGTGCTCGTTGCTGTACTTGGCCATCACCACGATCGGGGTTACCGAAAGCATTACCACTAACATTTGCATTGTTAGCATTAAGGTGTGCCATGACAGCTGCTACAGCTGCTATGACTGCAGCTTGACACGTAGCCGCATCTATTTGAAGGATTGGTGTTTTGCTGGTGGGTTGGTTACGTTCCTTCGGAGGCATAATTCTGTTTCATGATAAGAAAATGAGCTCGTGAGCGACTATCGTTGTCTCTAGATGTATTCTAACCATTTGTATCTACGTATAAATCTTTCGTTTTCTTATATTGTTCTCAATGATTCGACCTGCATCCCTATGATACAGTCCTGGTAAGGAACAGAAATAAGTTTCAAGAATGGTTATGAACCGAGTATCATCCGAACTAAGTTACCTTCGATTGGTGGATATCGTTTTCCAACTTTCGAAATGATTTGAAAACAATTTATAATAAAGTCTACATAAAATAGACTTATGAATTTGAGAAGTAATCACTATCAATTGAGATTTCGTGATCTGATTTATTGTTATTAGCCGTGACAGAAAAAGAGGATAAGCTCAAAACCTAATGTGAGTAATGTAATCACTAACTCACTAGGTTGAATGGATTTACTAGTTATTACTTAGATGAAAAGGTGCTCAAACCCTTCACATGAATCATGCGTGGTTTTTCTCTGTTCTCAGTTCTACTCTGGGTGGTAATGATTTGTTCTCTCCTGGTATCTATAGGGTGTCCTTATCCTCCGTAGGTATATTGAATTTCTGAGCTGTCTTACTTTCGATTCTGACACTGATCCCCATTACTTCGTAATGAAGATTTTGAATCTCGAAAGTTCATGCGAATCTCTCATTGGTGTCCTTAATAGGGTAAGGGCACTAAATGATTTCTATAGTTTATTTACTTATCATCTGTTTCTTTCTCGGAATTATCCTAATGAAATTCTATTGGATCCTCCTTGACTCTTCTATTGATTGCTGGAGTAATTACATCTATCTAAGGGGTTTATACGAGAATGGGAATGTCTATGAGAAAATTTAAATTTTTACGAAGGTGATCCTTTCTGGTCCTTCTATAATCACATGGTGTGTACCGATTATATATAATCCAGATCAAATAGACCTTCGAATAAGTAATCCTACTCTAAAGCCACATCCAAACAAGGAAAATGAAGTAGAGTGAAAATCACATATTCTAAGTCTATAAAATCTCAACTATATATAACCTTACCATATCCATTTAGTAATTATAGACTTATCAGAAAAGATCTTTTTAACATTTCCCCAAAGTTATTTATGGTATCTAAAATACCTCCATGGTATTTTTATTATAAGTTTGATTCTTGGACTTCTAGATATAAGAAGTTGATAAGTTTGCAGTTTTCTTGTTATAGCATCCTAAAATACTCCTATAGTATTTTAACCTTTATGTTTGGTTCTAGAATTCTACTGGTACCTAGGTAAGTTTTAGACTTGTGGCAACACTACAATCACTCCCAAACACATGTTGGTCATATCTCAAATAAATATAGTTGATCAGGCTATATTGATCCCAGATATGATTACGTCACTGTCTAGGTTTAACTGTAATGTCCAACATCCAAATACTTTTGTTTTGTTCTTCTTGTGATACTCATTCTAGTATATATATTCTGCATGTACTTATACTTTTATAAAATATTGTTATATTTTTAAAGTATAACTCTTGGTCAGAGTGTTTTTATCCCAATGGGTTTATAGTTGTATATCTTTTATGATTGATATACTGAGTTCACTATAAACACTGCTCTTATACCAATCTGTCACACCCCAAACCAGAACGGCGGAAACGTTCGGGGGCGGAGGACTTCAGGTAAGTATCACAACACATGCAATATAGTAATCAAAGTACAAACAACCATTGCATTAATAAGTATAAGTTTTACATAAGCGTTTAAACATTACATATTCAAACACTAAAGTAGGTACAGTAGAAGACAAGAGTCACGGTACGGTACTAGGTAGTCTTCTCAAAAGCTTCGGGAGTGTACCTGTCTACTGGATTCCTGAGAATACAAGTTATTTTGAAAAAGTAGATCATCATTTAAGCTGGTGAGTTCATAAGTATTTTAGTTCTATAAGTATACTCTAAGTTCTTGGAAAAGTTCGCTGGTTCCTCCAGAAAATCCTATATTTCCTGAGGTGATAAACTGATAACCTCAATAGTTCCCTCTGCAATTACTTAGTTTATACTAATTATATATAACCAAATATCGAATGGACAGTTAAATGGGTGTATCTGCCCTAAGCCCACAACTAAACAAGGAACAGGAAGTAAGGCGAAAGTCACACATTTCACTGTCAATCGGATATTACTTATGTATAACTCTGATGTAAAAACTAAGGAATTATAGATATAACCACTAAAGGTCCTTTATGTTATACTAGTTTACAGAGAGTGAATGACTAAGTTCCAATTGTAAAAGTAGTTTAATCCCATAAACCGTTTCATTTGTAAAAGTAGTTTAATCCCATAAACCGTTTCATTTGTAAAAATGGTTTAATCCCATAAACCGTTTCATTTGTAAAAGTAGTTTAATCCCATAAACCGTTTCTTTTGTAAAAGCAGTTTAATCCCATAAACCGTTTCATTTGTAAAAGTATTATTCGTTATATCCGTTTTACAGTAAAACGTTAGTATTAATCCTGGAAAATATTATATTATCCATAATACTGCTTTGTGGTTTTAAATGTTCCAAAACCAGAAGTACAAGTATATTTGCCATACTTGATTTCATGATACGTAGTTTTTAATGTAAGTAAAAACTAACAGAAGGTATATTTGGTCAGGATGTAATTATCTTTTCTTACTGTTTTAAGAGAAGTATATTACTTAGTAATTTACTCGTTGTTTTATCCATGTGAGTTCTATTAACCATACTAATATGACTGATGTGCCTGATGCGACGTTCTTCAGGCGTCGGAAACGATATGACATTTGACACCCTAGGCCTGCCGGCCAAACTGTAGCGAACAGTGAAGGTGCGGGATTGTCAGTCCCATATAGATCTATACACAAATTCACGCCTTCCCTACAGGAGATTCTGGTTAATAAGTCAGGACTTAAGGTCGTACTTAGATAAGTACACCATGAAGAGTCTCACAAATTTATTGTTTCAACGAGATTTACGATGTATTATTACCCCGTGATTGCTAACCCTGGTACGTTGTATTTTACCCTTGTTAATGCAAACCCGACATGATGTATTATTACCCCGTGATTGCTAACCCTGGTACTCTGTATTGTACCTTTGTTAATGCAAACCCGACATGATGTATTATTACCCCGTGATTGCTAACCCTGGTACTCTGTATTGTACCCTTGTTAATGCAAACCCGGTATGATGTATTATTCCTTCTTTAATACATTATCCATATACTAAAAGTATTATACATATCCTGGTATAGGTAAATGAATTTTTGGTACTTTCCTTGGAATGTGAATCATACTTGTATATTTAGTTTTGAATCATAAATTATACCTATTATAATTTATATGTTCTATCTGATTAGCATGATTTCTCATGGATGAACAGCTGAGTGTGAGTTGTTGCTTTATTTGGAACAAATAAGACAAAAGAATGGAGTGTTGGAATCATTTGACCTAGGTTTCAGAATTTAAAATTTAATTAAAGTTTTAATTTTGAAATCTTAAATTCTAGAACCCTAGTATTTTAAAAGTTTAAAATACACCCTTATACTTATATAATATTAAAATTCTTATATATATATATATATATATATATATATATATATATATATATATATATATATATATATATATATGTATGTATAAAAATGTCATTACTACCGTTAGTAGGCCTCATTCACGAAACCGATCTATAAGGGGGGTATAAGGAAACTGCCTATAAAATGGCTGTTGAATGGGTGTCCACTCTCACCTACCCCTTCCTTGATTGGTGGAGGGTCGTTATCTGAACGGGTGGGATAGGACATTAAACTCTCATTAATAAGTATAATGAAATATATAAAGTAACTAAATGTTTTATAAAATTCCCAATCTTAGTTACTTTAGGAAAATGTGAATTTGATGCTAATCAATGAAATTGCACATTGCACTTTATTAAAGTCGTTAGTGGAGCGTGTGTGGTTAACCGACACACTAAAATGGACTATTAAAGGGTGGAAATGGGTAGCTCGTAAATTATCATTGATCAATGGAGCGTGTATGGTTAACCGGCACATTGATTAGGTGATAAATAACATCGAGAGTACCAAGCTAATTTCCATGGTTATTCACACATTGTTTGTGTGTAAGGGTCGAAATATTGTAATGAGTCGAAGTATGTGTTGGTGTCTTCGAACATTTTTGTAATGTATTTTACTAAGGCATTGTATTCGAAACTTAATGCTTAGTCCTTAGTATATTTTTTGTACGCTTCTCTCTCCTATATATAGGAGTGTTTACTAGAGTCTTAGGAACGAAGTCTTTACAGAATATTCACTTGTACTCTGTAAAAGTTGAAAGCGTAATTGAGCCAAACAGATCATATTTACATTCTGTGTCCAAATTTCATATTCATACTTTGAATTCAACTCTGATTAATTCAATACTCAATATTTTGTTTCATCAATTGGTATCAGAGCAGGAATCATAATATCTGATCTGATTTTTACTTTGTTCAAAAGGTTTTTGAATCAACTTTTTGATTCAAAAGTTTCCGCACTTTTTGAAAGTGAAAATTTGCCTAGATCTTAGTCTGTGATTCGATTCTGCACTTAATTCATTGAATCGAGTGTTCTAATAGTGATTTTGATTTGAATTAAATAGTTTGTTGTCAAATTTTCAAAGTTTCTTAAAAATTCTCAAGAATTTTTCCGTACATCAATGGCGTCTTTCAATATGAATTCCATGACTTCATTTTCTCATCTTCTAGGATCATCCACCAAAATTCCTATGCTCATCCCTGAGTATTACGATCAATGGGCTGATCGTATGCAGGATTATCTAAATGGATTGGATGAAGAACTGTGGAATTGCATTTCTGGCAATCTCAATCCACCATCGAATGTTCAACCACTTGGATCATCTTCTGGAAATTCTGAAGTTGAGAATCAAACTGATCGTCTGAAAAAGCTGGAGAAAAGGTGTGTAAGAGAGCTAAGAGGAGCTTTGCCTCCAGTTGTGTACAACTATGTGAGGAGTTGTACAACTGCAAAGGAAATCTGGAACAATCTCAAGGAGAAATTTCAGGGAAGTGAGAAGACAAGAGTTAACTCTGTGAAGCAATGCTTAGTGGAACTGAAGGACTTCAGACAGAAAGATGGTGAAATGATTGAAGTTTATTACGATAATGAATTGATATATCGATGCAATCGATATGGTATCACCAGGTCAGCCATGGAGTTCAATCTAATCTTTGTTATGGGACTTCGTAAGGAGTGGCGTAGTGTGAGTATGATGGTTAAGAATCAACAGAGCTTTGATACGTCAACTCTGAATGATTTGTACAATCAACTGAAGACTCATGAAAGCGAAGTGAACGAAATAGCTGAAGAAACGAAGGCAAGTTTGGGAGGTCCACTAGCTTTGGTTTCGAAGATCTCTGAAAAAGAAGCTGAGAAAGACGTTTCGGATGAAGATGAAGGGTTCATCATGAACTCAAATGATGAGGCAATTGCTTTCTATTTAAACAATCGTGTGAAAAAGTTCTTCAAAAAGCCTTTCAATTCGAAGGCAAAGTTATCTGAAACAAAAGGGAGTTATGTGAGTAAAAGTGTTGGGGATGAGAAGAAAAAGGAAGAGATGAAAGAGACGAAGCCTGTTGAGGGAAAGACAGAGAAGAAATTAAAGGGAGATGCTGGCATTGATTGTCATTATTGCAATGGTGCTAATCATCTTGCGAATGACTGCATGCTTCGAAAGAAGGATGAAAGGAAGAATAAGGTCAAGGATGAGGCGTACTATGCTGAGAAGCTGGAGGAGGTTCGTGCTAAAGCCAAAAATTTGTCTCTGGTTGCAAAGGGTGCGAATGAGGATGAAGAAGGTACTTATCAAATCTGGTCATCTGGATCAGATGATGAGGAGATGCGAAATCCGACCCACGGGGCAATGTTTGCAAAGATGGAGGAAGAATCAGATGAGGAGGTATACGAAGTGCGTGGGAGATGCTTCGTATCAAAAGCTGCTGACAAATCTCCAATGACCACAAAGGTACGAAATATTCTTGAATCTTTTAATATTCCAGTACATGCTTATAATTCTGAATTAGTATCTTTCGATGGAACTGTGATTTATTTTGATTTGATTGTGGTATCTGCTAGCAATGAGGCTAAGAAGCTGTCTATGCAGTTGCTAGAGACACAGAAGAAATTAGATTCGAAAATCACTAAGATAGATTGTTTAGAACTTCAAATAACTAATATCATGGTTGATAGGGATAATTTGTCTAGTGATAATAAACTGTTGTTAGCCCAGAGGAACATTTACTGTAACTCTGCTAAAAGATTGCATGGGAAATTAACTGAACTTCATCATTCATGCGAAATCAGTAAAGAACAACATAGAAAATTGCTGCCATTTTTAGCTTATGAAAGAGCTACGGTAGATAACATTTCGTATGACTGTGAAAAGGAAATAGCTGATTTTAACAAAGTTCCGAATGATAAGTATAGATATGGAATAGTCAAAGTTGATGAATGTCTTGATGCGAATGAATTAGTTAACATTGTGAATGATACTTTGACTAAATCTGAACAAATTCAAATTTTGAAAAAGACTGAGAATTCAACGTCTGATTCTCAATCTAATTTTGCTGATATTATAGATAATTCTGATAATATTAGTGAAATTAGTGAGTTTGAAGATGTTGATTGTTCTCAATTGTCTGTTGTTAATGTTGCTTCAACATCTAAAGGGAAATAAAAAGTTAAGGATTTGATGCTTGAAAATGAAACTGATATACCCTCAACTTCGAAAGTTTGTGAAATGAACTTCATGGATCTCAAAGATTGCCAAACTGATGATAGTGATGATGAAGTAGTAGAGAAAGTTTCGAAAGAAAAAGCATCCTCAAAGGAAGAAGAAATTCCACGAATAGTTGTTGATCAAGTGTATGATGATACACAAAAGTTCGAAAAAGTAATGAATGAAAAAGGTGAACATTATCTTGAAACGAACACAGTGGTCTATCCAAATTTCAAATGCACAGATGATGTCATTTTTCCAAATCAAATTTTCGTAACTACTGGAAATATTGAGAATATCAAACCAGAATTAAAGAAATTGGTTGAGGAAGATAATTCAAAAACAACTGAAGAAGGTTTTTTCGCAAATCAAAACACAGTTGAAAACAACTTAACAAAGAATTCGTATAAGTTTCAACGACAAAAACCACAAAACCAATGGGTTGAAAAATCGAAAATTGAAAAAGAGAAAACAAAAAATGTTGAAAAAGAAAATGAAAAAGTTGTCAAACTGAACTCTAAGGAATTTAACGATCAAATTGACAAATTTTCGAAGGAAAACAATATTTCGAAAAGACAAGCAAGAAAGAAAATATTTTGGCAAAATGTTGAGTCTCAAAAATTGTCTGAATCACAATCAAACAGAAATGTTTTCAAAGCGAAAAATTCTACTTTTTCGACAAAAACTCAACAATCATCTCAATCAAATTGTACAAGGTCTGAAGTGAATAAGCAAACAAAGTTTTCGAAAATTTCTAAATCAAGAGTTTTTCAAATAAATCTAATTCAAATCAACAAGTTTTTCAACAACAACATCTTAAATCAAAAGTTGGTTCATCATATGCTTACTCTTTTGTAACAAAACCCAAAGCTGATTTTGTACCTCAAAAGCCAAATTTTCCTAATCACACAAAAACAGAAACTATGAAAACGTCACGAGAAAAAGGAATGACTTCTAAGAAGAACATTGATCATTGGCTTGAAGGAAAAGGAAATATGTATCAGTCAAATGCATATTTAAAGGAGCAAATTCATGATGCATTTGAAAAATATATAAATACTTCTTCGAATGGAAGTTCATCATCCAAGGATTCGAACATCACGGTCAAAGCTTGGAGACCAGTTACAAAAGCAAAGACAGTTCAGTCACAAACTCAAAATGCGAAGGGTAATGTTAGTAAACATTCGAAACTATCAAACACTTATGTTTCGGTTCCTTTAGATGATGAAGTAAACTTAATCGATACTCTCAAAACCAAGGTTTGTGATTGGGTTAAAAGTTCTAAATTACATTCGAAATTGAAATCTAATTTCCAAGGACCCAAAAAGCCTTGGGTACCTAAAATTTTCCATTAATTGCAGGTATTGTGTGACGAGCAATATGATAATAAATGGTATATTGATAGTGGTTGCTCTCGTCACATGACTGGAAAGAAGGAGAATTTACGAGATTTTCGAAGTCTCAAAAATGCTGGAGTAGTAAAGTTTGGGAACAATCAAAAGTGTCAAGTCAAAGGATATGGGAAAATCACGAATGGACAATTCACAGTGAATCGTGTTGCATATGTTGAAGGTCTTCAACATAACTTGATTAATGTTTCTCAACTTGTTGTGGGCACTGGCAATCAAGTTCTTTTCAACGAAGAAGGAAGTGTTATTTCGAATGTTAACACAAACGAAATATTACTGAAATCTAAAAGGAAAGGTGACATGTTCACTCTGGACATCAATCCAATTGTAGGCAAACCAGCTGTATGTCTTCTTTCGAAAGCCACATCTGATCTAAGCTGGTTATGGCATCGAAGACTTTCACATCTCAATTTTCGAAACATCAATAAACTTGTGGTACAAGATCTGGTAAGAGGTTTACCTGTACTGAAATTTGACAATGATTCTTTATGTGCAGCTTGTGAAGTTGGCAAGCAACATAAACAAGGTCATCCAATAACAATTGATTCGGAAATTGTTGCACCACTGGAGCTTTTACATATTGATTTGTGTGGTCCTTCGACTGTTTCAACTCTTAACAAGAAACGGTACATTTTAGTTATTATTGATGATTTTTCAAGATTTACGTGGATTTATTTTCTCAGGCTTAAATCCGAAGTTGCACAAATCATGATTGACTTTATCAAGAAGATGGAAATCACGTTGAAGAAGACTGTTCGAAAAATCAAGAGTGATCATGGAACTGAATTTAAGAATAATGTTCTTGATTCATTTTTAGTGGACAAAGGGATTTCGCATAATTTTTCATCTCCATACACAGCACAACAAAATGGTGTTGTAGAACGAAGGAATCGCTCACTATGCGAAGCAGCAAGAACCATGTTGGCATACGCAAATTTACCTCAATATCTTTGGGCTGAGGCTGTTTCAACTGCATGTTTCACTCAAAACAGATCGTTCATTCATCGTCGTTTTAATATTACACCATACGAAATTCTGAATAATCGTAAACCAAATGTGAAATTCTTTCATGTTTTCGGATGCAGGTGCTTTATTATGAATCTCAAGGATCATCTTTCGAAATTTCAAGCAAAAGCTGATGAAGGGATTTTTCTTGGATATTCGCATAATTCTGTCGCATATCGTGTGTTAAACAAGAGGACACGAAAAGTGGAAGAAACGTTCAATCTCACATTTGATGATTACTATGTTAAACAAAATGAGAATAAATTTTCAATTCATCCAATTTTACAAGAACCTCACAATGAATCTGAATCTATACAAATGGATGATATTGATTATGATTTGATTTTTGGAATTTCAGATCATGCAGTCGATGCTGAAATTCATGCTCCTGATAATCACATACCTGAATTTACGAAACTTACTGATAATACAACATCAGATCCTCAAGAAGGCGAAAGTAAGCAAAATAATCTAGTGGAGGGGGAGCACTTGGATTCGAATACTTTAAATGATGAAGAGCATTCTTTCGAGGGGGAGACAGAACGATTGAACACTGATGTTGAGGAGGAGCATGTTATTGAGGGGGAGCTTGATGGTGAGGGGGAGCATAATGTTGAAGATGCTTGTTCAATTGCAGGCTCAGAAAATGATGAAATGTACGAAGATGCACCTTTGGAATTTGATCCAGCATATCCACCATTGGAAAAATGGACAAGAGATCATCCGAAGGATCAAGTTATTGGGAATCCACAAGAAGGAGTTTTAACAAGAGCTCAAATTCGTGCAAAGAATGAGGTACTGAATATTCATCAAGAATTTTGCATGTTCAATGTTTTCATATCTAAAATTGAACCAAAAACAATTAAGAATGCAATGGAACACTCAGATTGGGTTGTTGCAATGCAATCTGAATTGTCTGAATTCGAACGAAACAAAGTTTGGTGATTAATTCCTAAACCTGAAAATGTTTCGATTGTCGGGTTAAAATGGATTTTCAAAAATAAAACCGACAAAGATGGAAACATTGTTCGAAACAAAGCCAGACTTGTTGTAAAAGGATATTCACAACAAGAAGGAATCGACTATGAAGAAACTTTTGCACCTGTCGCAAGACTCGAGGCGGTTCGAATATTTCTGGCTTATGCAGCTCACAAAGATTTTGATGTCTATCAAATGGATGTGAAGTGTGCATTTTTAAATGGAGAGCTTGAAGAAACTGTTTACGTGGAACAACCCCCAGGTTTTATTAACGAAGAATATCCTAATCATGTTTATGTTTTAGATAAGGCAGTTTATGGTTTGAAACAAGCACCACGAGCATGGTATGCAACTCTTACATCATTTTTGAAACAATCTAAATTTAAACAAGGATCTGTTGATCCCACATTATTTCGAAAGAAAGTGGGGAATCATCTTATGCTTGTTCAAATTTATGTTGATGATATTATTTTTGGCTCGACTGACCCTGCTTTGTCTAGAGAATTCAAAGATTTGATGAAAAGCAAGTTTGAAATGAGCATGATGGGAAAAATCAATAATTTATTTGGATTGAATATTCGTCAAAGCAGAGAAGAGATTTTCATTAATCAGGAAAAATATACGAAAAATCTGCTAGAAAAGTTTGGATTGACGAATAGCACAAAACTTCGTGTACCAATGGCAACAGGCATAAAGTTAACACCATCGTTAGACAAACCTGCTGTTGATATAACGTTATATAGGAGCATGATTGGTTCATTACTTTATCTTACAGCAAGTAGACCTGATATCATGTTTTCTGTGTGTAATTGTGCTAGGTATCAGTCTAATCCACGCGAACCACATCTCACTGCTGTGAAGAATATTTTTCGTTACCTTAAAGGAACAATTTCGTTAGGATTGTGGTATCCTTCGAAAACAGGATTTTTCGTACAAGCATACTCAGACACAGACTTGGGTGGTTGTAATCTTGATCGAAAAAGCACAAGTGGTGGATGTCAATTTCTTGATGGCAAATTTGTAAGCTGGCAGTCAAAAAAGCAAACATGCGTGTCAATTTCCATAGCTGAAGCAGAATATGTGGCTGCTGCTGCTTGCACTTCACAAATAATATGGATCCAAAGTCAATTGCGTGATTATGCAATTAATATGAAAAAGATTCCATTATATTGTGATTCTCAAAGTGCGATAAGAATTTTTCATAATCCTGTGCAGCATTCGAAGACTAAACACATAGCTCTTCGTTATCATTTCATTAAAGATCATGTGGAGGATGGAAATATTGAAGTACATTTCGTGAAAACATCTGATCAGTTAGCTGATATTTTCACGAAACCTTTGGATGAAAAGTCATTTGTGAGAATAATAGAAGGGCTTGGAATGATCGATGAAAATTCTGTTCCATGCGAAAAAGAAAACTGATGGGTGACAATGAATGAATCAGAGGCGCTGAATAAAAGAGAACGCAAAGTCATTCAGCATTTAGCGGTTACTGTTCCTGGTCAACGCTTCGACCGCTTCGAATTCGCACGTTTGTCACTTATTTTAAAGCGTTGAGTTAGTGGTTACTGTTCATAGTCAACGCTTCGACCGCTTCGAATTCGTACATTTGTTACTCATAAAAGAAGCTGTTTGCAACAAATATAGTATCTTTTTCAATTTTTCGAAAAATCAAAAATTGAAAAAGATTTTCTTTTGTTTTGTTCTTAAATTTTCGAAAAATTCAAAAATCCAAAAAGATTTTCTTTTGTTTTGTTCTTCAATTTTCGAAAAATTCAAAAATCCAAAAAGATTTTCTTTTGTTTTGTTCTTAAATTTTCGAAAAATTCAAAAATCCAAAAAGATTTTCTTTAGTCTTGTTCTTAAAATTTTCGAAAAATTCCAACATTCAAAACGATTTTCGTTTATTATGTCTTTATATTCGAAAAATCCAAAACCACAAAAATAATTTGATTTTTACTTCTTTTTAGTATTTTGTTGCAGATATTGATCACAATACAGAGGGGATTAAGCATGTCGTACTAGGATCAGGTACAATTTTTTTTTTTGAATTAGTTAGGTTGTCACTAGAAGCATGTTGCTGCATGTTGCCCAAAAGCCTCCATGACTCAATGTGTGTGTACGAAAGCCTTAATGAAATTTTTCATACGAAAATTTCTTCCCAATCAGGCTTATATTCACATTAGTCTCTAAGCTACCTGACTCTTCTCAAAATGAGTTAAGAGTTTTCTGTTTGGTCCAATATCAAACAGAGGTACACTTCGTGTCTTATACCAATCTTTTTCATATATAAAGTTCTTACACGATCACACACAAAGACATATGTCCGAGAGGTCTCTGATCAAACCCGTCGAGACTTAGATATATCAAAACTCTGTGTTTATGATCTAACATCATGAGTCAGTGATGAAAGTGAAACCCAAATTTCTTGCAAAATTAAGGAATTGACGGGGAACTAAGTTCCAGATGTTTACGAAACTTTTGTTTCTGTACCAAAGTTCGAAACTCCAAATCATATTCATTTCGAATGCGTGGTCTTGATCAAACATTCGAAACCCACGATGTTTGTTACCCAACATGGTCCAATACATAATTTTTTTTCTTGAATATGATTTCCGTGTGAGTTTCATTCGAATGTCCTAGTCATGATTAAAATTTCTCAAAGCAACTTGTCACTGAATACACTAGTCAAACAAGTAATTTCTGTTACACTTTATCACCTTATGTTTAAGTTGACATGTAACGAAATTTTGAACCTACCACGAAGCATTCTCAAAAGAAGCCCTTTAATACTTATCCAAAAGTATTCGATTGTAATTCACGGGAACATACACAAGCAGTTGATCATCTCTCTTGATGATTAACGAAGCAACCTTTGCCCGGGGTTTACCAGCCTTCGTGTCAAATTAAATTTTTGACATCACAAAATCCCAAAATTTTTATTTCTTTGTTTCTTGTCTAACTTTCTTTGGAACACTGCACACACGAAATCCTTGAGGTTCTGAGTAATACCAACTCAGGCTGATGATTTCGAACATCTGGCATATGACTTCGCTTTTTATCCCAAAAGTGAAAGAGCCTTGCTTCCATTCGAAGGGTTCCGACGGTTACAATTCTCTTGTAGGGTTAATGACAGGCTGGGTATAGATGACGTATGGTATTCTGTCCGGTTTTCTAGGTGATGTGACAGACACTTTTTGACGCATGGCTATCTTTACGCAGTAATGGTCAGATTTTTAAGATGCCACGTCGGATCTCATTAAATGCATCCCGCTTCAAATTCAAAAATTCAGGGTTACATATAAAAGGGGATTCCAGGGTTAATTCTCCGTTTATGCGATCAAAAAGCAAAATACACAAATTCTTTGTTCATCATTCTCTTCAAACCCTAACAATGGCGACTTCTGCTCATGTCGATCCTTCCACTGAAGATATTTCATCCGCACCAGTTATGAAGATTCAATCCACTAACTACTATGTGGATGGTGAAATTTCTCAATATCCCGAGGAATTGAAGATGCTCATCGTTGCTCTGAAACACTCTGTTTTATCCACGGCGATGTTCAATTCTTTTTCAGTTCCAATATCCTGGCTTTCTCAAGCAGGATCCACTGCAACATAGAACAAAGCCTCAGATACAATCACTTTCCATCTTGTGAATGACAAAAAGGTTAGGTTATCTAAGAAACTTTTCTGTCAGATTCTTGCCATTCCGAATTCGCCTCCTTTTGTTGAATTCACATTCCCACAAATTGTCCATATGTTTAATGAAATGGGATATCAGCCCCTATTGTCAAAAATCAGTGATTTTAAGATGTATGGACTTCCACGATTATGGAATTTCTTGTTTGGGATCTTTTTAAGATGTTTGACTGGAAGAACCGTTGGCTTAGACAAAGGAAGGATGGAGGTGTATGCTATGGTTGCAGGCCTCTACTATGATCTTGAAGCAGATTTTTCTACACAATTATGGAAGGAATTCCAAAAGGGTGTAGAACATACGAATGCTGTTCATGGCATTTCGTGTGCACGATATTGGAGCCTTATTTTACAGTATTTTTATAATAAGGAAGGAATTTTAGTATCAAATGAAGAAGAGAAGGTTACTTTTCAATCTTATCATTATCCGAAGGAGGTTGTCGATGATGCTGATACTTTTCCAAGTGTTGCTCGGATTCCAGATGCAATGCTTAAAAGGGTGGATCCTACGAATCCGGTTTTGGTAGCATATCTGAAAACGGTTGATTCTTCTATTCATACTGGGATCTTGTTGCCTAGGGAAGAGAAGAAGTCCAAAAAGTCGAAGAAGGCTGATCCTGCTTCCTCTGAAAAGAAAACACAGGATTTGAAATCCTCCAAGTCTCCAAAGAAGAAGGTTGATGAAACCCAGGTGATTGAGCCAATTGTTGAAGAAACTCAAGAGAATGTTATAATTCCTTCGAAGACTGGGATGTTTCGAAGAATCAAGATGAAATCTCTTCGCAAACGCAAGTCACCTTCGCAGAAAATGGTTCGAAAACCTCAGATTACTCATCAGGGTGTGCTTATTCGTGAAGTACCAGCTCCTGTTTCTCCGGGGTCAAAGAAACGAGTAGCTGAGGATATGGCAAAACACTTGTCACAAACGAAGAAGAAGAAGAAGACTCGAAAACTTGTTGTATCTACTGAGTCCACAGAAGACGATGAAAGGATACCTGAAACCCCAGAGTTTACTCATCTCATTACAAGTTCAACTCCTGAGAAGACAGATGTCATACCACCCGAAGTTTCGATTGCCAAATCAATTTTTGAGGAGGTTCGAACTTCAGGCATCCCTGTACACGTATCTGATACGGATACAAATGTCAATATGGGTGAAGGAGGTTCGAAGAATGTAGATCAAGGTACTCCTTTCGAAACAATTGTTTCTATCACACCATCATCTACAATTCCCATTACATCAACCACAGACTCACCCACCTTCGAACAGATCATAAATCAACCATTTACTTCCATTTTCTCTTCTCAATCCACTGACCCAACAAAACCACCTTCGCCTATTCACGAAAACATTGATATGGAGACAGAAACAGACAATGAAGGCTTTGGAGGTACATTCGAAGATTTGGAATTTCATGAAGATGAAGAAGAATTTCCTGATCATATGCTGATGACAATGAAGCAGTATAAAATTCTTAATCAGAAGTTGAACTCCATAATTCAATCTCAAGCCGATCTTGGAGGAGCTTCATCAGTATCGAGTCTGGAAATCGATACTATGTTAAAGATGCTGGAATCAAGAATAATCAGCAAAGTTTCTGGAATGGTGAAAGCTTCAGAGTCAGTCATTTTGGAGAAGGTTGATTACACGGATCAGAATAATGAACTTCGTGTTTAAAATCAACGATCTGATTTTATACGTGAAGTTAAGAATCTAAAAAGCATAACAAAAGAACGAAATATTCTTTTTGTTCAAGAAGTGAAGAAGGTAAGAGAAGATGTTAACAAGCAGATTCATGAACTCCGAGAAGAAATGCAAAAAGAAGTTGCAGCAGTACATCATGATAATGCATCAGTGAATCAGAAGGTCGATATCATTTGTGATGCAGTCACTCGTTTTGTCAAGTTATATGAAGGTTTGAGTCCTCAAATAACTCAAATCTCAACTTCCGAAACTGCAAGTTTTGAGGAAGTGGTAAAGCTGCTCAAGGAGTTAAAGGAGATTTCAACAAAGCCAGTTTCATCTCCACTGATTACTCCGGAATTTTTATTCCAGAAGTTTGTTCAGTTCGAAGCCATTCTCAATAAGCAGCTTACACCACTTTTTCGCATCTCAAGTCTTCTTCCCACAACAACTGCCCCTCCTGTTTTTACAGGGGTGCAAGGGGGAGAAAGGAAGTCAGGTGAAGAAGAAGCGAAAGTGGTGGGCAAAGTATTTCCTTCGAACATCCCTTCAACAAAACCGGTGATAGTTACTGCTCAACCAGTGACGTCAACTATTGTAACAACAATGCCAACTGCAAGACCAATTTCGAAAGGAATTGTGATTGGTAAACCATTAGAAACTGGTGGGAGTGGTTCGAAGCCAAAAGAAGTAACAGAAAAACCGACTTCAAAAGACAAAGGGAAATCAATTCTTGTCGAAAAATCAAAAGATGAAAAGAAGGCGGAAGCAGAGGCTGAACTGGAGAAAATGAGGCTCATCCAAAGTATCATGACTCAGAGGGCTAGTGATCCGAAGGGGATGAATAAAGGTGATCCAGCAAAACATTATAACTATGAGACAATCGAAGCCAAGGTTGCTTTCAATCACATGTACTCATTCGAAAAGAAGCCAAAGCAGAGTTATGTGATCACGAACACTGATGTATGTCAGTTGGATTTCCCGATAAACGAAATGATGTTTATCATGCCACAGTTCAAGGCTGAAGGGAATTTGAAGGAAAAAGATGAAGGCACACACATGAAAATTCGTTTTCATGCTGTACTTGGAAAAGCCCCTGAGGAGGTATGGTCACTGATCAAAATCAAGAAGGTGATCAGTATGAAAAAGGATGTGGTTTTCGAAAAAACAGTCCAAAACATTAAGTATGTGGTGGCCAGGGCAAATGGAAATATTTGCGAATTTACAATTGCAGATTTTCCATTGATGAACTTGTATGACCTTATACAAGTTGCATTGCTCTTGAAAGACAAATCATTTTCTTATCTTTAGAACACAGAGCCGGAGGAATTCAAGCTTGGAGTTGCTCACATCAAGATCTTTATAGAAAATTACTATGAGTGCCTAGCACTAACTGATGTGGAGTTGGCTACTGCCAAGGGAATGGAGATAAAGGCCCCAATGGCTCCTTCGAAGACTCAGACTGAATTAAAGAAATATGCTGATGGAGAAATCTGTCTAAAACCTTTTGGGTTAGTCTTCACGGGAAAAGATAAAGCTGGGAAAGCGAAGCGCTTCTTGTTCCAGGCAAGCGAAGTGGAAAGATACTCTACATCTCAATATACGAACTTAATTGTTCGTATGAACACTGCAAAAAGAACAATGAAGGAGATAAGAAGGAGTTGAAGAAGGTCATCTCATGGTACACAGAAGTTCGAAGAGTTTTGCAGTACTCCATCACGCTTCTAACAAACTGAAGACTTCGACTTTGATTACAAAGGGGGAGATTGTAAGGGTCGAAATATTGTAATGATTCGAAGTATGTGTTGGTGTCTTCGAACATTTTTGTAATGTATTTTACTAAGGCATTGTATTCGAAACTTAATGTTTAGTCCTTAGTATATTTTTTGTACGCTTTTCTCTCCTATATATAGGAGTGTTTACTAGAGTCTTAGGAATGAAGTCTTTACAGAATATTCACTTGTACTCTGTAAAAGTTGAAAGCATAATTGAGCCAAACAGATCATATTTACATTCTATGTCCAAATTTCATATTCATACTTTGAATTCAACTCTGATTAATTCAATACTCAATTCTTTGTTTCATCAATGTGATCCTCAGTATCCCAGTCACAAATGGAAAGGGCATAATCGAGATTAAACCTGCCCTTGAATAGTTCAGTGAATCTCAAAAGATCTAGGAATTTCAATTAAAACCTAATTCATTTAAATTTCATTTTTCGTGGTGAAATTGGTAAATCGTCATTTACCTACCTTCAAATAATTTACAATTAGATTACGACATCCCTCTTATGAATTGTGAATTATTGTGTTGGGTCCTAGCCTTAATATTTCATTTGGGTGTTATATTAAGGACTTCTTATCTAATCAAAACTTTTTCTTCTTCTTTTGTAGATGTCAACTTCAAACAACGCTTCCGTCTCCAACAACAACAACAACTCAAACACATTCTCGCTTTTGAGTATTTGTGCAAATGTGACATTCGATGGTTCCAATTTTAATGATTGGATCCACAACATCAGAATGGCCTTGCGATTCGAGGACAAGGAATACGTCCTCAATAGAGAGCTGAACGAGATAGACGAATCAAAATCTACACCTGAAGAGATAGGTGAGTATAGGGATCACTGCAAAGACGCGACCAAAGTGTCGTGTATTATGGTGGCCACTATGACTCCTGAGCTACAACGATTCTATAAGGACTATTGGTCTTATGATATGTGCAAGGACTTGATGGAGAAGTACCATCAAAGAGCACGTCAAGAAAGGTATGAGATAGTCAGGTCACTCATAACCACCAAGATGAAGGACGGAGAGTCCGTTACGACCCAACTACAACACATGCAACGCTATGTGGATTGTCTGCTAAAACTTAGTGTGAACTTCGATGAGGAGCTGGCTATTGACATAGTCTTGCACTCATTGCCTCCTTGTTATGATCAGTTCAAAATGACTTATCATTTGAACAAGGAGGAAGTCACGTTGAGTCAGCTTCAAGGCTTGCTAAGAACCGCTGAAAGTGGATTGAAAGGAAAAAGTGTTGAATCCACTCATACTGCTGTTGCTCTAGTCCTGGCTATTGGACAAGAGAAGAGGAAAAAGAGGAAAGCTCCCGCAAAGAAAAGATGGAAAGGAAAGTCTCATGAAGGGTTTTCTAATGGACCCAAAGGAAAATCCGCTTCTGCTCCTCCCCCTGCCACAGATCCAAAGGATACAACGTGCTTCTACTGCCAAGATAAGGGGCATTGGAAATGAAGTTGCCCCAAGTACCTGTAGGACATTAAGGATGGAAAGATCAAGCCTACCTCGGCAGGTATTTACATTATTGTGTATAAAAACTCATTACATTCTAATTCTTGGGTCCTTGATACAGGATGTGGTTTTCACATTTGCTCTGACTTGCAGGGACTACAATAAAGTAGGAATGTGGAGCATGGGAAGATGAACCTGATAATGGGCAATAGGAGATCGTCACCTGTTACCAAGATCTACATTTATTCTTTAGTGCTTAATAGTGGGTTATGTTTAGACTTGAACAATTTTTGCTATTCGTCAGAAATGACGAGGAATATTATTTCTTTTCATGGTTTGTTAAGACAAGGTTTTAGATATTCTTTCAATAATGAGAATGGTTCTATTAATGCTTATTATAATGGTGTATTTTATTTTGAAGCATTGCCTTGTGATGGTGTATATGAAACTGTGATGGTTGTAGACAATTTAGGAAATAGTGTGTTACAAATTTATGCGTCTAATGGTTTAGACAAAGCATGCTTGTGGAATTGTTGTCTTGGACATGTCAACAAGAAGCCCATTGCCCAACTCCAAAAGGATGGAGTGTTGGAATCATTTGACCTAAGGTCGGATGATATATGCGAGTCTTGTTTGCTTGGAAATATGACTAAATCACCTTTCACTAGTTCTTGTGAAAAAGGTGAAGGATTGTTGGATCTCATACACACCGATGTGTGTGGGCCTTTCAGATCCATCACAAGGGATGCAAATCGATTTTATGTGACTTTTACTGATGATTATAGCAGATATGGATATATCTACTTAATCAAGCATAAGTTAGAAACATGTTCAAAGAGTTTAAACATGAAGTCGGAAATCAATTGGGCAGGAAGATCAAGATGCTCAGATCTGATAGGGGTGGTGAGTATCTTAGTATCGAGTTCCACGACTACCTCAAAGAATGTAGAATTGTTTCACAATTGACACCTCTTATGACACCACAACTTAATGGTGTGGCTGAGAGGCGTAATCGAACCCTTTTGGACATGGTTCGTTCAATGGTGAGTCGAGCTTCGCTACCAATCTCATTATGGGGGTATGCCTTAGAGACTGTCGCCCATATCCTTAATCTAGTCCCAACTAAGAAGGTTGCCAAAACACCTCACGGGATGTGGACAGGGAAGGTTCCCTCGTTGTCACATATCAAGGTTTGGGGTTGTGACGCTTTCGTTAGACAAGAGACTCACGACAAGCTTGAACCTCTAAGTGAGCGATGTATTTTCATCGCTGACCCACAAAATTCATTTGGATACTTGTTCTACAGACCGAGTGGGAACATGGTCTTTGTAGCATGAAAGGGAGTTTTTCGCAAGAGGGAACTCATATGCAAGGAGGACAGTGGGAGAACAATTGATCTTGAAGAAATTCAAGAGTCAAGCAATGAAGGAACCTCTAACACTAGCGCTCAACTCGAGGAAGATATTCATGTTGAACCAATTGATGAGTTGTTACCTCTTAGGCATTCCAATCGAGTTAGAATGACACCAGAGTTTTATGGTTTCCATATTACTACAGATGGTGATACGTTTATCAGTGATAGTACACAGGTAAATTTGGACGAGCCTTCTAACTACAAGGAAGCCATGGTGGGCCCTGAGTCTGCCAAGGAGAAAGAGGCAATGGACAGCGAGATCCAGTTTATGTATGACAATCAAGTTTGGAACTTGGTTGACAATGTACCAGGTCGTAAGACAGTTGGGTGCAAATGGATCTTCAAGAAGAAGACCGACATGGATAGAAAGGTACACACGTTCAAGGCAAGGCTAGTTGCGAAGGGCTTTACTCAAACCCCAGGGGTTGACTATAATGAGACCTTCTCACCGGTGGCCAAGATTAAATCTATTACGGTCATGTTAGCCATAGCTGCGTTTCATGATTATGAAATTTGACAAATGGATGTCAAAACCGATTTCCTTAATGGAAAGTTGGCTGAAGATGTTTACATGAGTCAGCCAGAGGGTTTTGTAGATGCTAAGTACCCAAATAGAGTGTGTAAGCTTGAGAAATCAATCTATGGATTGAAGCAAGCGTTTCGCAGGTGGAATCTCTGCTTCGACAAGAAAGTCAAGGAGTTCAGTTTCTCTAGGAGTAAAGATGAGTCCTGTGTATATGTGAAAACTAGTGGGAGTGTAGTTAGCTTTCTAGCATTGTATGTTGATGACAAACTACTTATAGGAAACGACATTCCAACTCTGTAGCAGGTTAAGTCCTGGCTTGGAAAGTTCTTCGCTATGAAGGATCTAGGAGAGAGGTTGTATATATTCTGGGAATAAGGATTTTGAGGAATAGGAGTAGAAGACTAATTGAACTTAGTCAAAGTACTTATTTGGATAAGGTGCTAAAGCATTTTAACATGGAGAATTCTAATAAGGGAGAGTTGCCCATCCAGAGTGTCACACCCCCAAACCGAAACGACGAAAACGTTCGGGGGTGGAGGACGTCATGTGTAGTATCACAACAATTGCATCATAGTAATCAAAGTAAACACAACCATTACATTGAATATATAAAAGGTATTTACATCTGTTTGATTCATATTTATATACAACAAAAGTAGCAAAAATATAAAGACGTGACTCTCTATACGCTTCGTCTTCTTAAAAGCTGCAGGAGTATCTGTCTACTGATTTCCTGAGAATACAAGTTACTTTGAAAGAGTAGATCAGTGTTTAAATTGGTGAGTTGATAAGCGTTTTGATTTAGAAACAGGTTCTGTGTTCTTTGACAAGTGTATTATGTTTCTCCACAAAACCTTATATTTTCTGATATAATGAATGTTAAGATAAGTACGATAATACTAGTTCCTTCTATAATCACTTATCTCATACTAGCTACGTGTAAACCAATATCGAACATACAGTTAATTGTATGGATCTGCCCTAAGCCCACAACCAAACAAGGAACAGGAAATGGGGCGGAAACCACACATTCCACAATCTATCGGATATTCTTCATACGTAACCCGAATGTATAAAGTAAGGGATTATAGAATTAACAATGAATATTCGACGGTTGAATGATATTCCGATTGTTTGTAAAGTACTGATGTTTGTCCGGGAAAACCCTATATTTTCCCCTGAGTGTGAGTTGTTGCTTTATTTGTTCCAAACTGAAAAGTACAAGTATTTTCCATACTTATGTTATTAAAGCATTGTTCATGAAAAGTATATTACTACGTAAATATATCGTTGTTATCTACTTGCGAGTTTTATGACCATACTAACTCATACGACGTGAATCGGACGCCAATATCCTTTATGACTTTGTCACCCGTAGACCTGGCGGTCCTACTGTAGCTAACAAGAAGGTGCAGGATTGTCAGTCCCGTATAGATCAATACACAAACTCACGCTCTCCCTCAAGGAGAGTCTAGTTCATAAGGGTAGTCTTCCACTAGTACATATGTAAGTACCCAAAGACGTGTCTCTCAAACTAGATTAACGACTTTACAAGTAATAATATGAAAACCCCTTTTATAATTAACAGATAATATTATAAACAAATACTTTCGTTCCCTAAACTATATACTTATTATAGTTTATAGATTTGTATGATGTACGGTTCTTGAACTTGTAAAACGATGTATTGAATCCCAAACTATACCAATTATAGTTTGCATGTGTGTTAAAATACTCGGTCTGTGTATTGTTCTGAAAACTATGCAATTATAATTGTGAGTTGAAAACTTCCCTTATGCTCAGCATATTACAAAAGGGATAAGATATCTAAGCATTTTTATAAAATGTGGTGACCTTTTGGTTGTATCAATTGTATAAATTTTAGTCCTGTTGAAATTCTGTGCATAAAGTTCATAAAAACCATTTGTATTTGACTTGTATTCTCCCCCTAAAATGTGAAAATAATAAGAGCGTAGGGGTATTAACTCACAGTTGGTTGCGTGAATGTGCTGGACAATGAGACTGGAAACGAAGACCCTCGAGTTGCTATACGCGACACTTAACGGGATCCTAATAATAATTAAATACATATACGCATATTATTAGCGAAACCATTAATTATAGTGTTGGAAAAACACTTTCTTTTGGTTTAGGAATGTTACCGGGACTCGATTGAATCGGAAAAAGCTGGTTTTCAACCAAGTTCACGACTTGGGAAGGTTTGCGGCCGTGAAGGGTTTCCAGCCGTGAACGGTTCTCGGCCGTGAACAGTTTACTGCCTTTGAAGAGTTTACGGTCTTTGAAGGTTTGAAGGGTTCACGACTTGTTCTTGGTGAAATATGAAGATTTTAAGGGTTCACGGCCGTGAACTCAAGAAGTGCAATGCTTGATTTGATGAAAAACAAATGTTTTAATGCTCCAAAACGAGTTCCAAGGCGGATAGAGTGATAGATGAAGAGAAATCTTATGTTTTCGGGTGATGATTTTTAGAGGGAGAAAGGGTGTTCGCGGCCAGAAAAGTATAAATGAGGGTAGCACACACATATATATAGGGGTTGTATGGTTGGTGGTGGGGTCCACCAACTGTGAACAGGTTTACGGCTGTGATCGGGTTCACGGCCGTGAACACCAGTCATGCCGATTTTTGTTGATTTTCGAAGTAACTCGGGTTTTCGCGCGATTTTGGTTCTGACTCATAAAAGAAAATTCAATTATATAACTTAAATGATTTTCCAAACCATAGGAATTTGACGGAACTAAATAAAATTCAAAATTTATTTAACGGAATCGGGCTAACGTTAACGGAAAAAGGTTTGGGATGTCACATCATCCCCCCGATAGAGGGAATTTCGTCCCAAAATTTAAACGTAGAATACAATCATGGACTCGGAAAAAGATGCGGGTACTTCCGTTTCATCTGATCTTCACGCTCCCAAGTGAATTCGGGTCCCCGCTTGGCATTCCAGCGGACCTTCACTATCGGTATGCGACTTTGCTTTGTTCGTTTGACTTCCCGATCCATGATTTCTACTGATTCTTCCACGAAATTAAGGTTCTTGTTGATCTCGATCTCATCAAGAGGGATCACAAGGGTTTCGTCGGATAAACACTTTTTAAGGTTGAACACGTGGAAGACAGGATGAATGTTGCTAAGCTCTTGGGGTAAACGAAGTTTGTAAGCTACGGGATCGATCCTAGCGAGGATCTCGAATGGTCCTATATATATATATCGGATTCATCTTCCCATGCTTTCCAAAGCATATCATGCCTTTACAGGGTGAGACCTTCAATAGAACATGGTCACCAACCTGGAACTCCAAAGATTTTTGTCTCTTATCGGCGTAGCTCTTTTGTCTATCTCTTGAAGCTTTTAATCGTTCTCGAATTTGTACGATATTTTCTGTGGTTTCACGGATGATTTCTGGGCCAGTGAGAGAGCTATCAGGGACTTGACCTCTAGCTAGCTGCGTGTCACCCCCCCTCATCCCAACACAGAGGGGATCTGCACTTACGGTCATAGAGAGCTTCAAACGGCGTAGCCTTGATACTGGTATGATAGATGTTGTTGTAGGAGAACTCGACCAATGGAGAATGGGTTTCCCACAACTTGCCAAAGTCTTTAACACATTCTCTCAACATGTCTTCCAAGGTCTGAATGGTCCTCTCACTCTGCCCATCGGTTTGTGGATGGTAAGTTGTGCTCATATCCAGCTTAATTCCAAGAGCCTTCTGCACTGACTGCCAAAATCTCAAGGTGAATCTGCTATCCCGATCGGAGATAATGGACACAGGCACACCATGCAGACGGACTACCTCTTGAATGTAGATTCGTGTTAGTCTCTATGCTTGAACTTGACCTGTTGGACGAGTGGTGGTTCTGGAAGATCTGCTGGATATACGTCGGCAAGGTTTCAAAAGTCATAGTACTCCTCTCATTAGTACTTCGGGGTTTAGAATACAAAAGACAATTCTGAGGTCTGGGTTGGGTTGTCGTTATGAGTGACGAGGGTTTCGTTCATCAGTCGGTTAAGGCAGTGGGTTTTCGTAACGCATGAACGTGGTATGGTGAGGACCACACCAATTCACGTCGAATGACGACGTAGGACTCTCTATAGAAACAAGTGTTGAGTCGATTTGAAAGAGACGTCTATTATAATGATGGTGTATCCCGAGTGTGCTCGACAGTGCATTCTGTGTAGGCTTTCTAGTTCTTTCTCGATAATACCACTGCCACAAATCGTACCGCAATAAGCGAATACTAGCAGTGAAAGTGCTTTGATAACTAGTGACGATACTTTATATTATGATCCTTCTCGGTACCTCTATGATCGCTTGTCATATACAAGTTATGTATAATTAAGATGAATAAGACAGTCGACTGAGTGACTCTGCCCTAAATCCACAACCAGACAAGGAACAAGAATTAAGGCAAAATCACTCACTCTAATTCTGCAAAATCTTAGCTATGCTTAACCCTGATGTACATACTAAGCCATCATAGCTCACCTGCGCTGATCTTTAGTTCTCTTATGAATGTCGTGACTTGTTCGGACGAGTGAGTTATTTATAATTACTTTTTTTAATTTCCCCGAATTTTAATATTAATATAATTTAAATCTTTAAAGTGATTTTATTTAGAAGACATACCAAAATCTAAAGGGGGGGGGGTTCCTCGTTGCTCTTTTATGTCATGCCGTTAAATTCCTCATTCTCTTCCGTCATTTCTCTCTGTCGGACAGTCTCTTTTGAAATGCCCCATTTCACTACATGTATGGCATACTTGAATTATACTGGCATCGGTAGTTGAAGTGATGTGTTGAGTCGGGGTCCTATAGAAGCGAGCTTCTTCGCCATTTCTAGTCTTTGGACAATCTCTTTTGAAATGTCCAGATTCGCCGCACCTATAACAGACATGACTTAAGCCAACGCCAATGACTTGGGTGGTTGGTTGTGTCGGTATTCTGCAGAAACGGGTGGTGTGTCCTTGTCTATTGCAGTTCTTACAATGTATTTTGCGGCATTTTCCTAAGTGATGGAAATTGCATTTCTTGCAATCCGGTAGGTTTCCAGCATACTGTCGTACTGGCATTGGTACTGGAGTGGCATATATTGTGGCTGTAGGGGTTGCCATAGGTTGTTGTCTCTTGGCAAGTCTTTGAGATAACTTGCGCTCCTTTTTGTTCCAAAACTTTCGTTTGTGGTTCTTAGGTTTATGAGCTGGAGTATCATTATGGCTAGGCCCTTGTCGGTTTCCTTGTGTGATACTACGGTTTGAATTGTCGAAACTGTTTCCATTCTCATTTGGGTTGTCAGCATTGAATTGCGCCATGACAGCTGTCACGGCGGCTGTGACCGTGGCCTGAAATGTAGCGTAGTCTAGCTCCAGAATTGGTGTCTCGCCAGTTGGTTGGTTACCTCCTTGTGAAGACATGGTTCTGTGGCACAGCGAGAAACGATCTTGTGAGTAATGATGGTCATTGGTAGTTGTATTTCACCAATTTATATATACTTATAAATTCCATGCCTTGATGGACTATCCTGAATGTTTTTGACAACATTCCTGAAGTGTATTCTATGGAAGTGGGTATTACACGAGTGTTATTTAAGCTAAGTTATACCGGTTTCTGAGAGTATCATGATCCGACTTCTATAGTGTTCTGATAACCATCCATAAAGGAAGTCTATATGAAATAGACTTTTGAATTTGAAGTGACTATTCTTGAATGAATTTCCGTGACCTGGTTTACTGATACTAGTTGCAAGAAAAGAGGCGATAAGCCTAACACATAGTGTGAGCAGTGTAATCACTAACTCACTAAGTTATATTATTTTATTAGGTATTAGTGTGACGTATAAGGTGTTCGGTTTCTTCGCATGATTCGAGAGTGGTTTCCTCTGTTCTCTGTCCTTCCTACGTTCGCTCTAGTTCATTCTTGTGAAGATCTGTTGTCTCTGGACACCCCTATGGTGTCCCGGTTCTCCGTAGGTGTATTGAGCCTTTGTTTTTCCTTGGTCCGGGTTTTGTCACTGATCTCAATCTCTTCATGACGGAGAGTTTGACTCCGAATGTCTAAGTGGACCCCGCACGCCTTCTCTTGAGAGGGTAAAGTTTATCTATGATCACTCTGGTGCCTCTATCTTCGGTTGATCCCTTCTCGGAATCCTTCTCATGAACCTTTTCTTGTTCCTGCTTGACTCCTTTGCCGACTACTAACAATGAGTGGTTTCCTCTATCTATGTGGGTTGTGCGAGAATGGGAGTGTCGAAGGAATCTATGTGATTAATATAACATTTTTATCTTACGGGGTGATCCTTGTTGGGTCCTTTTATGATCCCGCAGTGTATACAAGTGATATATAATTTAGGATTAAATAGACCTTCGAATAAATGACCCTACTCTAAAACCACAACCAAACAAGAAGCAGGAAGTAGAGCATAGATCACCAATTCTAAGTCTATAAAATTTCCATTATATAAAACCCTGGGAGTATACACTCCACAATTATAGACCTACCAGTAAGGGTCTTTTAAATTTTCATATAAGTTATTTATAGAGTCTAAAAGAATTCTACAGTACTTTTAATTGTATGCTCGATACTTGTTGTTATCTTATAGTAACTAAAATACTCCTATAGCATTTTAACTATGCTTCATTAGTATAGGATTTGGTGAGTTTTAGACTTGTCGTAACACCACAGTCACTCCTAAACACATGTTGGTCATATCTAGGACAAATATAGTTGATCAGGTTATATTGGCCCCACATATTACTACATAACTATCCAGGTTTAACTGTAATGCCCAACTCACCCTAAATACTTTTATGTAACTCTTACTGTGTTATAGCTTCTTGTACGTATGTATACTTGTATACTTCTTGTAAAATACTTATATTTTAAAGTATACTTTTAGTTTCAGAGATCTTCGGCCCCTTTAGTGTTTATAGTTGTATACCATGTAAGGTTCGGTATACTTAGTTCACTATAAACAATAGCTCTGATACCAATCTATCACACCCCCAAACCGAAACGACGGAAACGTTCGGGGGTGGAGGACGTCATGTGTAGTATCACAACAATTGCATCATAGTAATCAAAGTAAACACAACCATTACATTGAATATATAAAAGGTATTTACATCTGTTTGATTCATATTTATATACAACAAAAGTAGCAAAAATATAAAGACGTGACTCTCTATACGCTTCGTCTTCTCAAAAGCTGCAGGAGTATCCGTCTACTGATTTCCTGAGAATACAAGTTACTTTGAAAGAGTAGATCAGCATTTAAGCTGGTGAGTTGATAAGCGTTTTGATTTAGAAACAGGTTCTGTGTTCTTTGACAAGTGTATTATGTTTCTCCACAAAACCTTATATTTTCTGATATAATGAATGTTAAGATAAGTACGATAATAGCAGTTCCTTCTATAATCTCTTATCTCATACTAGCTACGTGTAAACCAATATCGAACAGACAGTTAATTGTATGGATCTGCCCTAAGCCCACAATCAAACAAGGAACAGGAAATAGGGCGGAAACCACACATTCCACAATCTATCGGATATTCTTCATACGTAACCCGAATGTATAAACTAAGGGATTATAGAATTAACAATGAATATTCGATGGTTGAATGATAATCCGATTGTTTGTAAAGTACTGAAAAATCCTATATTTTCCCCTGAGTGTGAGTTGTTGCTTTATTTTTTCCAAACTGAAAAGTACAAGTATTTTCCATACTTATGTTATTAAAGTATTGTTCATGAAAAGTATATTACTACGTAAATATATCGTTGTTATCTACTTGCGAGTTTATGACCATACTAACTGATACGACGTGAATCGGACGCCAATATCCTTTATGACTTTGTCACCCGTAGACCTGGCGGTCCTACTGTAGCTAACAACAAGGTGCAGGATTGCCAGTCCCGTATAGATCTATACACAAACTCACGTTCTCCCTCAAGGAGAGTCTGGTTCATAAGGGTAGTCTTCCACTAGTACATATGTAAGTACCCAAAGACGTGTCTCTCAAACTAGATTAACGACTTTACAAGTAATAATATGAAAACCCTTTTTATAATTAACAAATAAGTTTATAAACAGATACTTTCGTTCCCTAAACTATATACTTATTATAGTTTATAGATTTGTATGATGTACGGTTCTTGAACTTGTAAAACGATGTATTGAATCCCAAACTATACCAATTATAGTTTGCATGTGTGTTAAAATACTCGGTTTGTGTATTGTTATGAAAACTATGCAATTATAATTGTGAGTTGAAAACTTCCATTTTGCTCAGCATATTACAAAAGGGATAAGATATCTAAGCATTTTTATAAAATGTGGTGATCTTTTGGTTGTATCAATTGTATAAATTTTAGTCCTGTTGAAATTCTGCGCATAAAGTTCATAAAAACCATTTGTGTTTGACTTGTATTCTCCCCCTAAAATGTGAAAATAATAAGAGCGTAGGGGTATGAACTCACAGTTGGTTGCGTGAATGTGCTGGACAATGAGACTGGAAACGAAGACCCTCGAGTTGCTATACGTGGCACTTAACGGGATCCTAATAATAATTAAATACATATACGCATATTATTAGCGAAACCATTAATTATAGTGTTGGAAAAACACTTTCTTTTGGTTTAGGAATGTTACCGGGACTCGATTGAATCGGAAAAAGCTGGTTTTCAACCAAGCTCACGACTTGGGAAGGTTTGCGGCCGTGAAGGGTTTCCAGCCGTGAACGGTTCTCGGCCGTGACCAGTTTACTGCCTTTGAAGAGTTTACGGTCTTTGAAGGTTTGAAGGGTTCACGGCTTGTTCTTGGCGAAATATGAAGATTTTAAGGGTTCACGGCCGTGAACTCAAGAACAACAATGCTTGATTTGATGAGTTCCAAGGCGGATAGAGTGATAGATGAAGAGAAATCTTATGTTTTCGGGTGATGATTTTTAGAGAGAGAAAGGGTGTTCGCGGCCAGAAAAGTATAAATGAGGGTAGCACACACATATATATAGGGGGTGTATGGTCAGTGGTGGGGTCCACCAACCGTGTACAGGTTTACGACCGTGATCGGGTTCACGACCGTGAACACCAGTCATGCCGATTTTTGTTGATTTTCGAAGTAACTCGGGTTTTCGCGTGATTTTGGTTCCGACTCATAAAAGAAAATTCAATTATATAAGTTAAATGATTTTCCAAACCATAGGAATTTGACGGAACTAAATAAAATTCAAAATTTATTTATCAGAATCGGGCTAACGTTAACGGAAAAAGGTTCGGGTTGTCACATCATCCCCCCGATAGAGGGAATTTCGTCCCGAAATTTAAACGTAGAATACAATCATGGACTCTGAAAAAGATGTGGGTACTTCTGTTTCATCTGATCTTCGCGCTACCAAGTGAATTCAGGTCCCCGTTTGGCATTCCAGCGGACCTTCACTATCGATATGCGACTTTTCTTTGTTCGTTTGACTTCCCGATCCATGATTTCGACTGGTTCTTCCACAAAATTAAGGTTCTCGTTGATCTCGATCTCATCAAGAGGTTTTAGGATTTAATGTTTCAAAAACTTGAGGGCAAGTTTTGTAACTCTTCAAAACCTTTTGAATTCCAAAACTTGATGACAAGTTTTGTAACTCTTCAAAACCTTTTGAATTCAAAAACTTGATGACAAGTTTTGTAACTCTTCAAAACCATTTAGATCAAATTTTAAACTAATAAAATAATCATTTTATCTTTTACCAATTTGACCTAATACAACTTATATAGCAAGATAATTTCAAGTCAAATAATACAAATAATTAGTTTATCATATAATCTAGTAATTTTCTTACAATTTGACAATTTATCTTTAAATTGGATGAGAATAATCACTACCATATCAGAAAAATCAGATTTTATGACACAAAACAGTTTAAGGTAATGATCCTTATCCAATTCTGGCAAAAAAAACCCGAAAATCTGCAAACTGAAGATCCTACTCGTCGAGTTCATGGCATGGACTCGACGAGTTCATCACATATGATCCAACTCGTCGAGTTCCCTCATGGGACTCGACGAGTCCAGCAGTCAGAGGCAAAAAATGACATTTTTCCATCTTTGAAAATCAAACTATTGCATCAATATAACAGAAAACACCCTAGGCTCTGATACCACTTATGGGTTTTGAGCACTATAACAGTCCTATGGTGCGCATACATCTAAGTTTTCTCAAGTTATACATGCAATTTCATTGTCCAAAGCACAAACCCTAACTAGCATGCAATTTGAGATACATAACATAAAACACTAGTTAGATGAATACCTCTTTGTGTAGCTAGTGATTCTTGGCCTTTCAAGAGCTAAGTACCTCAAGTGTGATACCTCTAATGGAGTCACAAACACCATAAGCAAATGGAGGATAAAGAGAGTGAGGTAAGGAGGCACCAAATCGACTAGGGTTTCACTTATGAAGTGCTAGGGGTTACATTTATAGTATGGAATTCCTAAGGTTTCACCTATGGAGTTCTAGCCCGATTTTGGAGGCTTAGGGGTTCAATTTATAGTGTGGAATCTCTAGGGTTTCATACATAAAACCCTAATTTACTTAAGCCTTTAAGTATTCCAATGATCCAATAATCCATTAGGCCCTTTGGACAAAATCTTCATGGACTCTCACATGGATTTAGTCCATCCCTAATCAACATGGATCATTAGCCCAAACTATAAGTTTTACTGATTTACCTAATCAGTCCCCGTTAATTTAATTAGTCTATTTTGATCACAAAATTAATTCTTGATCAATACTAATTAAATAATATGATTTCTCAATTAATATATTATTCATATAATATATTAATAAATTACAAATAACCTCTTTCTCAATTATCCATCCTATCAAATTACTCTGGTGAAGGCAACCCAAAAGGACCATGCTACTATCGGGTCAAGTACATACCAATTATAGTTATGGGTTTAGACACCTAATCCAACAATCTCTCACTTGGATAAGTGTAATAACTATAACTGCAAGTACGACTTCAAAATCCGATTAGCAATCGTAGCTCTTTAAAAGCCGTTGTCGAACTCTGATCTAGTCAATGACGCGTACTTTAGATAAGAGATCAAATATTCCTCCGTTCTACAAGATATCCTATAGACATGAGACATGTATTACAATTATTCTCTCTGTCTAAGTTCTGTTTACTGATTTCCAATTATGATGACTGACTAATTGAACAAATCAAATTAGTCCAGGCTTGGCCAAGCGCTTAGGGTATCATCACTAAATCATCGAGGGGCCCACATATATCGCTTTTATCCCTTAAGGGTAAAAGGAACGGATAAACTTCGACTCATATTCTTGTACTATTTATTCATCAAATCACACATAAAAATGCGTTTTATAATATCAAGTTACTGACGCGTTTGCGGATTATCAATGTGCAACCGACTTGTAAACGACAACTCATATCTCTCCGTTTCAAGAATATAAGATATTATCGTCTCACAATCAGTCGTGATAAAATCCTTGAAATGATTCATGTGAGAGTGGGTCTAATCCAATACTCAAATTCCTATTTCAGGAGAACTCATGAACACTGCATCAAACATTTGCTATGTCTAAGCTTTTAGACAATCTACAGACGGATTCATGACAGCCTTTCTTCATTACTTACTTCCAAATTAAGTATGATCGACTGTGGATGTTTGAATAACCTAGTTATTCGGGAAGTAAAACATGTGAAGTGAAACACAAGAATAATTTAATCCAATATGGTCTCAGAACCTTTGAATATAAATAAAAAACACTTATTATTTAATCACCATATCGATTACATTATTCATTGTATAATTGTTTCGACTAATCAACTTAATACTCGAATTAAAACAATAGTTATCCCATGCTCCAAGCAATCACACTATGTTTACCTATGGTTATTTCTTTGTAAAATAGATCAACTGGAAACATTTCCAATGATGATTATTTCACAATTCCAGATCCATATCATAAGTGTAAGAATACCAAATTCTTTCACTACTAGAATGTGTTAAAGTCTAAATTTATATGCAATGATCCTTTTGTAATGTCAATGCACCGAATTCACAGAGACTTGGAGAATGATATTACCAAACATTCCACTGGAGATTTGTTACTAAACAATTCCATGGAAACAAAGTCTCATATTCAAAGTACATTCCTTTGAACATCTTTCTTGCATAAAATTTTCTAACTTACACATCGATTTTTAATATCCAACTCCCATTTATGGAAACATTTCCATAATTGCCATATGACTATCCATTCTTAACAGAATCCTATCTATTAAGAAACGCGTCAATAAGGTCCATCCATTACTGTACTTCCAACTGTCCATAAGCAACCAATCTTCAGCGAACCTCAGATTGTCCTTGACAGTTGCTTAAAGCTTTCAATCATATCTTGTTCTAGTCCTTTTTTACTTCTTATTACCTTAGGTATTTGGAAGTTAGAACAATTGAATATTATAGCATATGTAATCGATCCTATATCCGAAGCACATGGGATACGATTCGTAATGTCTTACATAAAGACATGATACTAGACCGATCTTTTGCTATAACAATTTTATATATATCGAACTTCTAATGTTGAAAACATTTTAACATTACATTCATATATATATATATATATATATATATATATATGTATGTATCCATGACTAAGTCCTATTAATAATTTCAATCTAATCTTTTAGATTCGAAATGAAGTATGAGCTCATCTCCCTTAAACTTTTTATAGCGAAACAACTTTTCAACCTCTGCAACTTTGCAAATTAAAACTTTGTTTACTATTAATATTATTGCTAACTCGCAACACTTAACGTAATAATTGTGCTCTCACTAGCACAATAATTACATACTTATAAGCATAACACTTATGTTCCCACTAGCTTTGACATGTATTTAGAAATTAGTTGGACTTCTAGAAATCAATACTTATCGACTTTCTTTCCAAAGTTTAGATTTCTGATACAAGATGCTTCGATAAGACTTTATCTAGGCTTCTCAAACTCATACACCTTTCCTTAGATAACTCATATGTGTGTCTAAACTATTTCAGAACTTACAGAAGTAAGTCCTGAATGTTCAGATTATTTTCCATTTTCTCACAATTCGAGCTATGAAGAGAGATTTCGTAATCATAATCGAATTTGAGAACACAATTAACACACTGCTATCTCCTTAAAATCTACCAGTGAAAGCATTTCCTCACAATCATTTTCATGAAGGATAGAAACCTTTTGCCACTTAGATTTTATAGTGTATGTGTTCCTGTCCATGTGAATTTGTGATAACCATAATCACAGGACAAGGTTTGTGACAAATCCAAACTCATATGGACTGAACTTGTTCAATCTTAATTTCTTGCCATCTAGTAGCACAAGGGCCTACCATTGCTTCCAAGTTGCTGTGCAGATCACCCCTATCGATCAATGTACTTCCATTGACCAAGGTGCTTTGCCTTATGCAATCAAATGAGAACTCATAGAACTCACATGCACAGTTAACTTAATTGGAACGGGTACAGAAAGAAGAATATGTCAACACGATAGGTTGCAAACCTCAAGTCGCGTGCTAGTGATAAACAATAGGTTTATTCTTGATTAGTTCTTGAATATTTTCAAGATATTTTTGAGACTCCCACTAACTTCTTGACATATAAGATTCACTTGTCAAGAAACATTCTTTTACAAACAAATATTCAAGAGTTAGTGTGGGTTCTTATAAAGACAAACACTACACATAATTGGTCTTAGTTGGTCTTTGTCTCAACCAAGACATCACAACTTACCAATTTCAAATGTACATGAGTAAGAAAACTTTCCTACTCTACATTTTATGATGTGTTTATAAACCTACTTAGGATTATGTCACTCAAGGTACAATCTCTGAGTATGACTCTAAGACTCGATTTTGGAACGAAGTATGACTCATCTTCTTGACTTAACCATTTCAACAATTCTCGATTCCTCTTCTTAGCTATACAAGTGCACTAAGGTGTCCTTAGAGGATCAGTTGTGATATGGTTTCATAATCACTAAGATGATCATAAAACACGATACTAAAGTACTCTCCTTTCCTTTCAGCTTGGAGAAACTTTTATCTGTCTGCCTAATTGATTCTTCTTATTCGTTCTCTATACTTTGAAACTTTTCAAGGTATTAGAATTATACTTAATATTGTAAATATAACTATATTTACTAAACCTTTAGTAAATCATGACGAATAGCCTTATTGTTCTTCGTGGTGGATCTGACCAGTTCACATCAATGTGTACTAGACCCTTTAGTCCTTCACCTGACTCACATACATATGCGAACAGGGAATTAGTCTCAATTTTCCCAAGTACCAAGATTTTCATACATCATATAATTCAAATCACATGATTCCAAGTTTCTATCCAATTGAAACTTGGGCGATGAGAATCTTTCTTTACTTAGAAAATTACAAACACTACCACAATCGATATAACTAAGAATCAAACATTTTCAACATTGCTATAAATAGAAACATATAAACAACAATTTTCACAAATGCCATTGCAAGGAAATATAAAATAAACAAAATCAAAATTTTCTTTTATTTATAAAATACGGAAAACTTGTCCTTACAATGCAAATACAAATGAAAACTATGTTACTAATTATTCCTAAGCAATCTATCATAACTCTAAAGTAGTAGCTTCAAAAATCTGATCATCGAACCATGCGATCGAAATCCATTTCTTTGCGACCAGACTCAACTTACTCTTCCTTTAAGCTTACTTTCTCTTCTTTGATCCTACAAAACATCAAAATGCAATCTTATCACATCATGTATTAAGAATCTTATAAATAGGAACTTAATAGAGTTAGATAGTTGACTCACCCGAAGTAGAACCATACAATTTGATTTTACTATCTCTTAGATCTCTCAGTTAGTCAGGGCAGCTTCGCTTCCAATGTCATTTAAATGGCAGTAGAAACAAGTGCTCTTTGGCATTTGCACATGGAGCTATCTCAGAAATGGCTTTTCACTTATGGTCAAATCTTTTGACCATGGCCAATTCCATTCCCATAGGAGAAGGGATTAATTCCATGGCAGCTTGGGAAGTAGATCTTCCAAGCAATTTTACTTTACCAGTGCGCCAAATCATTTCTAATTCAGCAGCAATCGACAAATATGTCAGATCAATGAGGGCCATGTCGTGATCTGTCATACAATAGTCTTTAACAAACTGACTATATGAATCGGGAAGTGACTGAAGAACCAAGTCAACAACTAGCTTCCTTGGGAAAACGACAACCAAAATTCCCAGTATATCAATATGTAACTTCATCTCCAATATGTGAGTACATACAAACTTTCCATCTTCGTGTTTACTTGCCAATAGGGCTTGAGTGATCTTGAACTTTTCAAGTCGACGAACATGTGGGTCAGGGAGAATTATTGGAGGAGGTGGAGGAAGAAAAATTCCACCAACGCACGAGGAAGGGATTGATCTTTCACCTTGATTGTCACGTGGAATATCATCTTCGTGAGGAAAGCTTTTTCCAAAAGATTCGGGAAGACCATAGTTGTTAGAATTAGACATCTACAAAGGAGAAATTCAAGTTAGTTGATTCAATCCTTAATATGACACCCAAATGAAATATTAAGGTTAGGACCCAACACAATATTCCGCAATTCGGAAGAGGGATGCCGTAATCCAATTGCAAAATATTTGAAGGTATGTAAATGACGATTTACCAATTTCCACCATGAAAAACGAAAATGAACATTAGGTTTTAAATGAATTGAAATTCCTAGATTCTTTGAGTTTCATTGAACTTTTCAATGGCATGTTTAATCTTGATTATGCCCTTCAAGTTTGTGACTGGGATACCGAGGATCACAAACAAGGAGTGAATAACCATGCAAATTAGCTTGGTACTCTCGAAGTCATTTATCACCTAATCAATGTGCCGGTTAACCATACACACTTCATTGATCTATGATAACCTATGAGCTACCCATTTACATTCTTCATTAGTCCCATATTAGTGTGCCGGTTAACCACACACGCTCCATTAACGACCAATAAGGTGCAATGTGCAATTTCATGGGTTAGCATCAAATTCACATTTTTCCTTAAGTAACTAAGATTGGGAATTTATAAGAGGTTTAGTTACTTGTATTTTCATTATACTTATTAATGAGAATGTCCTATCCTACCCGTTCGGTTAACGACCCTCCACTAGTCAAGGAAGCGGTGGGTGAGAGTGGGCACCCATTCAATCGCCTTTTTATAGGCAATTTCCTTATACCCCCTTATAGATCAGCTTCGTGAATGAGGCCTACTAACGGTAAGACTGACTTTTAACTTATACATATATAATATATTTGGCTTTTCATTTTATATAGTATAAGGGTGTATTTTACAAATTTAAAATACTTGGTGGTTTAATCTATTAATATATTAAACTTTTAATTTAATTAGATTTAAACCATATAATTATGGATTTATTAATTCTCTCTTTTAATCAAACACTTAATTAATTTAATAAAATCCATAACGGTGTAATTTGAACTATTCAAAATATCAAGGTTCTAAATTTAAGACTTCAAAATTAAAGCTATTTAATCAAATATTAAATTTCAAAACCATGAGGTGCATTATTGAGACTTTTCAAATTACTAGGGTTTAGGATTTAATGTTTCAAAAACTTGAGGGCAAGTTTTGTAACTCTTCAAAACCTTTTGAATTCCAAAACTTGATGACAAGTTTTGTAACTCTTCAAAACCTTATGAATTCCAAAACTTGATGACAAGTTTTGTAACTCTTCAAAACCATTTAGATCAAATTTTAAACTAATACAATAATCATTTTATCTTTTACCAATTTGACCTAATACAACTTATATAACAAGACAATTTCAAATCAAATAATACAAATAATTAGTTTATCATATAATCTAGTAATTATCTTACAATTTGACAATTTATCTTTAAAATAATCACTACCATATCAGAAAAATCAGATTTTATGATACAAAACAGTTTAAGGTGATGATCCTAATCCAATTCTGGCCAAAAAAACCCGAAAATCTGCAAACTGAGGATCTAAGTCGTCGAGTTCATGGCATGGACTCGACGAGTTCATCACATATGATCCAACTCGTCGAGCTCCCTCATGGGACTCGACGAGTCCAGCAGTCAGAGGCAAAAAATGACATTTTTCCAGCTTTGAAAAATCAAACAATTGCATCAATATAACAGAAAACTCCCTAGGCTCTGATACCACTTATGGGTTTTGAGCACTATAACAGTCCTATGGTGTACATACAACCCTAAATGCTTTGGATCTAAGTTTTCTCAAGTTATACATGCAATTTCATTGTCCAAAGCACAAACCCTAACTAGCATGCAATTTGAGATACATAACATAAAAAACTAGTTAGATGAATACCTCTTTGTGTAGCTAGTGATTCTTGGCCTTTCACGAGCTTAGTACCTCAAGTGTTATACCTCTAATGGAGTCACAAACAACATAAGCAAATGGAGGATAAAGAGAGTGAGGTAAGGAGGCACCAAATCGACTAGGGTTTCACCTATGGAGTGCTAGGGGTTACATTTATAGTATGGAATTCCAAAGGTTTCACCTATGGAGTTCTAGCCCGATCTTGGAGGCTTAGGGGTTCAGTTTATAGGGTGGAATCTCTAGGGTTTCATACATAAAAACCTAATTTACTTAAGCCTTTAAGTATTCAAATGATGCAATAATCCATTAGGCCCTCTGGACTAAATCTCCATGGACTCTCACATGGATTTAGTCCATCCCTAATTAACATGGATCATTAGCTCAAACTATAAGTTTTACTGATTTACCTAATCAGTCCCCGATAATTTAATTAGTCTCTTTTGATCTCAAAATTAATTCTTGATTAATACTAATTAAATAATATGATTTCTCAATTAATATATTATTCATATAATATATTAATAAATCACAAATAACCTCTTTCTCAATTATCCATCCTATCAAATTGCTCTGGTGAAGGCAACCCAAAAGGACCAAGCTACTATCGGGTCAAGTACATACCAATTATAGTTATGGGCATAGACACTTAATCCAACAAAGAGGGTATCATTTGAAGAGAATCTGGCAGCTCCCCTCACTAAGGGTCTGAGTAGGATTAAGCACGTTCAACATGCGAGGAGCATTGGTCTGAAGGATGATATTAGTTTTAGTGATTAGATAGATATTTTTGAAACTTGTAATAGATAAATGTAATTGACATTTGTATAGGGTTTTGAGCATTCTAACACTCCTAAGGTGTTCATGCAACCCTAGAAACCTTGGATCTATGTTTGACTAAGATACATGCCAAATTGATTTTCCAAGGTTCATAATCCTATCTAGCATACATGGGGAACTTTTAATGTAAAAGTAAGCTAGAAAACATACCTTGTAGTAGTTTGGATTCCTTGAAAACCTTGTGAGCCTAGCACCCCAAGTGTGATGCCTCAAATGTCTCACACAACACCAAATGCTATTGGAATGACTTGAGAGAAATGTAGAACACTTCTAAAATCGGCTTGCCCTCTCTATTCTTTCTAGTGCCGATTTTGGTCTACAACATGTTGCTTATATAATGTGTCATAATTAGGGTTACACCATGTAAACCCTAACTTGACATGGCTCTTCATTTCCATGATCCATGGGTTCAAACACACCATGGGGCATCCTATGGGTTTTAGCCCAACTTGATAATCCATGGAGCATTAGCCAACTATACAAGTATGGGTGATTTACACAATCAACCCATATATTTAATTAGTCTTCTTTTGATCACTTAATTAATTCCAAATTAATTCTTGATCAATACTAATTAAATAGTATTATTAATATATTAGAACTTATAATATATTAATAAACCTTAAGTGTTATTTCTCTCATTTTAGTCTATCCAAATGCATGATGCCATGCAACCCAAATGGACCATGCCAACCGGGTCAAGTACATCCCAAAAATAGTTATGAACTTAGACACCTAAGCCAACAGTCTCCCACTTGGATAAGTCTAATAACTATATCTGCAAGAATAACTTCAGGAACCGATCAACAATCGTAGCTCTTTCAAGGTCTCACGGAACTGAGATGATGATGATACTCCATTTAAGATAAGTGATCATATAATCCTCTGTTCTAGATATCAGCCGGACAAATACATGGAACAATGTCTTACTTATTGTCCAGCAGTTTGTTTCCCGATTTCCGATTTGTTTGACATAGAACTTAATTGAACAAATCAACTTAGTTCTGACCGGGCCCGGTACATGGGTGAACGCAAAATCATCGAGGGGCCCAGATATCGCTTCTAATCCAAGAAGGAACAGATAAACTTCGACTCATATGCTTGTTCTACTACTTGTTGAATCACACACAAAAGCACGTTTTATAATATCGAGTTACCAATGCGTTTTCGTACGATCAATGCATAACCAACTCATAGGCAACAAGTCATATCTCTAGGTTTGAAGACTTATATGATATTACCGTCTCACGATCACTCGAGATAAATTCCATGAAGTGATACCAGTAAGCGTGGGTTGAATCCAATACTCAGAACTTATGAGCACTCATGAGTGTTGTAGCACCACTTTGTCCAACATCTTAGACCTCTACAAGCCGACCCATGACAGTCTTGATTCATATCTACTTCCAACATATGACCGAATGTGGATGGTTTGAATAACTTAGTCATTCAGGATGAGCGACTTAGTTATTCTGGAAGTCAAAACATGCAAAGTGAAACACAAGAATAATCGAATCCAATATGGTCTCAGAACTTATGAATATAAATAAAACATCTTTTATTTATCACCATATTAATTACCCATCATTCATTGTATAATGTTTCAAACTATCAACTTTATACTTGAATTAAAACAATAGTTGTCCCATGCTCCAAGCATGTACGCTATGGTTTTTTTTCTAAACACTAGTCATGCCATACACCAAGTATGCACACTACGTTTTTCCAAACATTAGTAATGCCATACACCAAGTATGCATACTAAGTTTGTCTATGATCTTTATTCTGTGAAATAGATCGATTGAACATAATTCCAATGATACTCATTTCACAATCCCAAATCCTTACCGCAAATGCACGAATCCCAGATTCCTGCCATTTACTTAAATCTGTTAGATTCTAAACTTATATGCATTGGTCCTCTTGTAATGATTATGCACAAAGTCACAAAGACTTGTCAACAGACATTACATGGTACTCCAATAGAGACCAACTCCATGGAAAGGAAGTCTCATATTCAAAGTTCATTGCTTTGAACATTCTTCTTGCATTAAGTTTCCTAATCATAAACAGATTTAATGAATAACTTCCACCTATGGGAATATTTCCATATTCTCATTTTGACTATCACTTCTGCACAAGAGTTGCCTCTTTTCAGAATATGTCAATATGGTCCTTCCAAAATTAACACTATACTTCCAACCATCCCTGAGCAACCAATCTTTGGTAAACCTCAGATTGTCCTCAACAATTGCTTAATCAAATTAGTCATATCTAGTTCTAGTACTTTTTCCCTCTTAATGCTTTGGGCATTTGGAAAAAATTAGAACAGATGAATATTATAGCATCTGCAATCGATCCTATATTCGAAGCATATGAGACATGATTCATAAAGACATGATACTAGACCAGTCTTTTGCTATAATATTTCTATTTTTATTTGCCAAGTTCTCATAATTCAGATTATGAAAAGGGATGCCGTAATCATAATCGAATTTTAGAACACAAATAATGGACCCATACATAGAATTTCGTTGTGTTGAGCCATTCCAACATGAAATTCATATATATATATATATATATATATATATATATCCTTGACTAAAGATGATTAAAACCTCAATCTAAGCTTTTAGAATTGAAGTGAAGTATAATTTTCTCTCCCTTAATTATAGCAAAACAACTTTTTCCCAATTGAAACCTTTTTGTTTTCTATAATTAACATTGATAACTTGGAACACTTATCATAATTATCATGCTCCCACTTGCATGATGATTATTAGCATGAAGCTTATGCTCCCACTAGCTTTGACTTGTACTCAGAAATCTGCTGGACTTCTAGAAATCAATACTTTATTGATCTTCTTACCAAAGTTCATTTTTCTAATACGAGATGCTTTGAAAAAACTTTATCAAAATCATACACCTTTCCTTAGGTAGCACACATGTGTTTCTAAACAATTTTAGAACTATGAAAAAGGGATGCCGTAATCATAGTCTCAATTATCTAAACCTTTGCCATTTCTCACAAGTCCATGTTAGTGTGCCGGTTAACCACACACGCTCCACTAACGACTTTGAGAATGAAAATGTCACAATTGCTATCTACTTAAAATCTACTTAGTGAAAGCATTTCCTCACCATCATTTTCATGAATTGGAGAGAAACCTTATGACACTTAGATTTTATGGTGTATGTGTTCCTATCCATGTGAATTTGTCAAAACCATAATCACAAGACAAGGTTAGTGACACATCCAAACTCTTATGGATTGAACTTGTGCGGTCTTAACTTCTTGCCACCTGGCAGCACAAGGGCCTGCCATTGCTTCCAAGTTGTTATGCAACCAATTAAGAACTCTTAGAACTCATATGCAAAGCCAACTTTAACTGGAATGGGCACATAAATAGGGATATGTCAACACGATAGGTTATAAACCTCAAGTCGTGTGCTAGTGATAAACTATAGGTTTTTTCTTCTTGATTAGATCTAGAAGCCTTTTCAGGATCTTTAAGACTCCCACTGTCCTCTTGACATATAAGACTCACTTGTCAAATATTCAAGAGATAGTGCGGATTCTTTATCAAGACAAAAACTTTACACAATTAGCCTTAGTTGGTTTTTGTTTTATCCAGAACATCACAACTTACAAATTTCAGATGTACAAAAGTAGGACATATTTTACTCTTACATTTGACAAGTGTTATAAACCTTTCTTTAAGATATGTCACTCAACTTACAGTCTTAGATTATGACTCTAATACTTGTTTTGGATAGAAGTATGACTCACCTTCTTGATTTAACCATTTCAACAATTCTTGATTCCTCTTCTTAGCCATAGGAATGCACTAAGATGTCCTTTGAGGACAAATTGTGATATGGTTTCTTAATCATTAAGATGATCATAAAACATGATACTAAAGTACTCTCCCATCCTTTCAGATTTGAGAAACTTTTTATCTTTCTGCCTCATTTGATTCTTCTCATTCGTTCTGCCATATACTGAAACTTTTCCAATGTTACAGAATTATACTTAAACTTGTAAGTATAACCATATTTACTAAACTTTTGTAAATCATGACGAATAGTCTTATCGATCTTTGTGGTGGACTTGACCAGTGCACAAGAATGTGTACTCGATCCCTTAGTCCTTCACTTGACTCACATATACATGTGAGCAAGGAACTAGTCTTAATTTTCCAAAGATGAAAATTCTCATTCAATATACAATACTCATGCATAATTCCAAGTTTCTATCCAACTGAAACTTGGGTGATGAGAATCTTTCCTTATTTGGTAAGTTATGACACTTCCACAAACGACAGAATCAAATCCATTTTCCAATGTTGCTATCAATGGAATCATATAAACAACAATTTTACACAAATGCCCTTGTAAGGATACTTAAAATAAATAAAAACAAAACTTTTCTTTAATTTAAAACTTGCGGAAAAACCTATCCTTACAATGCAAATGCATATGAAAAACTGTGTTGTTATCTATTCCTATGCAATCTATCACAACTCTTAAGCAGCAGCTCAAAAATTCTGATCACCGAACCATGCGATCGAAATCCATCTTCGCGATCAGAATCACCATACCCTTCTTTAAGCTTCCTCTTTTTTTCTTTGATTCTTAAAACTTCAACATGTGACCCAGTCACATCAAGTAATAAGAATCTCCAAATGGAACTTAACAGAGTTAGATAGTGGACTTATCTGAAGTAGAGTCAAACTTTTGACTTGACCAACCTTATCATCTTTCAGGTAAATAGGGTGGCTTTGCAACCAATGCCCCTTCCTTTAGCAATATAAGCATATGGACTCTTTGGGTATGGTACACATGACTATCTCAGACTTAGCCTTTATCTTTACCATTTGGTCAACCGAGTTGACTATGGCCGATCCCTTTCCATTGGGAAGAGAAAGCTTTCTGGATTTCCAATGTCACAAATTTGTCAATGCCCATGGTAGTTTGGGAAGTTGATCTACTAATCAACTTTGCTTTACCAGAGCTCCAAATAATTTCTGATTCAGCAGCACCAAGCAAATAGATAAGATCATTAAGGGTCATGTCATAGTCTTTTTCATAGTAGTCCCAAAGGACACTCACTATGTGACTTAGAAAGTGATTGACCAACCAACTTTCTCAAGACTTTGACACCCAACTCTCCCGGCTTGTCAATATGTGACTTCATCTCCAAGATGTGATCACACATAGACCTTTCTTGCCAATAGGGCTTGAGTGACCTTGAACTTGTGGGTTGGGGAGAATAATTGGAGGAGGTGGAGGAATTGAAGTATGATTTCCATGATCCAATCACGGGACATCATCTTCATTAGGAAGGCTTGTTCCAAGAGTTTTGGGAAGATCATAATTGTCTGAACCAGACATCTTTTGGGAGATATTCAAGATAGTTGATTTAAAGTCCTTAACATAACACCCAATATGAAATATTAAGGCTAGAACCCAACACAATAATTTATAACTTGGAAGAGGGATGCCGTAATCCAAGCTATAAAATATTTGAAGGTAGGTGAATGACGATTCACCAATTTCTACCATGAAAAACGAAATAAATTATTAGGTTTTAATTGGATTTGAAACTCCTAGATCTTTTGAGATTCGTTGAACTTTCAATGGCATGTTTCAATATCGAGTGTGCCCTTCAGGTTTTGTGACTGGGATGCCGAGGATCACAAAACAAGGTGTGAAGTAACCATGCAAATTACTTGGTACCCTTAATGTATTACCCCTCAATCGATGTGCCGGTTAACCACACGTGCTCCATCGATACTATGATAAACATTAAGTTACCCTTTGCCTACCTTGTTAAGTCCAGCTAGTGTGCCGGTTAACCACATACGCTCCACTAACCGACTTAAGCAAAGTGCAAAGTGTAATTTAATGGGTTAGCACCTTATTCACTTTTTCCTAAAGTAACTAAGACTGGGAATTATAAAACATTTAGTTACTTTATATTCATCATTAATACTTTTAATGAGGGGAGAATTCTAGTCCTTGTCCTACCCATTCGGCTAACGACCCTCCACCGATCAAAGAAGCGGTGGGTGAGAGTGGACACCCATTAAGCTACCATTTTATAGACCGACTTCGTGAATGAGGCCTACTAACGGTAAGACTGACTTGCTTTTATACATATATATATATATATATATATATATATATATATATATATTATTATTATTATTAACTTATAATATTATAAAGTATAAGGGTTGAATTTGAACTTTTAAAATTCTAGGGATTGGAACTAAAGTTTTTAAAGTGACTTTACTGTTGGATATAGTGTCTATGTCCATAACTATATTTGGTATGTACTTGACCCGACCCGGCATGGTCCATTTGGGTTGCATGGCATTGTAATACTTGGATAGACCAAAATGAGAAAGGACACTTAAGGTTATTAATATATTATAAGTACTAATATATTAATAATATTATTTAATTAGTATTGATCAAAGAATTAATCTTGAATTAATTAAGTGATCAAAAAGAGACTAATTAAATATATGGGGTTGATTGTGTATATAATCTATTCTTGTATAGTGGGCTAATGATCCATGGTTTGTATGGATTGGGTTAAAACCCATAAGGTGCTCCATGGATAGTCCATGGAGGTTACAAACCCATGGATGATGGAATATGGAAATCCATGACAATTAGGGTTTACATGGTGTAACCCTACTTGTGTCATAACTATATGAAGACTCCTTATGCAAGCAAAATCGGCACTACTACAAGAAAGTAATAGGGCTACCCGATTTTTGAGTATAGTGTAATTCTCTCAAGGTTATTCCAAGAATTGTGGTGTTGTGTGAAGCATTTGAGGCATCAGATTTGGGGTGCTAGGCTCACAAAGTCATCAAGGAATCCAAGCTTCTAAAAGGTATGTTATTCTACTTGAATTTTGTATTACAAGTTCCCCATGACATGCTAGATAGGAAGTAAACCTTGGAAAATCAAATTTGCATGTATTTAGAGAAAACATAGATCCAAGGTTTCTAGGGTTGCATGCACACCATAGGAGTGTTAGAATGCTCAAAACCCAACAGTGGTATCAGAGCCTAGGCTTGTTTTCTTGATACTTGATGCAAACTTGTTGAAAAAGCTCAAAAATCTGGACTCTGAAGCATGAACTCGCTGAGTCCATGGGGGGACTCGACGAGTCCATGAGGAAATTCATCCTACTCGTCGAGTAGGTTCTTGCACTCGATGAGTAGGAGCCCCTAAATGCATATTTTCGAGTTTTGCTGCTGGAAATGGACTAGAAACATTACCCTAAACTGTTTTGGTGTTTTAAATTTTTTTTTTAGATGGTGTAATGCTTATGCTAATCCATTTACAATGGCTAATATCAAAATTCCATGTTTTATATGTGTTAATATGATTCTTGAAATTTTGATATGAATGTTCATGTTCTTATGAGTTTTAGAAGATCATAGGAATTATGTGTAACTTGCTTGTAAGTATTATTCTTGATCTTAATGGCTAATCATGGAGTCCATAACTTGTCCTCAAGTTATGGATAACCAAAAGTCACTTCTTTAAAAGTGTCATTAAAGAATAAGAGGTTACATAAAATGAAGAGTCTTCATTTTAATGAACCATTAAACTCATAAGTTATGAAATGAAAGGTCTTGAATAGTTTCAATACTTGCCCTCAAGTTTTGGAATTTGTAAAGTCTTACACCCTAATACTTTAATTTCCAAATTGAACCTTAGAATTTTAAAAGTTTAAAATTCAACCCTTATACTATTATTATATTAAAAGTTTAAATATATAGATATGTATAAGAATAAGTCAGTCTTATCGTTAGTAGGCCTCGTTCACGAAGCCGATCTATAAGGGGGGTATAAGGTTGTTGCCTATAAAATGGCAGCTTAATGGGTGTCCACTCTCACCCACCGCTTCCTTGACTGGTGGAGGGTCGTTAGTCGAACGGGTAGGACAAGGATTTTAAATCTTCATTAAAAGTATAATGAAATTATAAAGTAACTACACTTTAATAATTCCCAATCTTAGTTACTTTAGGAAAATGTGAAATAGGTGCTAACCCATGAAATTACACTTTGTACCTTACCAAGTCGTTAGTGGAGCGTGTGTGGTTAACCGGCACACTAATAAGGACTAGTAAGAGTGACAAAGGGTAACTTAATTTTATCATAGATCGGTGGAGCGCGTGTGGTTAACCGGCACATCGATTAGGTGATAAAAGTTAAGGGTACCAAGTCAATTTGCATGGTTATTCACACCTTGTTTGTGATCCTCGGCATCCCAGTCACAAACTTGAGAGGGCACAATCGAGATTCAAACATGCCATTGAAAGTTCTATGTATCTCAAAAGATCTAGGAATTTCAAATCCAATAAAACTTAATAATCTATTTCGTTTTCGTGGTGGAAATTGGTAAATCGTCATTTACCCACCTTCAAATATTTTATAGCTTGGATTACGGCATCCCTCTTCCAACTATAAATAGTTTGTTGGGTCCTACCCTTAATACTTCATTTGGGTGACTTATTAAGGACTCTTTATCTCATAAAACTTGTCTTTCTTTCTTTTCAGATGTCTTCCAACACTGCTACTGGCTCAAACCCTATAGGTTCCTTTTCCCTAATGAACTTGTGTGGGAAAATCATTTTTGATGGTTCAAATTTCAATGAATAGACTAGGAACATCAGAATGATTACTCGCTATGAGGGCAAAGAGTATGTCCTTTATAAGGAGCTAAAGGTTATCGATGAGTCGACTACTACTCCTGAGGAGATTGCTGAGTACACTACCCATGAGAAAGATGCCACTAAGGTGTCTTGCATCATGTTGGCCATAATGACAACATAACTCCAGAAATCCTATGAAGATTTCTACCCTTTTGAGATGCACCAGGATCTGATGGATATATACCATCAGAGTGCTCATCAGGAGAGGTATGAAATCATTTCCTCCATGATAACAGCTAGGATGAAAGAGGGAGAATCCCTCACCGGTCACTTGCAGAAAATGCAAAGGTTCGTGGACCGGTTATTGAAGCTTAATGTGGACTTTCCTGAGGACATGGCGATTGACATCATTCTCCATTCCTTACCTCCAAGTTATGATCAGTTTCGTATGACTTATCATATGAACAAGGAGGATGTCACACTAAGTAAACTTCAAGGACTTTTAAGGACCGCTGAAAGTGGCCTTAAATCAGCTGTTACTCCTACTCCTACTACTGCCCCTGTCTTGGCAATTGGGCAGGGAAAGGGGAAGAAGAGAAAGACCCCTTCGAAGGGTACCAAGGGAAAGTCTCTTGATGGCTCCTCTTCAAGTGGAACCAAGAAAGGTTCCATTCCTCATTCTTCAAACCCAAATGAAGCACAATGCTTCTACTGCCAGGAAAAGGGGCACTGGAAGCGAAGCTGCCCCAAATACTTGCAGGATGTAAAGGATGGGAAAGTTAAACCCACCCATGCATATATTTACACTATATTGTCTAATAACTCATTGAAAACTAACTCTTGGGTGCTTGATATAGGTTGTGGTATTCACATTTGTACTGATTTGCAGGGCCTAAGAAGAAGTGAGAAAGTGGAGCACGGGAAGATAAACTTAATCATGGGGAATAGGAAAGCATCACCTGTTACAAAGATAGGAGTTTATTCTTTATTCCTTAATAATGGGTTAATGTTAGATTTGAATAAATGTTGTTACTCGTCTGAAATGGCGAGAAATATTATTTCCTTTCATGGCTTGTACAAACAAGGTTTTTCCTTTTCATTTGATAATGATAATGGTGCTATTAATGTTTATTACAATGATGTATTTTACTTTAAAGCATTACCTTGTGATGGTGTATATGAAGCTATGAATGTTGTAGATAATCTAGGAAATAATGTGTTGTGTATTGATTCTTCGAATAGCTTAGACAAAACATCCTTGTGGCATTGTCGTCTTGGACATGTCAACAAGAAGCGCATAGGCCAACTCCAAAAGGCTGGAGTTTTGGAATCATTTGACCTAAAGTCGGATGATAGTAGCGAGTCTTGTTTACTTGAAAAAATGACAAAGTCACCCTTCACTGGTTCTTGTGAGAGGGGTGAGGGTTTGTTGGACCTCATACATACTGATGTGTGTGGACCCTTCAAAAATGCCACAAGGGATGCTAATCGATATTATGTGACTTTTACTGATGATTATAGTAGATATGGATATATCTATTTAATCAAGCATAAGTGAGAGACCTTTGAGAAATTCAAAGAGTTTAAGCAGGAAATGGAGAACCAACTGGGCAGGAACATCAAGTTGCTCCGATCCGATCGGGGAGGAGAGTATCTTAGTATCGAGTTCTGTGACTATCTTAAGGAATGTGGGATTGTCTCACAATTGACACCTCCTAGGACACCACAGCTGAATGGTGTAGCTGAGAGGCGCAATCGAACCTTATTGGACATGGTTCGTTCCATGATGAGTCGAGCTTCGTTACCAATCTCATTCTAGGGGTATGCCTTAGAGACTGCCGCCCACATCCTTAATCTAGTCCCTACAAAGAAGGTTGCCAAAACACCTCATGAGATGTGGACTGGGAAAGTTTCCAACTTGGACCACATCAAGATTTGGGGTTGCGAGGCTTTCGTGAGGCGCGAGTCTCACGACAAGCTCGAACCTCGAAGCGAGAGATGTATTTTCATCGGCTACCCACAGAAATCCTTTGGTTACCTCTTATACAGACCCGGTGAGAATGTGGTCTTTGTGGCAAGGAGAGTAGTCTTTCGTGAGAGAAAATTTATAAGCCATGGAGACAGTGGGAGGCAAATTAACCTTGAAGAGCTTCAAGAGTCAAGCGGTGAAGGAACCTCAAACACTAGCGACCAACCTGAGGAGGAAACTCCTATTGATCCGATAGATGATCCCATACCTCTGAGGCATTCCACGAGAGTTAGGAATGCACCTGAGCATTACTATGGTTTCCATATTACTGCGGAAGGTGATATGCTTATCAGTGATAGTACACTGGTAAATCTGGATGAACCTAACAGCTATACGGAAGCCATGGCAGGCCCTGAGGCTGTTAAATGGAAAGAGGCTATGGACAGCGAGATTCAGTCCATGTATGACAATCAAGTTTGGAACTTGGTTGACAATGTACCAGGTCGTAAGACAGTCGGGTGCAAATGGATCTTCAAGAAGAAGACTGACATGGATGGTAATGTACACACTTATAAGGCACGACTGGTTGCAAAGGGCTATTTTCAAACTTCGGGAGTTGATTATGATGTGACCTTTTCACCAGTAGCAAAGATTAAGTCTATTAGGGTTATGTTAGCCATTGCTGCATTTCATGACTATGAAATATGGCAAATGGATGTCAAAACCACTTTACTTAATGGAAAGTTGGCTGAGGATGTTTACATGAATTAGCCAGAGGGTTTTGTCAGTACAGAGAACCCTAATAAGGTGTGCAAGCTTGAGAAATCCATCTATGGGTTGAAACAAGCACCTCGCAGATGGAATCTTTGCTTCGATGATAAAGTCAAAGAGTTTGGCTTTTCGAGGAGTGAGGATCAGTCCTGTGTATATGTTAGGGCTAGTGGGAGTATAGTTAGCTTCTTGGTGTTGTATGTGGATGACATACTACTCATAGGAAATGACATCCCAACCTTACAGGAGATTAAGTCCTGGATTGGGAAGTGTTTCGCTATGAAGGACCTTGGGGAAGCTGCCTATATCCTAGGGATAAGGATATTGAGAGACAGGAGTAAGAGACTAATTGGACTTAGTCAGAGTACTTACTTGGATAAGGTACTGAAGAGGTTCAGTATGCAGGATTCCAAGAAAGGGGAGTTACCGATCCAGAGTCCGAGTACAGAGGCTGAGATAGCTGAGATGAGTCATGTACCATATGCTTCCACTGTGGGCTCAATCATGTATGCTATGACTTGTACTCGCCCTGATGTGGCCTTTTCCTTGAGCATGGTCAGTAGATATCAAGGGAACCATGGCAAGGCTCACTGGACTGCGGTAAAGAACATTATCAAGTATCTGCGAAGGACTAAGGACTGGGTCCTTACCCTTGGTGGTAGTGATGACTTGAGAGTGGTAGGGTATAGCGATGCTAGCTTTCAGACTGATAGGGATAATTTCCGCTCTCCGTCAGGCTGGGTCTTTAGCCTAAATGGAGGAGCAATTACTTGGAAAAGCTCCAAGCAGGAGACGGTAGCTGATTCAACTTGCGAATCAGAGTATATAGCAGCAAGCGAGGCAGCAAAGGAGGTGATATGGCTAAAGAACTTCATTGGAGACCTTGGAGTTGTACCAGCTATAAAAGAGCCAATGGAAATTTTCTGTGACAACGAAAGTGCGGTTGCCTTAGCTAAGGAACCAAGGGATCACGGGAGATCCAGACACATTGACAGAAAATAACATTTCATTAGACATCGAATAGAAGTAGGACTCCTCGTGGATAAGAGGGTATCATCAGATGAGAATCCAACAGATCCCCTCACGAAGGGACTGACTAGGGTTAAGCATTTACAGCATGCGAGACGCATCGGGCTGAAGGATGATATTAGTTTTAATAATTAGATAGTTTGAAACTTGTAAAATGTAATTGACATTTGATGATTAAATAAAAGTTGTTATTTATTTATGAGTAAAGTGTTACTATCTTATGTTAATCGTTTACTATTGTTTCAATTTTGCATGTTTTGACTTCCAGGATAATTATATTATTCAAACTCTCCACAGTCAGTCATACTTTGGAAGTAGGTATTGAATTAAGACTGTCATGAATTGGGTTTGTAGACTGTCTAAGGTGTATTAGACATAGCAATGGTTGCTGCAACATTCATGAATGCTCATAAGTTCTGAGTATTGGACTCAACCCACGCTCACTTGTATCACTTCATGGAATTTATCTCGAGTGATCGTGAGACGGTAATATCATATAAATCTTCAAACCTAGAGATATGAGTTGTTGACTATGAGTTGGTTATACATTGATTGTACGAAAATGCATTGGTAACTCGATGTTATAAAACGTGCTTTTGTGCATAATTCAATAAGTAGTCCGTACAAGCATATGTGTCGAAGTTTATCTGTTCCTTCTAGGATTAGAAGTGATATCTGGGCCCCTCGATGATTTTGTTTTGACCTATGTACCGGGCCCGGTCAGAACCTAATTGATGTGTTCAATTTAGTTCTATGTCAAACAGATCAGAGATCGAGAAACAAACGCTGGACAATAAGTAAGACCATGTTCCATGTATTTGTCCGGCCGATATCTTGAGAGCAGAGGATTATATGATCACTTATCTTAAATGACGTATCATCATCATCATCTTAGTTCCAAGAGACTTTGAAAGAGCTACGATTGCTAGTCAGATTCTGAAGTCATATATGCAACTATAGTTATTAGACTTATCCAAGTGGGAGACTGTTGGATATAGTGTCTAAGTCCATAACTATATTTGGTATGTACTTGACCCGACCCGGCATGGTCCATTTGGGTTGCATGGCATTGTAATACTTGGATAGACCAAAATGAGAGAAAGGACACTTAAGGTTATTAATATATTATAAGTACTAATATATTAATAATAATATTTAATTAGTATTGATCAAAGAATTAATCTTGAATTAATTAAGTGATCAAAAAGAGACTAATTAAATATATGGGGTTGATTGTGTAAATAATCTATTCTTGTATAGTGGGCTAATGATCCATGGTTTGTATGGATTGGGTTAAAACCCATAAGGTGCTCCATGGATAGTCCATGGAGGTTACAAACCCATGGATCATGGAATATGGAAAGCCATGCCAATTAGGGTTTACATGGTGTAACCCTACTTATGTCATAACTATATAAAGACTCCTTATGCAAGCAAAATCGGCACTACTACAAGCAAGTAATAGGGCTAGCCGATTTTTGAGTATAGTGTAATTCTCTCAAGGTTATTCCAAGAATTGTGGTGTTGTGTGAAGCATTTGAGGCATCACTTTTTGGGGTGCTAGGCTCACAAAGTCATCAAGGAATCCAAGCTTCTAAAAGGTATGTTATTCTACTTGAATTTTGTATTACAAGTTCCCCATGACATGCTAGATAGGAAGTAAACCTTGGAAAATCAAATTTGCATGTATTTAGTGAAAACATAGATCCAAGGTTTCTAGGGTTGCATGTACACCATAGGAGTGTTAGAATGCTCAAAACCCAACATTTACATGTTCCAAAACTTGAGGGCAAGTTTTGGAACTTTCAAAACTTTTCATCTTTCATAACTTATGAGTTAAAAGGTTTATTAAAATGAGAGACTTTTCATTTTATGTAACCTATGTGTTTCTTTAATGGACTTTAAAAGAATGACTTTTGGTAATCCATAACTTGAGCACAAATTATGGATTCCATTAAAACACATAATGATCAAGAATTAAACTAACAAGCAAGTTACAAATAATTCCTATGATCTTCTAAACTCATAAGTTCATGAACATGCATATCATATATTTCAAGAATCATAAAATTAACCAATTAAAACTTGAAATTTTGATAATAGCTTTTGAAAATGGATTAGCATGACCATTACACCATCTAAAACAAGTTTTATAAGACCAAAACAGTTTAGGGTAATGTTTCTAGTCCATTTCCCGCAGCAAAAGTCGAAAATCTGCACTCTGCCTGGCCAACTCGTCGAGTGCAAGAACTGACTCGCCGAGTTGGTTGAAGATACGCTTGGACTCGTCGAGTCCCCCTATGGACTCAGCGAGTCCTCTGTGCAGACATCAATGATTTCGACTTTTTAAGCTATTTTGCATCAAGTATCAAACAAACAAGCCTAGGCTCTGATACCATTGTAGGGTTTTGAGCATTCTAACACTCCTAAGGTGTTCATGCAACCCTAGAAACTTTGGATCTATGTTTAACTAAGATACATGCAAAATTGATTTTCCAAGGTTCATAATCCTATCTAGCATACATGGGGAACTTTTAATGTAAAAGTAAGCTAGAAAACATACCTTGTAGTAGTTTGGATTCTGTGAAAACCTTGTGAGCCTAACACCCCAAGTGTGATGCCTCAAATTTCTCACACAACACCAAATGCTATTGGAATGACTTGAGAGAAATGTAGAAAACTTCTAAAATCGGATTTCCCTCTCTATTCTTTCTAGTGCCGATTTTGGTCTACAACATGTTGCTTATATAGTGTGTCATAATTAGGGTTACACCATGTAAACCCTAACTTGACATGGCTCTTCATTTCCATGATCCATGGGTTCAAAGACACCATGGAGCATCCATGGAGCAACCTACGGGTTTTAGACCAACTTGATAATCCATGGAGCATTAGCCCACTATACAAGTATGGGTGATTTACACAATCAACCCATATATTTAATTAGTCTTCTTTTGATCACTTAATTAATTCCAAATTAATTCTTGATCAATACTAATTAAATAATATTATTAATATATTAGAACTTATAATATATTAATAAACCTTAAGTGTTATTTCTCTCATTTTAGTCTATCCAAATGCATGATGCCATGTAACCCAAATGGACCATGCCAACCGGGTCAAGTACAATTTGATGATTAAGTAATGGAGATTTATTTATAAGTATTGTTTACTATCTTTTGTCAATTGTTTATCATTGTGTTTCTCTTTTGCATGTTTTACTTCCCGAATAATTAGATTATTCAAAACATCTACAGTCAATCATACTTTGGAAGTTAGTAGTGAATTGGCTTGTAGATTGTCTAAGTGTTTAGATAAAGCAATGGTTTGCTGCAACGTTCATGAGTACTTTTGAAATGGGATTTCGAGTATTGGATTAAACCCATGCTCATAGAATTACTTCATGGAATTTATCACGAGTAATTATGAGACGATAATATCGTATAATCTTTAAACCTAGATATATGAGTTGTTGTTTACAAGTTGGTTGTGCATTGATAATGCATAAACACATCAGTAACTTGATGTCAAAAAACGTATTGTTGTGTACGATTTGATGATTAAATAGTACAAGCATATAAGTCAAAGTTTATATGTTCCTTTTATCCCAAGGGGTAAAAGCGATATATTGGGCCCCTCTATGATTTGGTCTTGACTTATGTGTCGGGCCCGGTCAGGACTAAATTGATGTGTTCAATTAAGTTCTATGTCATTACAAATCAGAAATTAGGAAACTAACTGTTAGACAATGAGAATGATTATATTCCATGTCATTTGTCTACATGATATCTTGCAGAACGGAGGATTATATGATCCCTTATCTTAGGACATGTAACCGAATAGGCCAGAGTTCGACAACGGCTTTTGAAAGCTACGATTGCTAGTCAAATTTTGAGGTCATACTTGCAATTATAGTTATTAGACTTATCCAAGTGGGAGATTGTTGGATTAGGTGTCTAAGCCCATAACTCTTTTTGGTATGTACTTGATTTGATAGTAGCATGGTCCTTTTGGGTTGCCTTCACTCTAGCAACTTGACATAATGATTTTTGGAGAGAGAGAGAGAGAGAGGTTGATAATTGATTTACTAATGTATTATAAGAATAATATATTAATTAGAAATCATGTTATTTAATCAGTATTTAATCATAAATTAATTTGGAATTAATTTCGGGATTAAAGGAACAAATTAAAGGAACATGGGCTGTTTTGCAACTCATTGATAGTTGTGAAACTGGGCTATTGGACTCCTTGGTTAGGAGTGGACAAAAACTATAGGGAGGCCCTACAGATTTCGTCCAAGGGTTCCTAATAAGGGTCCATGGGCCGCTTAAGCCTTAAGCAGGAAATTAGGGTTTCCTCTAGCAAACCCTAGCAGCCCTCAACTATATAGAGAACCCACCCCATAGGATTTTTGAAAAATGCATTGTTGCTACAAGCCCTCGCCTAAATTCTAAGAGTATTCCCTCCTCTCTTCTCTCATCCTTTTGCTAGTAGTGTTTGTGAGCCATTAGAGGTGCAACATGTGAGGCACTTGCTTTCAAAAGTCTAGGATCTATAAGGTTTCTTGTTATTTCTACATAACAAGTGAGGTAAACTTCTAAACCTTAATTATATGTAGATTTTGATTTATATATATGCTAGATCTAGGGTTTTGCTTTGGTATTCAATTTTCATGTTCAACTAGTGAAAAACTTAGATCCAAAGCAATTAGGGTTGCATGAACACATAGATTGTATTTATGCTCAAAACCCATCAGTTTTGGCCTTTAGTCATCCCCAAATGACACGCATTGTCCTCGTCTCCTTTAATCGATCATACACTTTCTTTCATCTTTCTTTGTTCTTGGTTCAGAAGGGAAATCAATTTCAAGTATCTTAAATCAATTTTGGATTCGAAGATCGATTTCAGGTATCTTAAATTAGTTTTCAGTTTTGGACTCCACAGAAAACCAAAAACGGAGAAGAAGATCGATATGGTTAATGTTGAAACTTAAATCAGCTTTGGATTTGAAAGTCACTGAGTTAAGGTTTTGCAGGTGAGTCTGAAATTAAGAAATCATGATTGAATTGGTGTTTATTCTTGCTTAGTTATTTCGATTGCATTAAAAAACCTTGTTCTTGTTCCCTTTGATTCATTAAATAAGTATTTTTATCGTTGATTATGTTTATTATAAATCATTTAAGTGAGTTTCATCTAAAGCACATGATGGCCAATCAATTACTTCATCAACATGTATGGCCTATTTGCAAGTTTTTGTTTGCTCTTGGATCATTTATTATGTTTATTATAAGTTGTGATTGTGTTTTTTATGCAGCAATGATTCATAGGCAGTTAGTCATGACTTTTAACTGCACGTTATTGTGACTATGTGAAATATGGTTAAACAAGCTTTGAAGAACAACTTGCAACTTTGTGGGGTAAGAGAAAAGAATGAAGAAAAAAGCTTAGGACTTTAAATGTAGTTTTAGGGTGTGGTGTATACGTGTGTGTTTTCTTTTCGTATGTATCAAAATGGTAGATTTAGGGTGAATTTGATTAGTAAAGATGGTGTTGTTGTTGGGTTTTGAGCACTATTACACTCCTATGGTGCACTTGCAACCCTAAATGCTTTAGATCTATGTTTTCTCTAACTATACATGCATTTTCAATTTTCCAAAGCATTCTCCCTAACTAGTATACAATTGAACAATACAACTAGTTAGATAACTTACCTCTTAGTAGGACTTGTAGTTCTTGGCCTTCAAAAGCTTGAGCACCTCAAGTGTGATGCCTCTAATGGTTCACAAACACCAAATGCAAGAGGAGGCTTGAGATAATAATATACTTAGCACAAAATCAACTTCACTATGTTATAATGAATGGGGTAGCCGATTTTCGGACTAGGGGTATGCTTTTATAGTGTTACTAAGCTAGGGTTACATTCATGCAAACCCTAATGCTCCATGACCTTTCACATTCTTATGCTCCATGGGTTAAACTGTTGGATTAGATGTCTACGTCCATAACTATTATTGGTATGTACTCGACCCGAGAGTAGCATGGTCCATTTGGGTTACATAACACCATGACAATTTGTTAGGATGGATGCTTGAGAGAAGGTTATATATGATTTATTAATATATTATAAGTTCTAACATATTAATATGAAATCATATGTTTTAATTAGTATTGATCAAGAATTAATTTGGAATTAATTTAGTGATCAAAAGAGACTAATTAAATCTATGGGGACTAATTATGGTAATTAGTTATATTTATATGTGTTGGGCTTATGATCCATGTTGGACCAAGTTTATGTATGGACACATAAAGAGTTGGGCCACATGAACCATGGATCATAATACCCATGGGTATGGATTTGGGTTATACCCATAACCCTTGGAATCCAACATATAAATATGTACTCCTTAGCTAAAAAAACGACAACACACATATTCTTGGAGTTTATGAGGTGTTTTGGTGCAAGAAGATTCTATCTCAAGAGCCACCTTTGTCCTAGGTGAGTTGTGAGCCATTTGAGGCATTCATACTTTTGGTTCTAAGCTCTTAAGGCCAAATACAACAAGGTTTCAAGCTACATAAAAGGTATGTCATCCTAACTAGTATTTCATATTGTTTATGTCAATTTGTAACATACATGTTTTGAAATCGTGTTTTAAGTAAATAATATTATGTGAATTTGAGTAATTGAGTTCTAACAGATAGTTTTTACTAGAAATGAAGTAAAACTATGTTTAGAATCACTCGGAAAATATTGGAAGTCTTATGAGATTCCAATTAAAAAGTTAAAATATCGAAATTTAACGAAAATATAAAATTTGAAATAAGTAAAGTTTTATTATTGAAAGTTGTAGATAATTTCTTTAGAAACATTTAGGCGAAAACCTCATCGAAATCTGAGTTATAACGAAGAAGTTATGACCAATCGAAGATCCGCGACAAAACCGGCACGGCGCCGAATGACGTAAAAAGTGAGTTTTTGATAAACTACTTTTAAGCCTTGGTGATCTAAATGAAAGTCGTAGTATTTGTTAAACCGAGAATTTTCATAAAAAGAACGCCAAAATCTGACTTCGTATGAGGAAGTTATGATTTTTCTAAGTTGCAGCTTAGCAGTAGACAACTAAAAACTCGAATTTTAGATCGAGTGATTTTTAGCCGACACAACCTAAATGAGAATTGAAGGTCTCGCCATTAGTAGTACAACGGTAAAAAGACAGACGAAAACGGACATCAGATGAAGAAGTTATGAATTTTTAACGGATTTACCAGTCCCGGTCTGTTAAAAATAATAATATTAAAAATAAATTCAAAATTAGCCGACGAAGTCTAAACAAAAGTTGTAGAATATATTCCCGCCTACAAGTGCATATATAGAACGTCAAAAACGGAGCCCGTATACGATAGTTATGGATTTTAGAAGATTTGGGCTCATTTTCCGAGGAATCTCGCAAGGATAAGGCCGATTTCGGTGTGTCAGCAGCCACGTGTCGCGTTCTTCCCGGGTCCGAGCTCGGTCCAGTAGGCGTCCGACGCGTGTTGCGTTGACTCCTCGCTTCCGAAGCCGTGGCGCGTCCGAGGAGCGACGCGTGTGCAGCCTCGTCCGAGCCTCGCTCTTCCTGCCGCGTGTCCGACCTTCGCACCATCTGTCCTCCTTACCTCTTGCTTCGGATCCGAACCTCGGCCCTATAAAAGGGAGGCTGTGAGACCTCTCAGGTATTTTTGAGAAAATGCCCCTTTTTCACCCCTAAACTCATATTTATACTATTTCAACTTCCCCCGAAGCCCAGGGATTATTTCCAACGCCCGAAACATGCCCCGAAGTTCCCGAGAAGCCCGAAAAATTTATCTTTTCGGTTTTGAAGCCCAACCCTCGCAGGGCCCGGTTTTCAACGAAGAAAGCTAATTATAGTAACGAAGTGCTGCCCAAATTACTATTTTAACCCCCGGTTATTTCACGGTGAGTTCAATACATAGGAACAATTGTATGTTATGTGTTATATGTGCTATGTGCTTTTCAGTGTTATTATTCCGGGTTATTTTCCCGTGCTATTTTTATTTCTGCTATTTATAATAGCAAAGTTATACCTTTGACCATGTGATCAGTGAAAGGACTTAGATTCACGGTGGTACTGGTACATAGCCTAGGGCCATGTAGAGCATGTCTCCGTAAGAGAATGACTTCTATTCTATGGCATTGGCAGATGGTTAGACAGGGCTATAAGCCTGAAATCTACCGAAATGTTTAAATCAGAAAGTGTATGTCTTCTGTGCCATTTGGGCCGAAGCTTTATTGATCGTATATCTTCGTATCAAATCATTGATTGATATGGAAAGTTTGTCACATGATTCACATATGCCTTTGTTGTTCCTTGTTCCTCTTTACTTCTACCATATTAAAGTATATATATGGCATAAAGTTATATTGTATCTATTGTTGAACTCACTAAGCGTTACCGCTTACCCCTCTCAATGTTTAACAATTGCAGGCAATAAGCAACCAGTATAGTTATATACTGATAAAAGATTTTGAATAGTTTGAAACTATTGTATATAGTAATCATGTATGTATAACTTATAGTATCCTGGGAAGTTATGTAACATATAAAATTTGTAATAGTCAGTTTGTATCCAGTCTTATGTAAACAAGTTATCAATGTAAAATATTGTTTTTATGAATATGCAAGTAGCATGTTTTTGAGTAACAATTGTCGAGTCTGAAAGTTTGGGTCCTTCAGAAATACGAAAGTTTAGAAAGGGGTTCTTTCAATCATGGTATCAGAGCAGTGGTTTAAGTGAACTAAATTCCACGGATTGGTACTTAGACTTAAACTATTGGAAGTTCAATATATGAACTGAATCATTGTAAGTATATGGATACAAACTTTAGGAAAGACTTAAGTAGAGTATTAGGTAAGGATAAACCTTAATATATTCTAAAATACAATGTTACTCCATGTTGCAGAACAATGGCTGAACAAGTGGCTAGCCATACCCCTGAGGTGGGTGTAGGTCCTCAACCTGGTGAAGTAAATACTCCAGTATCTCCTCGTGAGGAGCGGGTATTGGGTAAACTTACTGGTATAATTCGGCAGACTTTCGAAGAACACAAAAAGAATGGTGATAAAGGAAAAGAGAAAGCCACTGGAGAATCTTCAAAAGGAGAGGTGAAGCGTCCCTCGTTCAAAGATTTCAAGAGTAGTGGTGCTACGGAATTTTTCGGTGTTCTTAATCCCATTGTTGTTCTTACCTGGATCCAGAACACAGGGAAAGTGTTTCGTATTTCTCATGTGGATAATGAAGACAAGGCTAATTATGCTTCTGCAATGCTCATCGGAGAAGCCTTGGTCTGGTGGGAAGCAACATATGAAGCTCTCAACGGGTTTGACCAGGAGAATATATCCTGGGAAAAGTTCAAAACCCGTTTGCTAGAGAAGTATTGTCCTCTAGACATGAGGAGGAGATTGGAGAAGGAATTCCTCGAGCTTAAACAGGGAGGAATGACTGTGAATGAGTATGAAACTTAGTTTAATCAAAGAGCAAGGTTCGCTACAAAGTATATTCCAACTGAAGACGAGAAACTTCAGTTATTCATGGAGGGACTACGACACGAAATTCACGATTCCGTTGCCAATCGGGAAGTACTGTCATTCGATAAAGCTGTTGAGTATGCTCGAAGATGCGAGCATGACTTAGAAATACATGGTGCCAGTTTTACTGTTTCGAAGCATCCACGTACTGAAAGAACTGTTCCTGTTCCCTCTTTTCTACCAGCTCAATCCGTTCGGACTGAACCTGGTTATCAAGTACAAACTCAAAATTCCCCTCGTGGCCGCGGTAGATCACAATCTTTTTCTATTCAATCGCCTTCATGTCGCATTTGTGGAAGGAATCATCCGGGCCAATGCAAAATAGACAAGGAATCCATTGTCTGTTATGGATGTGGAGAAACGGGTCACATAAAGCCAGCTTGCCCAAGGAAGGATGTTACTTGTTATGCATGTGGTATTACTGGCCACAAGAAGCGTTTTTTCCCTACTCTTACTAGTCATATGACGGGAAGTCAAGCTTCTGTTCAACAATCGGCAAGAAGTCAAGCTCCTGTTCAACAATCAAAGGGTACTCCAACTAAAAAGGAGGAGGTTCCAAAAGCTAAGGGTCGTGCATTCCGGATCACCACAGAAGAGGCACGCGAGGACCCGAATGTTGTGACAGGTACATTTCTTGTTAACTCTAGACCTGCTCACATCTTATTTGATTCTGGTGCCTCAGATTCTTTTGTGTCTCATGATTTTGCGCATTATTTTCAAATTGCTTGCTATTCACTCGCGCAACCATTTCACGTAGATATTTCGGGAAATATATCATTACTTGTTGATAAAGTCTATAAGGATTGTGTCATAGAAATTGAAGGCTACAATTTTCTTGCTAATCTGATTCATATCTCCTTGCCCAACTTTGACATTATTCTCGGCATGGATTGGTTGTCAAAGAACCACGCAGAACTCTTGTGCTATGAAAAGATAGTACGTATTCCCATTGAAGGGGAGAATCCTATCTATGTCTACGGTGAACAAAGAATCTTAAAAATAATCTCTTTCCTCAAAGCTCGTAAATTCATATCGAAAGGGTGTTCTATCTATCTGGCCTACACAGTCGATATCTCAAAAGAGGAGAAGAAAACAGTGAATGATGTTCCCATTGCTAAAGAATATCCAGATGTTTTTCCCGAAGAATTGCCTGGACTTCCTCCGGAAAGGCAAGTAGAATTCCGAATTGACCTTGTGCCTGGTGCTGCTCCGATTGCAAAGACTCCTTAGCGTCTTGCGCCAGCTGAGATGAAAGAAATGATGATCCAACTGCAGGAACTACTTGACAAAGGTTTCATTCGATCGAGTACCTCTCCTTGGGGTGATCCGGTATTGTTTGTCAAGAAGAAGGATGGATCAATGCGAATGTGCATTGATTATCGTGAGCTAAATAAGGTGACTATCAAGAACAAGTACCCACTACCTCGCATTGACGATTTATTTGATCAACTTCAGGGTGTTAGCTATTTCTCGAAGATTGATTTAAGATCTGGCTATCATCAGTTGAAAGTGCACGAGCAGGATGTACCGAAGACAGCTTTTCGTACTCGATATGGACATTATGAATTCCTTGTCATGCCGTTTGGTTTGACAAATGCTCCTGCTATATTCATGGATATGATGAATCGGGTATGCCGCCCAATGCTCGATAAATCTGTCATCGTATTCATTGATGATATTCTAATCTATTCCAAGCCTGAAGCTGATCATGCCATACATATTCGTGCGGTATTAGAACTTCTTCGAAAGGAGAAACTATATGCTAAATTCTCGAAATGTGAATTTTGGCTTTGCCAAGTTCAATTTCTCGACCATGTTATTTCTGGTGACGATGTATCCGTAGATCCTACCAAAATCAAAGCTATTCAGAATTGGGAAGTGCCCCGTAATGCTTCCGAAATTCGTAGTTTCTTGGGTCTCGCGGGATATTACCGGAGATTCATTAAAGACTTTTCTCGTATAGCCGTACCTCTCACGAGTCTTACACGAAAGGAAGTGAAGTTCGAATGGAGTGAAGCCCAAGAAAAATCTTTCTCAACTCTAAAGATCTTTTGACTCATGCTCCAATCTTATTACTTCCAGAAGGTGATGATGATTTCTCCGTATATAGCGATGCTTCAAGATTGGGACTCGGTTGTGTGTTGATGCAATGTGGTAAAGTGATAGCCTATGCTTCAAGACAACTGAAAGATTATGAAAAGAATTATCCTACTCATGATCTCGAACTCGCTGCAGTGGTATTTGCCCTAAAACTTTGGAGACATTACCTTTTTGGTACAAAATGTCTATTGTATACCGACCACAAAAGTCCCAAGTATATATTCAGTCACCAAACTCTGAATGTGAGACAACAACGAGCCATGGAGCTGATCAAAGACTATGACTGTGAAATCCTGTATCATCCTGGAAAGGCTAATGTAGTTGCCGATGCACTTAGCAGAAAGGTTTATCGTAATAGTATGTGTTATGCTCTTACTCACACTACAGTAAAGTTCACTATTCTAGATGAACTAGAGAAATTGCAAGTAGAGGCCCTATAGCCAGAAAATGTGAAGAAAGAAGGGATGGTACATTATATCGATGTTTTAATTGATGATCCACGAGGATTGAAGGCATTCAATAATCGGCTATGGATTCCAAAGATTGGTGGATTAAGAAAGAAGATTTTAGATGAAGCCCATAAGTCTAAACTGTCAATACATCCTGGTACAAGTAAAATGTACTATGATGTAAGAGCTGATTATTGGTGGCCTGGATTAAAGAGAGACATTGGAAGATATGTACAGGAATGCTTAGTATGCTTACAAGTCAAAACAGAGCACCAAAAGCCTTATGGAACTCCAGAAAGTCTTAGTGTTCCCTTATAGAAATGGGAGGAACTTTCCATGGATTTTATTACCAAATTGCCAAAGACTGCTAGACAGCATGATAACATTTGGGTAATGGTCGACCGCTTGACTAAAAGCGCTCATTTTCTTGCCATGCGTGAAATGGCTCCAATGGAGAAATACGCACAAGTATACTTGGATGAAATCGTTGCAAGACATGGTGTGCCACTAAAGATCATTTCTGATCGTGATACTCGCTTCACATCTCACTTTTGGGCGAGTATGCAACGTGAATTGGGATCTCGAGTTGCTCTCAGCACAGCTTATCATCCCCAGACAGACGGTCAGACGGAGAGAACAATCCAAACAGTAGAAGATATGCTTCGTGCATGTGTCTTGGAGTTCGGTGGTAACTGGGATAAATACTTACCTCTTGTCGAATTCTCGTATAATAACAGTTACCACGCTTCAATCAAAATGCCACCATATGAGGCATTATATGGTCGCAAATGTCATACTCCATTATGTTGGCGTGGTGTAGGACAGAAGATCCTTGGAGGCCCTGAAATGATTCAAGACACTACCGACAATATTCAAATTGTACGAGAAAGAATGAAAGCGGCCCAGGATCGACAGAAGTCATATGCGGAAAAGAGGAGACGACCCATAGAATTCCAGGTGGGTGATTTTGTAATGCTGAAGGTATCCCCGTGGAAAGGCATTATTCGATTTGGGAAGAAAGGAAAACTAAGCCCTAGATTTGTTGGTCCTTTCAAAATCACCCAGAGAATTGGTAAACAAGCATACCGCTTGGAATTGCCGGAAGATTTGGCAGGTATTCATGATGTGTTTCATGTGAGCTATCTGCGTAAATGTTTAAGCATGTACGATGAAGCAGTTCCATTATCCGAGGTGAAACTGGATATTAAGTTAACTTATGTAGAAGAGCCTGAAGAGATCGTAAACGAAAGAACGACTAATCTACGTAATAAAGAAGTAGAGTTGGCGCTTGTCAAGTGGAAACACCATCGAGGACCAAATTATACTTGGGAAAATAAGAATCAGATAAGAGCGAAATATCCCCATTTATTTTAATCGATGTTATATCGGGGACGAAATCCTCAAAAGGAGGAGGTATTTGTACATACACGTTTTTAAATCGTGTTTTAAGTAAATAATATTATGAAATATTATGTGAATTTGAATAATTGAGTTCTAACAGATAGTTTTTACTAGAAATGAAGTAAAACTATGTTTAGAATCACTCGGAAAATATTGGAAGTCTTATGAGATTCCAATTAAAAGTTAAAATATCGAATTTTAACGAAAATATAAAATTTGAAATAAGTAAAGTTTTATTATTGAAAGTTGTATATAATTTCGTTAGAAACATTTAGGCGAAAACCTCATCGAAATCTGAGTTATAACGAAGAAGTTATGACCAATCGAAGATCCGCGACAAAATCGGCACGGCGCCGAATGACTTCAAAAGTGAGTTTTTGATAAACTACTTTTTAGCCTTGGTGATCTAAATGAAAGTCGTAGTATTTGTTAAACCGAGAATTTTCATAAAAAGAACGCCAAAATCTGACTTCATATGAGGAAGTTATGATTTTTCTAAGTTTCAGCTTAGCAGCAGACAGCTAAAAACTCGAATTTTAGATCGAGTGATTTTTAGCAGACACAACCTAAACTAGAATTGAAGGTCTCGTCATTACTAGTACAACGGTAAAAAGTCAGACGAAAATGGACGTCGGATGAAGAAGTTATGAATTTTTAACGGATTTACCAGTCCCGGTCTGTTAAAAATAATAATATTAAAAATAAAGTCAAAATTAGCCGACGAAGTCTAAACGAAAGTTGTAGAATATATTCCCGCCTACGCGTGCATATAAAGAACGTCAAAAACGGAACCCGTATGCGAAAGTTATGGATTTTAGAAGATTTGGGCTCATTTTCCGAGGAATCTCGCAAGGATAAGGCCGATTTCGGTGAGTCAGCAGCCACGTGTCGCGTTCTTCCCGGGTCCAAGCTCGGTCCAGTAGGCGTCCGACGCGTGTCGCGTTGAGTCCTCGCTTCCGAAGCCGTGGCGCGTCCGAGGAGCGACGCGTGTGCAGCCTCGTCCGAGCCTCGCTCTTCCTGCCGCGTGTCCGACCTTCGCACCATCTGTCCTCCTTACCTCTCGCTTCGGATCCGAACCTCGGCCCTATAAAAGGGAGGCTGTGAGACCTCTCAGGTATGTTTGAGAAAATGCCCCTTTTTCACCCCTAAACTCATATTTATACTATTTCAACTTCCCCCGAAGCCCAGGGATTATTTCCAACGCCCGAAACACGCCCCGAAGTTCCCGAGAAGCCCGAAAAATTTATCTTTTCGGTTTTGAAGCCCAACCCTCGCAGGGCCCGGTTTTCAACAAAGAAAGCTAATTATAGCAACGAAGTGCTGCCCAAATTACTATTTTAACCCCGGTTATTTCACGGTGAGTTCAATACATAGGAACAATTGTATGTTATGTGTTATATGTGCTATGTGCTTTTCAGTGTTATTATTCTGGGTTATTTTCCCGTGCTATTTTTATTTCTGCTATTTATGATAGCAAAGATATACCTTTGACCATGTGATCAGTGAAAGGACTTAGATTCACGGTGGTACTGGTACGTAGCCTGGGGCCATGTAGAGCATGTCTCCGTAAGAGAATAACTTCTATTCTATGGCATTGGCAGATGGTTAGACAAGGCTATAAGCCTGAAATCTACCGAAATGTTTAAATCAGAAAGTGTATGTCTTCTGTGCCATTTGGGCCGAAGCTTTATTGATCGTATATCTTCGTATCAAATCATTGATTGATATGGAAAGTTTGTCACATGATTCACATATGCCTTTGTTGTTCCTTGTTCCTCTTTGCTTCTGTCATATTAAAGTATATATATGGCATAACGTTATATTGTATCTATTGTTGAACTCACTAAGCGTTACCGCTTACCCCTCTCAATGTTTAACAATTGCAGGCAATAAGCAACCAGTATAGTTATATACTGATAGAAGATTTTGAATAGTTTGAAATATTGTATATAGTAATCATGTATGTATAACTTATAGTATCCTGGGAAGTTATGTAACATATAAAATTTGTAATAGTCAGTTTGTATCCAGTCTTATGTAAACAAGTTATCAATGTAAAATATTGTTTTTATGAATATGCAAGTAGCATGTTTTGGAGTAACAATTGTCGAGTCTGAAAGTTTGGGTCTTTCAGAAATACGAAAGTTTAGAAAGGGGTTCTTTCACAATTACATGCTAGTTATAGGCTTAATGCTTTGGAAATGCCATTACATGTATAGTTAGAGAAAACATAGATCCAAGGCATTTAGGGTTGTAAGGGCACCATAGGATGTTGTAGTATACCAAAACCCAACTGTGGTATCAGATCCATGAGTTGTTTTCTATTATACTTGATGTTTTATAAGTTTTCACAGCAAGAAAATCGATATTTTTGCCTTCTGCCCAGTGAACTCGCCGAGTCCACTGGGTGACTCGCCGAGTTGGTTGAAGATGGCATTGAACTCGTCGAGTGCAGTAAGCAACTCGACGAGTTGGCTGTCCAGACAACAAAATTTAGAGTTTTTTTTGGGCCCGTTTTGGATTAGAATCATTACCACAAAATGTTTTTGTTCATAAAATTTGATTTTGTTGTTATGGTAATGATTATTCTCATCCAATTAAATGATAATTGTCAAAATTTCAAGATTTGTATTAGTTTATATGTTTATGCTAATTTCTTGAAGATTGATGATATGAATTATCTTGTTCTTATGAGTTAGTTTAGATTAATAGAAAAATTATGTGATAATTGGTTTTCGATTCAAATTGATCTAAAAGTTGTTCATAATATGAGTTTTTGTAACTGGTCCTCAAGTTATATGAAAAGTCTCATTTATGAATTTTAAAACTCATAAAATTTCCATAAGTTATGAGAATGAAGTGTCTCATTTTTAAATGTTTTTAAAGTTTTCCATAACTTGTCCTCAAGTTATGGAACTTGAAGAGTTTTTCATTAAACTGCTTTAAACTCATAAGTTATGGAAACCAAAAGTTTTTGAATTGTTCAAAACTTGCCCTCAAGTTTCGGAATTTCTAAAGTTATCCCCCATGTATACTTTAATTCCAACCCTTAGAATTTTAATAGTTTAAAATTCAACCCTTATACTATTATAATATTATAGGTTTAATATTTATATATATGTATAAGAGTAAGTCAGTCTTACCGTTAGTAGGCCTCATTCACGAAGCCGGTCTATAAGGGGGGTATAAGGTTACTGCCTATAAAATGACAGTTTAATGGGTGTCCACTCTCACCCACCGCTTCTGTAACGCCCCGATTCTCAGGTATTGATTTAATGTGTGAGTTCTTGATTTCAAGGGCTATTCGATGAGTTGATTGCCCTACTCGTCGAGTAGCAACGGGTTGGTCCACGTATTTTAATGACCTACTCGCCGAGTCCAAGAAGGGACTCGACGAGTAGGAGCTGGCAGATGAAACCCTAAATCTCGGGGGTTTTGCACCCTATTTAAAGGATCATTGGCCTCCCCCAGCCTCCCCTTTACTGCCCCTTGTCGCTCTCAAACCCTAAATCGTGTGTGTGTGTGTGTTCTTTTGGTGTGTTTAAGCTTGGAGGAGGAACTTTAGAGAAGGAAACACTTGGGGAAGCAAGGAAATCAAGGCTAGGAACTCGTGGGGAGCTAAGAGATTCCTCATTTTTCACTCTCTGGAAGGTGGTGGAGCTCGTGTTGGTGATCCGGGAGTTGAGCTTTCTAGTTTCAGACGACAGTTGCAAGGTGAGTTATCCTCACTATACTAAGGGGTCTAAGGCACCAAGGCCGACCCATTGGATGTATTATCCTAGCAGTATTGGATGTTGAGTATGAGTCAGTGTTGCATGTTAGTGGTTATTCCAGTTAGGTGGATCTGTAGGACTACCTATGATGTTATATGATTATTGCATGCTCAGTAGTTATGTTATGTGTTACATGTTATGTGGGATGGGTTGAGGTTGTACTGCTCCGTGCGGTAGCCAACAAACCCTAGAGTATTCCAGATATGAGCTGAGGGCCCGGTAGGTATTCCAGACTCATACTGAGGACTCGAGAGCATTCCAGATATGAGCTGAGGGCCCGGTAGGCATTCCAGACTTGTACCGAGGGCTCGATGGCATTCCAGATACGAGCTGAGGGCCCGGTAGGCATTCCAGACTCGTACTGAGGGCCCAGGGGTAATCCAGCTCGTAAAGCTGTGGACCTATTGTATGCTGTTTCAGTTTGTTATGATATGTTATTACTAATATGGTTATGTGGACTGTATGTGTATCGGTATTTTGGGGGTAACTCACTAAGCTTTCGGGCTTACAGTTTCAGTTTATTGTTTCAAGTACATCACAGGATCGCGGCAAGGCGAAGGCATGATCGTACAGCTCCTCATATTATGTTTATGTTTCTGGGAATACTCTGATAAATAATATTTTGAAAACAAAGTTGTAATGTTTTGATGAACTTGACATGTTTTAAAAGTTTAAATTTGTTTGAAATTTTTGGGTGTTACAAGTTGGTATCAGAGCCTTGGTTTGAGTGAATTGGAGGAACATTCGTGTGAATCCAGTCTCAAATCAAGGAAAGGTTTTCAAAATAATTTCTAAAATGGCTTTCAAAATAAATAAAGGGGGATGCAGGGTGTACGATCAGCCGGAGCCAGTAAGTAGACCCCAAAATACCATACAAGTTATTTGATTATGTGATATGTTAGAACAGCATGTTAGTACTAGGCTAGGGATCTTCAGAAATTGCACGATAGAATTGTCTGATTTCATGATGCCTGCTAGCCTAGGGTTTCCTTTATATGAAATTGACATCATTACTGTAGTTGCTTAGTGTATGCATCACAGTTATACATAATTAAGATCTTATAGCCTGAGAATGTTTGATTTGGCCTTATGTTCTGTTCTTGTTTTATTGGGAGCTTAGGGTAGGATTGGATATTCGAAAGTCTATAGGGTCCAGCGTTATGTATGGCTAGCATACACTAGTGCTACAGGGTTGGTGGAAGTTTCATGGATAGGTGGGTTGAGTGAGGCCAGGAGGCCAGTTATGAGATGTTTATCATTCCTCTAGGGTGAGGATTGAGCGCTCGCCATGTTGTGTATTCAGTTAGGGCATTGTGATGATGCTTGAGACAAATATGGGTAGGTGTGGAAGGTAGTATGGGCCCGTACTGCTGAAAGCATAGGACCCATATGCGTGTAAAGTAAGTCACAATCCCTAGGGTTAGTAGGGAGTCGGCTCCCAGTTATTTATATGGATTATCTGATATCTTGTGGTATGTTTCAGAATGATGATGACGAGGCGCTTCGTGGCTGGATCCGGTTTGGGATCAGGATCAGGGGACAGAGGCCAGGAGGGACCGACAGCACCTGAGCCGGTGGTGCAGATGGGTACAGAGGAGTTGGATGCCAGGATTCGAGAGATCCTGGATGATGAGTTGCTGCTGCATTCCGGGCTCAGTTATCGGAGATGTTCGGGTCGATTAAGACCGCCATGGTGGAGTATTTTGATGAGCGCTACGCAGCCCTTGCAGAGACAGCCGCCACAACAGCTGCATCAGCTGTATCAGCGGCAGGGGGAGGAGTTGGTAGAGTTTTTCAGTACAGGGACTTCGATAACACGAAGCCCCCTACTTTTGATGGGACGCCGGATCCCATCAAGGCTATGAGATGGATTTCAGATGTGGAGGGGTGTTTCTTCACTTGCTCGTGTCCTACTGACCAGAAGGTTAGGTGTGCTCTGAACCTGCTTAGGTCTGGGGCCAAGGACTGGTGGAGACTTGCGACTGGGTCATACACTGATGATTAGAGAGCTGCTGTTACTTGGGAGCAGTTCAGGGACATGTTCCGCGCCCGCTACATTCCGCGAGTTGAGCGGGAACGTTTGGCACAGGAGTTTCTGAGTTTAAGACAGGATGGGGAGTCGGTGACGGAGATCACCCGGATGTTCACTGAGAGGGCGATGTTTTTCCCGGAGTTTGCTTCAGAGCAGGCTTAGATGACCCGTTATCTGAGCATGCTCAAGACGGATATCCGTCAGTTTGTGTCTACCCAGCGATGTGATACTCTTCTAGAGTTGCAGGAGGCCGCCAGACGGCGTGAGTTGGAGATTGAGCAGCAGTTAAGAGAGCAGCGGCAGGCCCCGGCACATTCTCAGCCGGCACCGAAGCGGTCTAAGACCGCTGATACTAGGACCGGGGGTCAGCAGAGCCGCACTTGTGGGAAATGTGGCAAGGGTCATTCTGGTGTGTGTCGAGTTGGTAGTGGGTGCCACAGGTGTGGCAAGGAGGGGCATTACGCGAAGGACTGTCGCCAGGCCGCCCCAGTTCAGGGTATGAGGTTATGCTATCATTGCGATCAGGTTGGCCACATAAGGGCCAACTGTCCACTACTTGCCGCCAAGCCGGCACAGGCTCCTACGCCGGCTACGTTGAGGATTACCGATGGGAGGTAGGGCAGAGAAGAGCCTTCGAAGGCTAAGGGACGCGCATTTCAGCTTACGGCCGAGGAGGCCAAGGCAGCACCGGATGTGGTTGCTGGTATGTTTCTATCCTTTATCTCATTTACTATATCTGCTGTATGCTTATCTGTTGTACTTGTGATTAGGTACGTTTCTAGTGAACTCCTTGCCTGCTTTGGTTTTGTTCGACTCGGGGGCGAGTCGGTCTTTTGTATCTCAGACTTTTAGTAGGGAGTTCAGAGTGCCAGTAGGCGAGCTAGAGTGTCCGTTGCGAGTTTCTATAGCCAATGAACACGGGGTTTCTGCTTCTTCAGTTTATCGAGGGTGTGACTTGGAGATTTTCGGGGTGTCCTTTCCGATGGATTTGATTCTGATCCCCATGGGGGAGGTGTGCGTGATTGTAGGCATGGATTGGCTCAGTCGGTTCGGTGCTATGATTGATTGCGAGGGCCAGCGAGTGGTAGTTCGAACCCCAAGTGGGGGAGAACTGATTATATATGGCGAGGGCACCAGAGTGGGATCAGGGTTTTGCTCAGCTGCCAGAGCTCGACAGTACATTCAACACGGGTGTGCGGGTTATCTAGCGTATGTGGTAGATATGCGAGTCAGGGATCAGATTTCGGTTTCCGATGTATCTGTGGTCAGGGAGTTTGCAGATGTGTTTCCGGAGGAGTTGCCAGGGATACCTCCGGAGAGGCAGGTCGAGTTCAGGATCGACCTGGTGCCAGGTGCGGCCCCTATCGCTAAGGCGCCGTACCGATTGGCACCACCAGAGATGCAGGAGCTGTCGTCGCAGCTACAGGAACTGCTGGGCAAGCAGTTCATTCGACCTAGCTGTTCTCCATGGGGAGCGCCGATTCTTTTTGTCCGGAAGAAGGACGGTTCGCACCGGATGTGTATTGATTATTAGGAGTTGAATAAGTTAACGGTGAAGAACCGTTACCCACTCCCGAGGATAGACGATCTCTTCGATCAGTTGCAGGGCGCATCTTGGTTTTCCAAGATAGACTTGAGGTCTGGGTATCATCAGGTCAGGGTCAGAGAGGAGGACGTGGAGAAGACCGCGTTCCGAACTCGTTATGGACATTACGAGTTCGTTGTGATGCCGTTTGGGCTCACCAACGCGCCAGCAGTGTTCATGGACCTGATGAATCGGGTCTGCAGACCGATGCTTGATCGCTCGGTCATAGTGTTTATAGATGATATATTGGTGTATTCCAAGACCGGAGAGCAGCATGAGGAGCATCTGCGAGAGCTGTTGGGAGTTCTGAGACGAGAACGGCTGTACGCCAAGTTCTCGAAGTGTGAGTTTTGGTTACGAGAGGTCCAGTTCCTCGGACATCTCGTTAACCAGGAGGGGATTTTGGTCGATCCGGCCAAAATCGAGGTGGTTATGCAGTGGGAGATTCCGAAATCTCCCTCAGATATTAGGAGTTTTCTGGGATTGGCAGGGTACTACCGGAGGTTTATACGGGATTTCTCCAAGATTGCAGTACCCCTCACTTGTCTGACGAGGAAGGGGGTGGATTTCCGGTGGGCCCCCGAGCAACAGAGGGCATTTGAGACCCTCCGTTAGCATTTGTGTGAGGCACCAGTCTTGACACTCCCGGAGGGAGTTAAGGATTTTGTGGTGTTCTGTGATGCATCCATCACAGGTTTAGGGGTGGTCCTCATGCAGAGAGGACGAGTGATAGCCTACGCATCGCGGCAGCTGAAGCCGCATGAGACGAGATACCCTACGCATGACTTGGAGCTGGGGGCGGTGGTGTTCGCCCTTAAGATATGGAGACATTACCTCTATGGGGTCCGCTGTACCATTTACACGGATCACAAGAGCTTGAGACATATCATGGATCAGCCGAACCTGAACATGAGGCAGCACAGGTGGCTGGATGTAGTCAAGGACTATGATTGCGAGATCCTTTACCACCCTGGTAAAGCGAATGTGGTTGCGGATGCTTTGAGCCGCAAGTCAGCTGGGTCTTCCACCCCCGCGGTATGTATGAGGATAGCGGTGGATTCTCCGCTTGTGAGTTTGATCAGAGATGCCCAGGTAGAGGGCATGCGACCGGAGAATTGGAAGCTGGAGAGGATCAAGGGTGAGAATACCCGGTTCGTGCATGATAGTCGGGGACTATTGACCCGATGCGGTTGGGTTTGGGTTCCGATGTCTGGTGGGGTTAGGCAGATGGTTATGGAGGAGGCTCATAATTCTCATTTCTCTATCCACCCGGGGGCCACCAAAATGTACCGGGATTTGATTTTGAGCTATTGGTGGCCGTGCATGAAGCGAGAGATCGCTTGGTACGTCGAGAGGTGATTGACCTGTAGGATGGTCAAGGCCGAGCATCAGAGGCCGCATGGAAAGTTGCAGCCTCTAGAGATTCCCATGTGGAAATGAGAACAAATCACGATGGATTTTATTACCAGGTTGCCGAGGACGGCGAAGGGGTTTGATGCTATATGGGTCATCGTGGATCGATTGACCAAGAGTGCCCATTTCTTGGCTATACGGGAGAGCTCATCGGCCGAGAAATTGGCCGAAGTGTACGTTCGCGAGATCGTGTCTCGCCATGGGGTTCCCGTTTCCATTGTCTCTGATCGGGATGTCAGGTTTACCTCCCGCTTCTGGCAAAAGTTTCACGAGGAGCTGGGCACACGGTTGCACTTCAGCACAGCATTCCACCCGCAGACAGACGGCCAGAGCGAGCGGACTATTCAGACCCTCGAGGACATGTTGAGGGCGTGTGTCATTGATTTCGGTGGGAGTTGGGATTCTGACCTACCGTTTGCGGAGTTCGCCTACAACAACAACTATCATTCTAGACTTGGCGCCCCGCCTTTCGAGCTGTTGTACGGGCGGAGATGTCGCACCCCGGTTTGTTGGGGTGAGGTTGGCCACATGGTGATGGGTAGGACGGAGGTGGTCTTTTAGACTACCAAGAAGATTCAGCAGATTAGGCAGCGGCTGCAGACCGCTCAGAGTCGGCAGAAGAGTTACGCCGACCGCGGCGCCGCTCCGAGTTAGAGTTTCAGGTCGGTGACATGGTACTCCTGAAGGTCTCGCCCTGGAAATGCGTGATCCGCTTTAGGAAGAGGGGAAAATTAGGTCCCCGATATATTGGGCCGTTCAGGATCATTGCCAGGGTTGGCAAGGTAGCTTACAGGCTAGAGTTGCCTGAGGAGCTTAGTCGGATACACAGCACTTTCCACGTTTCGCAGCTGCGAAAGTGCATTATGGATCAAGAAGAGGTGGTGCCGCTGGATGATATTCAGGTTAATGAACGCCTGAATTACGTAGAGAGGCTTGTGGCCATGCTGGAGAAAAAGATGAAGATTCTGAGGAATAAGGAGATACCTTTGGTGAAAGTACAGTGGGAGCATCGGAGGGGGTCCGAGTGGACGTGGGAGATGGAGGCTGAAATGCGGGAGCATTACCCGGAGCTATTCACTGCAGCAGACTTCGAGGACGAAGTCTAGTTCAAGTGGGGGAGAATTGTAACGCCCCGATTCTCAAGTATTGATTTAATGTGTGAGTTCTTGATTTCAAGGGCTATTCGACGAGTTGATTGCCCTACTCGTCGAGTAGCAGCGGGTTGGTCCATGTATTTTAATGACCTACTCACCGAGTCCAAGAAGGGACTCGACGAGTAGGAGCTGGCAGATGAAACCCTAAATCTTGGGGTTTTTGCACCCTATTTAAAGGATCATTGGCCTCCCCCAGCCTCCCCTTTACTGCCCCTTGTCCCTCTCAAACCCTAAATCGTGTGTGTGTGTGTTCTTTTGGTGTGTTTAAGCTTGGAGGAGGAACTTTGGAAAAGGAAACACTTGGGGAAGCAAGGAAATCAAGGCTAGGAACTCGTGGAGAGCTAAGAGATTCCTCATTTTTCACTCTCTGGAAGGTGGTGGAGCTCGTGTTGGTGATCCGGGAGTTGAGCTTTCTAGTTTCAGACGACAGTTGCAAGGTGAGTTATCCTCACTATACTAAGGAGTCTAAGGCACCAAGGCCGGCCCATTGGATGTATTATCCTAGCAGTATTGGATGTTGAGTATGAGTCAGTGTTGCATGTTAGTGGTTATTCCAGTTAGGTGGATCTGTAGGACTACCTATGATGTTATATGATTATTGCATGCTCAGTAGTTATGTTATGTGTTACATGTTATGTGGGATGGGTTGAGGTTGTACTGCTCCGTGCGGTAGCCAACAAACCCTAGAGTATTCCAGATATGAGCTGAGGGCCCGGTAGGTATTCCAGACTCATACTGAGGACTCGAGAGCATTCCAGATATGAGCTGAGGGCCCGGTAGGCATTCCAGACTTGTACCGACGGCTCGATGGCATTCCAGATACGAGCTGAGGGCCCAGGGGTAATCCAGCTCGTAAAGCTGTGGACCCATTGTATGCTGTTTCAGTTTGTTATGATATGTTATTACTGATATGGTTATGTGGACTGTGTGTATCGGTATTTTGGGGGTAACTCAGTAAGCTTTCGGGCTTACAGTTTCAGTTTATTGTTTCAGGTACATCAGGGGATCGCGGCAAGGCGAAGGCATGATCGTATAGCTCCTCATATTATGTTTATGTTTCTAGGAATACTCTGATAAATAATATTTTGAAAACAAAGTTGTAATGTTTTGATGAACTTGACATGTTTTAAAAGTTTAAATTTGTTTGAAATTTTTGGGTGTTACAGCTTCCTTGACTGGTGGAGGGTCGTTAGCCGAACGGGTAGGACATGACATTAATTCTCCCTTCATTAAAAGTATAATGATAAATACTAAGTAAAAAAAATCTTATAAATTCCCAATCTTAGTTACTTAGGAAAATGTGAATTTGTTGCTAATCCATGAAATTTCACTTTGCACCTTGTTAAGTCGTTAGTGGAGCGTGTGTGGTTAACCGTCACACAAATCTGGGATTGACAATTTGTGGCAAAGGGTAGCTTGATGTTAATCATAGATCAATGGAGCGTGTGTGGTTAACCGACACATTGATTAGGTGGTTGTAACATTAAGTGTACCAAGTTAATTTGCATGGTTATTCACTCCTTGTTTGTGATCCTCGGCATCCCAGTCACAAACTTGAAGGGCACAATCGAGATTTAAACATGCCATTGAATAGTTCAATGAATCTCAAAAGATCTAGGAGTTTCAATTCATTTAAAACCTAATGTTTATTTCGTTTTTCATGGTGGAAATTGGTAAATCGTCATTTACCTACCTTCAAATATTTTGTAGCTTGGATTACGGCATCCCTCTTCCAAGATATAAAATATTATGTTGGGTCCTAGCCTTAATATTTCATATTGGGTGTTATATTACAGACTTAAATCAACTAAACTTGAATTTCTCCCTCATAGATGTCTAGTTATGACAACTATGGTCTTCCTTATCCTTTTAGATAAAGCTATCCTAATGAAGATGATATCCCAAATTGAAATGAAGGTGAAAGATTAATCCCTTTGTTGTGCATTAATAGGACTGGAAATCATACTTCACTTCCTCCACCTCCTCCAATTATTCTCCCTAACCCACAAGTTCTTCAAAAGTTCAAAGTCACTCAATCCCTATTGGTAAGCAGTGTCTATAGGTACTCACATCTTGGAGATGAAGTCTCATATTGACAAGATGGGAGAGTTGGGTGTCAAAGTCTCAAAAAAGTTGACTGTTGACTAAGTTCTTCAATCACTTTCCGAGTTATATAGTGAGTTCATTAAGGACTACTATGTGACAGACCACGACATGACCCTTGTCGATCTTGCCTATTTGCTTATTGCTGCTGAATCAGCAATGATTTGGGGGCACTGGTAAAGCAAATTTGATTGGAAGAGCTACTTCCCAAACTTACATGGACATTGACAATGGAAACATTGGAAGTCCAGAAAAGTCTTCTATTCCCAATGGAAAGGGATCGGCCATAATCAACCCGGTTGACCAAATGGTAAAGAGAAAGGCTAAGTCTGAGATGGCCCCATGTACCATTACTAAAGAGTCCATATGTTTCTATTGCCAAAGGAAGGGGCATTGGTTGCGAAGCTGTCTTATTTACCTGAAAGTTCACTAGGATGGTAAAAGTCAAAAAATTTGACTATGCTTAAGGTAAAGTCCACTATCTAACTCTATTAAGGTCGTATTTGGAGATTCTTATTACATGATGTGACTAGGTCGCATTTTGATGTTGTTTAGAATCGAAAAAGGAGAGGAAGCTTAGAAGAAGAGTATGCTGAATCTGATCGCGAAGATGGATTTCGATCGCATGATTCGAAGATCAGAATTTCGAGCTGCTGCTTAAGAGTTATAATAGATTGCTAAGGAATAGATAACAACATAGTTTTCATATGTATTTGCATTGTAAGGATAAGTTTTTTCCGCAATTATAAAATAAAAGGAAAATGTTTGATTTTATTTATTTTAAGTATCCTTACAATGGCATTTGTGAAAAATTGTTGTTTATGTGATTCCATTGATAGCAATATTGGAAAATGGATTTGATTCTTTCGTTTGTGGTAGTGTCATAATTTACCAAATAAGGAAAGATTTTCATCACCCAAGTTTTAGTTAGATAGAAACTTGGAATCATGCAACTTGTATTGTATGATGAATGAGAATTTTCATCTTTGGGAAATTAAGACTAATTCCTTGTTCACATGTATATGTGAGTCAAGTGAAGGAGTAGAAGATCGGGTACACTTGGTTGTGTGCTGATCAGGTTCACCACAAAGAACGATAAGGCTATTCGTCATGTTTTACTAAAGTTTAGTAAATATGGTTGTGCTTACAAGTTTAAGTATAATTCTGAAACATTGGAAAAGTTTCACTGTATGGCAGGACGAATGAGAAGAATCAAATTAGGCAAAACGATAAAAGTTTCTCCAATCTGAAAAGATGGGAGAGTACTTCAGTATCATGTTTTATGATCATCTTAATGATTAAGAAAAACCATATCACAATTGATCCTCTAAGGACATCTTAGTGCAATTGTTTGACTAAGAAGAGGAATCGTGAATTGTTGAAATGGTTAAATCAAAAGATGAATCATACTTCGTTCCAAAATTGAGTCTAAGAGTAACACTCCAAGATCGAGCCTTGAGTGACATAATGTTAAAAAATGTTTAAAACACTTGTCAAATGTAGAGTAAAATGTTTTCTACTCTTGTACATTTGAAATTGGTGAGTTGTGGTGTTTTGGATAAAACAAAGACCAACTAAGGCCAATTGTGTGAAGTGTTTGTCTTGATCAGAATCCACACTAACTCTTGAATATTTCCTTTGTCAAGGAATGGTTCTTGACAAGAGAATCTTATATGTCAAGAGGTCAGTGGGAGTCTTAAAGATCTTGAAAAGTCTCAAGAACTAATCAAGAATAAAACCTGTTGTTTATCACTAGCACACGACTTGAGGTTTGTAACCTATCGTGTTGAAATATTCTTGTTTTTGTGCCCATTCGAGTTAAAGTTGACTATGCATGTGAGTTCTATGAGTTCTCAATTGTTTGCATAGCTACTTGGAATCAATGGTAGGCCCTTGTGCTACCAGATGGCAAGAAGTCAAGATTGAACAAGTTCAGTCCATATGAATTTGGATTTGTCATTAACCTTGTCTTGTGATTATGGTTATGACAAATTCACATGGATAGGAACACATACACCATAAAATCTAAGTGTCATAAGGTTTCTCTTCGATTCATGAAAATGATGGTGAGGAAACGCTTTCACTAAGTAGATTTTAAGGAAATAGCAATTGTGATATTTGCATTCTCAAATTCAATTATGATTACGACATCCCTTTTCATAGTTCGAATTGTGAGCAATGGCAAAGGTCTAAACATTTGAGACTATGATTACGACATCCTTTTTCATAGTTCTAAAATTGTTTAGACACACATGTGAGCTATCTAAGGAAAGGTGTATGATTTTGGGAAGCTTAGATAAAGTTTTATCAAAGCATCTCGTATCAGAAATCTGAACTTTGGTAAGAAAGTCAATAAATATTGTTTTCTAGAAGTCCAGTTGAATTCTGGATGCATGTGAAAGCTAGTGGGAGCATAAGTGTTATGCTAATTGTCACACCCCCAAACCTGAACGACGGAAACATTCGGGGGCGGAGGACGTCATGTACAGTATCATAACAAATGTAAAATAGTAATCAAAGCAACAACAACCATTGTATTGATAATAAAGTGTTTACATTGAATACATAAAGTAGATAGTGTGATTTCAAAAGTAGATGACCAAAATAAAGACTTGAAGCTACTATGCTCCATCTTCTTGACAGTTGTACGAGTACCTGTTTATTAGTTTCCTGAGAATACAAGTGATTTGGAAAGTGTATCAACATTTAAGTTGGTGAGTTCATAAGTATTTGATTTAGAAGGTAAGTTTATTGTTTCTTGAAAATGTTCGTATGATATTACAGAAAATCCTATATTTTCTTAATAGCTTGAAGTGTAGCCCTTAGCATTGATAACAGAATATATTTGATTCATACGTTTAAAGAGTGATATATTATACTTTGAATTTGTATATGAAAAGTGACCAATGTTATTTCCTACCATGATTACTTAGTGCATATAAGTTATATAAACTCAAAGACTTGAACCGGCAGTCGATTGGGTGAATCTGCCCTAAGTCCACAACCAAACAAGGAACATGACATAAGGCGGAAATCAAACATTCCACTGTCTATCAAATCTTCATTTTATATAACCCAAACATATCCACTAAGTAGTCATATCAATATGTAACTATATGTATATGTTTCCAGAAAATCCGATATTTTCTCATAAAAGGAGTTATGAATCTTTGTTTGTATAGAATGAAGGTGTCGAACCAGGAAAAACCTATATTTTCCTAACAGTGGAGAGTAGTCTCAAATGTCCAAGACTATGATTTTGTAAGTAAATATTTCATACTTAAAATAATGAGGCATAGTTTTATTAGTAAACAAAACTATAAGAAGTTTGTAATTTGACGCAGGAAAAACCTATATTTTCCTAACAATGAGGAGTAGTCTCAAATGTCCAAGACTATGATTTTGTAAGTAAATATGTCATACTTAAAATAATGAGGCATAGTTTTATTAGTAAACAAAACTATAAGAAGTTTGTAATTTGACGCAGGAAAAACCTATATTTTCCTAACAATGAGGAGTAGTCTCAAATGTCCAAGACTATGATTTGTAAGTAAATATGTCATACTTAGTTCGGTATCTTGTAGTTTTATTAATAAGTAAAACTAATTGATGATGTGTTTACCTTGAGTTTTGAATGTGTTGATAATACCCTATCATGATTACCTAGTTCCTATGAATTATATATAACTAAGATTTGAACCGGCAGTCGATTGGGTGAATCTGACCTAAGTCCACAACCAAACAAGGAACAGGAAATGAGGCGGAAATCATACATTCCACTGTCTATCAAGTAAAAGTCATATATAATCCTAATGTAAATACGAAGTAATCATATAGTTATTATCCCTTTGAACTTGATTGAGTTGCGTATTACTAAGAGTCATTGTTTCCACGTTGCGAGTTCCTATAACCATGCTAATATGACGGATATCCTTACTGTAAATGACATTTGTCACCCCGAGTCGACTGTAGCTAACAGCCAAGGTGCGGGATTGTCAGTCCTGTATAGATCTATACACAAATTCACGCTCTCCATCCAGGAGACTCTGGTTATAAGTGATGAACTTTCGTTTATTACTAAACAAAGCCGCTGTCTCACAGATGATTCGCTAACAATAAGTTCACTAGTAACATATGAAAAACCTTTTAGTAAATAAAAATAACGATTTTTATTTATAACCTTGTACGATAGAAAAAGTGGATTGATTTGTAAAGTATAATCAATATAATTTATATGATTTTGTATGAAAAGATTATCCTTTCGACGGTGTTAATAACAACATAATGATGAGTTATATTTACTTGTAACTACATGGTGTTATAGTTGAAATGGTTAGCCTTGATATAATGTAGTATGCAAACGTATAAATAAAATGTATTTCATTTATAAAACATATTGTATCCCATAAGGGTAAAGTTGTGTTGTGAGGTGTTTTGCATGTTAACAATTTCCATATGATAGTTATAAAAGCAACATGAAAGGTATAACAAAAGATTGATGTTTTCACTTGGGATTAACCGGGTGTTTACTTGTATTCCCCCCTATAAAACATATAAAAAGTTTAGAAAAGTGTAGGGGTATGAACTCACTTGATAGAAGTGGTGAGTTGAAGAAGGCGAGACTAAACTCGAGCACTACTTCGACTGGAAAGAAGCAAGTTCCTTGGGAACTTCGAGCCTTGCGTCGTGTGCTAGGGTTGTTATCGGGGCTTTAGGGTGGTCTCGGGATGCTTAACACAGAGTAGAAGTGGGAGAGAGAATAGGAATGAGCAGCCAAACTCGAAAGGCTTCAATTTCTATATATAGGCTAAAAATCGAAGTTCACGTCGTGAGTTTTGCCAATTCACGTCGTGAGTTTGTCCTGATTCGATCATGGCATGCGTCATTGTCAAGTGGCTCTGAAATGGTCAGTTAGACTGTTCACGTCGTGAATTTTAGTGTTCACGTCGTGAACTCTGAAAAATCTGACACAATGTCGAAACTCGTGCCTCGAACTTCAGAAATTCATATCTTTCGCATACGAACTCCGTTTTTGACGTTCTTTATATCCACGCGTAGGTGAGATTATGCTCTACAACTCTCGTTTAGACTCCGTTGGCTAATTATGATTTATTTTTAATATATTATTAATATATTATTTTTAGTAGGCCGGGGCAGGAAAACTCTGTTAGAAATCCATAACTTCTTCATCCGGTGTCCGTTTTTGTCTGTCTTTTTACCGTTGCACTACTATCGACGAGATCTTTTATTCTTGTTTAGGTTGTGTTTGCTGAAAATCGCTCGATCTCTATTTCGAGTTTTTAGCTGTCTACTGCTATGTCCTAAACTTCGAAAAATCATAGCTTCCTCATATGAAGTCAGATTTGGGCGTTCTTTTTATGTATGTTCACGGTTTAATGATATCTACGACTTTCATTTAGATACTTAAGGCCAAAAAGTATTTTATTGGAATTTCCCATTTTACGCTTTACAGTGTTTTACCGGTATTGCCGCAGATCTTCGATTGGTCATAACTTCTTCGTTATAACTCAGATTTTAGTGTTCTTTATATTTTTCGAAACCTCGTTACGATAACTACCACTTGGTACATCCCAATTATGGTTTTATAAAAGTTAAAATTTTGACCTAAATTTGACGGTTGTTACACTAATAATTATCATGTTAGTGGGAGCATGATTATTATGTTAGGTGTTGTAAGTTAGCAATGTTAATTATAGAAAACAAAAGTGTCAATTTGCAAAGTTGCAGGGTTTGGAAAGTTGTTTTGCTATAATTAAGGGAGAGGAAATTATACTTCATTCCAATTCTAAAAGCTTAGATTGTGAGTCTTTAATCAAATTTAGTCATGATTACATTATTTGCATTCTAAAATTCGATTATGATTACGGCATCCCTTTTCATAATTCGAATTATGAGAACATGGCAAATAGAAATAGAAATATTATTGGCTAAGACTGGTCTAGTATCATGTCTTTATGTGACACATCATGAATCGCGTCCCATATGCTTTGGATATAGGATCGATTACATGTGCTATAATATTCATCTGTTCTAAATTTTCCAAATGCCTAGGGTATTAAGAGGGAAAAGGACTAGAACTAGATATGACTAAAATGATTAAGCAATTGTCGAGGACAATCTGAGGTTTACCAAAGATTGGTTGCTCATGGACGGTTGGAAGTATATTGTTAATTTTTGGAAAGACCATATTGACATATTTTGAAAAGAGGCAACTCTTATTCAGAAGTGATAGTAAAAAATGGGAATATGGAAATGTTTCCATAGGTGGAAGTTGTTGTTCAAATTTATGTAAGATTAGAAAACTTAATGCAAGAAGGATGTTCAAAGGAATGTACTTTGAATGTGAGACTTCGTTTCCATGGAATTGCTCTCCATTGGAATACTTTGTAATATCTGTTGCCGAGTCTTTGTGACTTTTGTGCATAGTCATTACAAAATGATCAATGCACATAAGTTTAGAATCTAACATATTTCAGTAAATGACAAAGAATCTTGTATTCTTACATTTGCGATAAGGATTTGGAATTGTGAAATTAGTATCATTTGAAATGTTGTCAATTGATCTAGTCCACAAACAAAGGACCATAGGTAAACATAGTGTGCATGCTTGGAGCATGGGACAACTATTGTTTTAGTTCAAGTATTAAGTTGATTATTCGAAACATTATACAATGAATAATGAGTAATCAATATGGTGATTAAATAAAAGGTTTTTTATTTACTCTCACTAGTATTGGGGCCATATAGGATTAGTATTATTCTTGTGTTTTACTTTGCATTTTTTGACTTCCCGAATAACTAGGTTATTCAAACCGTCCATAGTCGATCATACTGTGGAAGTAGGTATTGAGGCAAGACTGTCATGAATGGGTCTGTAGTTTGTCTAGGTGGCCTAGACATAGCTGCAGTATTCATGAGTGCTCCTGAAATAAGATTCGAGTATTGGATTAAACCCACGCTCATTTGTATCACTTCATGGATTGTATCACGAGTGATCATGAGACGATAATATCTTATATTCTTCAAACGGAGAGATATGAGTTGCAGTCTACGAGTCGGTTGCACATTGATAATGTGAAAATGCACCAGTAACTTGGTGTTATAAAATGCATTATTGTGTGTGATTTGATGAGTAAATAGAGCAAGCATATGAGTCGAAGTTTATCTATTCCTTTTACCCTTATAGGGATAAAAGCGATATTTGTGGGCCCCTCGATGATTTATTGATGACAACCCTAAGTGCTCGGTCGAGCCTAGACTGATTTGATTTGTTCAATTAGTCGGTCGTCATAAATCGGAAATTAGGAAACAACAGAGGGACAGAGAGTATAATTATAATCCATGTCTCAGTCCATATGGTATCTAGAATGGAGGAATATATGATCCCTTATCTAATGGACACATCATTGACTAGGTCAGAGTTCGACAACGGTTTTAAGAGATACGATTGCTAATCGGGATTTTGGAGTCAAATTTGCAATAATAGTTTTAGACTTATCTAAGTGGGAGATTGTTGGATTAGATGTCTAAGCCCATAACTATTATTGGTATGTACTCGACCCGAGAGTAGCATGGTCCATTTGGGTTGCATAACACCAGGACAATTTGTTAGGATGGACTCTTAAGAGAAGATTATATATGATTTATTAATATATTATAAGTTCTAATATATTAATATGAAATCATATGTTTTAATTAGTATTGATCAAGAATTAATTTGGAATTAGTTTAGTGATCAAAAGAGACTAATTAAATCTATGGGGACTAATTATGGTAATTAGTTATATTTATATGTGTTGGGCTTATGATCCATGTTGGACCAAATGTATGTATGGACACATAAAGAGTTGGGCCACATGAACCATGGATCATAATACCCATGGGTATGGATTTGGGTTATACCCATAACCCTTGGAATCCAACATATAAATATGTACTCTTTAGCCAAAAAATGACAACACACATATTCTTGGATTTTATGAGGTGTTTTGGTGCATGGAGATTCTCTCTCAAGAGCCACCTTTGTCCTAGGTGAGTTGTGAGCCATTTGAGGCATTCATACTTTTGGTGCTAAGCTCTTAAGGCGAAATACAACAAGGTTTCAAGCTACATAAAAGGTATGTCATCCTAACTAGTATTTCATATTGTTTATGTCAATTGCATGCTAGTTATAGGCTTAATGCTTTGGAAATACCATTACATGTATAATTAGAGAACATAGATCCAAGGCATTTAGGGTTGTATGTGCACCATAGGATGTTGTAGTATACCAAAACCAATATAAACCTCCATGGACTATCCATGGATTATCTCATTGGTTTAGCCCATCTAAACAATCATGGATCATTAGCCCACACTATAAGAATCATTGATTTACATAATCAATCCCCATATATTTAATTAGTCTCTTTGATCACAAAATTAATTCCAAATTAATTCTTGATCAATACTAATTAAATAATATGATTTCTCAATTAATATATTATACTTATAATATATTAATAAATTACAAATAACCTTATTCTCAAAAATCCATCCTATCAAATTGCACTGATGAAGGCAACCCAAAAGGACCACGCTACAATCGGGTCAAGTACATCCCAGTTACAGTTATGAGCTTAGACACCAAATCCAACAGTTGTATGAATCAAGATTCATGATGAACTGATCCTTATTCCTCAAACTACATGTTTTTGTACTTTACATAATTTTGTAAATTACATCATTTTGATATTTTGAATGTTTTTATAAAAAAAATGTAATGTTATAAATGAAATGGTAAAAATGTTATTTGAGGATAATATAATCATTTTTCACATTCAGTTGGATGCAAAATAAACAACAAGTTTCAGTCAGAAGTTAACTCGGTCAGACTTCTAACCCAGTGAGTTCTAATTCAGTTAACAACTATCAAAACCTCTTACTTTGACTTGGATGAGGAATGTTAATCATTTATTGATAAACTTTATATAGAGATGAGGAGCGCCAGATTGACTCTCTTATATGAAAGGTGAGAATGGTGAAAGTTTTATCTCAAATGCGATGGGGGATACTCTTATAAGGCTGGCAAAATGAAAGCCCAAATGATATCTTGGAGATGAACCGATACCACCACGTCTTGGTTTGAAATCAAGTGACATAACCACTCATCCAACATGCTTCTAATGATTGAATATAATACAAATTAACTATGATATTCGTTTCACAAGTACAAACGATAATATCAATTAATGTATTCATAAAAATGATACTATCATCACTAGTACTCTTCATATTTAAATGTTAAAATATGTAATAAACATTATTTTTTCTTGTAAATATCACTATATGTATGCTTAAAAATATACAATCATCATCTGATAAGATATATATTTATATTTATATTTATGCTTAAAAATACACACACACACACACACACACACACACACACACACATATATATATATATATATATATATATATATATATATATATATATATATATATATATATATATCTATATATTAAGCGCGGTTCGGTTTTTTGCGGTTTTTGAGAGACTAGAAACAACAACGCACCGAACATTTTCGGTTTTTGCAAAACTTAAAACCGCACCGTCGGTTTTCATTTAGATTTCGGTTTTTCGGTTTCGGTTTATGCTGTTTTTTCGGTTTTTCGGTTTGCGGTTCGGTTTTTGCTCACCCCTAGGCCCTGCACGACATACATAAAAACACATACAATACATGCAAGTGTTACACATACATCTAGAATTCTAGTAACAATAGTCCATGGGCTGACATTGGTGCCTTCGACTTGCTAAACACAATGAGGAGACTCACCTCAAACTGGAGATAACCAAATCACATGCGCTGTTGCTACCGGGCTCCTTACACTAAACACAACCAAAGTATCCCTAATCAATAATGAAGGAAATTTCCAAAACCCAAGGTCCAATTCATATACTATCCTTTAAATGGGTAAAAGACCAATTTACCCTTCCTATATCTGACCCAACAAATCATGGCCCAAAGCCCAAAATACCCAAGGCCCAGATGGCCCAAAAAAAGAGTTTAATGAGTACCCTTCGCGTACCGGACTCATACGCCCCACGTACTACACACTGATGCCTAACGTACAACTCGAACAATATGATATCGGGAAATCATGAATTACATTGAGCGTACGCATACGTACGCCTAGCGTACTCCCTAGGTAACCATATCCCATTTTAAGAACTTAATGGTTAAGACCACAACGTCCGAACTCATATCTAACCTCTAAATGCTGTCTTGAGTCATAAAGTTCCTGACTCTATGACTTTGTATGGCTTAATAGTGTCCAAAACAAAGCTTTAGATTCATAACCTTTGCATAGAGAGGATAAAAGGACCAAGATCATATTTTTATGGTTCCTAATAGCTCCATAACTGGAAAACTTTATCCATTAGGATGATCCAAACAACCAAGATCTAGTCTTTAAGTCTCAAAGGGACCAAAAATGCATCTTTTTCAACTTAATCCATTTAGTCCAAGTCTCCAACCTTCAGATCTGAATCAATATGATGTTTAGATGGATAAAGTTTCCAACTTTACCCATAACAAGGTCACAAACTTTCAAGATCTAAACTTTATGCACTAAAGTGACCAAAAAGTGACAAATATGAAAATTAATAAGATCTATGAAACTAATGAGCAATTTTGAAGCTTTTTACTCACAAAGGTCCAAAAATGATGTAATATTGCTAGATCTATGCTTGAATCCTTCATCCATACACTTTGCCACCACCTTGTTTTTCAAGATCCCACCTTTTAATGGAGAAATAAGCTTATAAATAATGCCAAGACTCAAAATAATATAGATAAGGCTAGGGTTTCGAGATTAGACGTTGAGGAGGGATGGAGGATGAATGTAGGGAGGGTTCCAAGAGTTAATGATGCTTAAATAGGTTCCAAACCCTAAAAATTAGGGTTTTTCGCCTACCAGCGTACCTATAAGTATGCCTAGAGTACTAGAGTGATCATGCGTCTTCTATAGTCAGTACACCCACCGTACTACATGGTGTACGCCTAACATAGTGGATAAAGTCCTGTTTTTCATTTAAACTTCAAACGACTATAACTTTATCGTTTTAACTCCGATTTCGACATTCTTTATACCTAAGGAAAGGTATTGAAAGCCTCTACAACCCTATATAATTAATTTTGACTTAAAACATATCAAAATCAAATCATTAGTTCATAAAAGAAGTCTAAAAAATCACTTTTCGCGTTTTACCCTTTGACTCCAAAACACAAAACAAGGGCTTGTATCGCATAACCAATATTATCAACATCCAATAGTGTCTAAACCTTATTCCCTTGAAGCCCAAGGCCTTTACTTGATCCATTTGCTGTCTACAATCCTGAAATAAGAAACTTCTCGAAACAGGATGTTACAGCTCACAGTCGCATCATCTCTTTGTCTTTCCATTCCCGCGAACAACTGCAGGAGGGCATCATTCTTATACTCCTTCATGCATGTAACCTCCATCCGTCACTCACTCACAATAAGCTAGCTTAGAATTTGATTTTTGTTCAGATCAGTTTTACACTGTCGCTTCAATGTTTTTGGTATTCTCTCGTTCCAATGTGGTTGTGTTAATATGCGTTAATTGCTAGTTGTTTGCGTGTTTTGGTTTGTTGGGTTCATCGATTTTCTTTGCTTGTTTCGATTAGTTTGAGTTTCATTTGAATGTGGGTTGTTACAGGATATTGTTAACTAAAGTTGAGAGAGTGAGAGAAAAATGTATTTGTTTTTTTAATTAAAATAATAAGAAATCAATTAAAAGAAAATAAAAAAGAATTATCTAAGGGAATATCCAAAATTGGACAACTGATGCACCACCAAAACTTTTTGAACAAATATCACAGAATTTTGCCAACCACAAAGACTATTTTTTTTATTATTTTATTATTTTTTATTTTTATTATTATTATTTTTTTGCAATTTTGTCTAACCTTAAGGGCATACTTTTGATTGTATCTTTTATGATAACCTTAAGAACATATTGCAAGAAAAAAAGTTATTATATTATTATAAAATTTTAACTTTGTGTTTGACATCGAGTTTTTTTTATTAATTATGTCATTATATTTACAATTTTGTTACAATATCAATCAAATGATCGGTTCTCCTTATTCTCCCCGTTACCATTTTTCCCAAATTGCAATAAAGTCATTAAGTTTACCAAAATTTTGATTTAGACATCGAGTTTCAAATTGCAAGAAAGTCATTATATTACCACAAAATATCGATTTTGACACCGAGTTTTTTTCTCAGTTATGTCATTTGCATTTATAATTTTGTTACAATTTCAACCAATTGACCGATTCAAGAGATGTTATTGTGTTTTAGAATCTAGATTTTACAACAAATAAATAAGGGCCGGTCCAATGGTTCCAACTTACTTACAGGTCAGTGAAAAGGGCATGATCACCCTTTCAGGAGATCTTATTGTGATTTAGAATCTCGATTTGTACAACAAATAAATGGAGACCCCTACAACGTCGATTTAGTGGTTCGAACTCACTAAGCATCTCCTAGATCAACATTCTATGGGTCTTTATTTACTTGTTGTACAAATTGAGCTTCTAAATAAATGACATGACAATATTGTGATGTGGAAGCCAAAATTGATGCAATGTCAATCAATTGATCGGTTACCATCAATATAATAGGTTACCAAATAAATGACATGACAATATTGTGACGTGGAAGCCACGTTAGATCTTATATGGTAGAATTGAGTTTCAAAAATATGGTTTGCATCGAACCCAATTTCACATATCTTTTTAGGTCGATCCAGTGGTTCAAACTCACTTAGAAGTCAACGAAAAAAAATCTTACTCACCCTTTTAGGTGACACTTTTTTATTATAATGTTTAATGTTTAATTCATGTGAGAGTATTTCTTCACAAATGGTGTATGAAGGTGTAACATCCTATTTTTGTTAGGTAATTTAGGAAACAAATTTATTAAAAAATAATAATAAATAATAATCATGTAATTAGGATTGAATGTTTTTTAAAGATTTATATTAGTGAATAAACAAATAAAAGGCATTCGGTAAATTGGAAGTGGTTAAATAATAAATAAATTAATTAATTAAACAAATTAAATATCATAAAATAAAATAGTACTTAAAGACCATAATGAAAGATAATGATTTATTAGGGACTGGAATGTCAAGGTTTAAACTATCTTTTGCAAAGAATTTTGTTTTAAGGGTTAAAAGTGTCATTATGAAAAAGTTGGGGCTGAAACTGTAAAATTCATGTTTCTTCATGGGGGATCGACGAGATGAGCTGGGATTACCTCCTTAGGACCTAATTCTCTTAGTATAAGCTATTAAACCCATTAATCTAACCCTAAACAACATCCAGGAGGAGGTACGACCGAAGAAAAAAAAATAGAAAATATGGAAGGAATAGAGAAAAAGGGGAGCGAGGTTATGATCGGAAAAGGTGAGTTGAGGTGGAGGTCGATTAAGAGGGAGATAAGGGTGAGTTGGTGGTGCCGATTTTGATCTAAGTAAGCCATTATAATCATTGATTTTCTCATCATCTTCTTCTTATGTTTGTTTTCTTTCATCCATGCATAAACTGCCATGGCCGCGAACCATGGCCACCCAAATCGACCACCACTGGCTACCATGTTATGGTGGCAATGGGTGGTGCCTCATGCTGCTACTTATGGTCCTTGTTTTCATGGATTTTGAAGATTAAGTGAAAAGGTTGAGATATGTTCTTTTATACCTTTATACTTTGTATTGTGGGTAGTTTGATCGTCATTGACCACCACATCTCCACCATCAAACCACCATCCTTATGATGTCTAAAGGAGCTTAATGGGTTAAGTTTGAAGCTTAACCATAGTATGTGTAAAAGTGATATTTTATGTGGAATCACTAAATTAGTGCTCTTATTAAGAAATTCGGGTTAAATTGAATTACACATCTCAATATCCTAATAAGTAACCTTTAATTATGTTAAAAGTGTTGAATTAAAATCTTAACCATTAAGTCCTTAATAGAGCACCAAAAGTGACTTAAAAGTTAATATGACCTAAATCTTAGAATCTGTTCTTCAACTTCTAAAAATCATACAAGGCAATCAAAACACCTAAAAATCATGAGACTTAGTTTTATGGAAAGTTTAGTGTGTCTAGTTTCTCCAAACTTTGAATCACTTTTTGTAATTCCAAATCCTTAAGGGTTATAATTGGCAATCTTCTCAGGCTGGTCTATGTTGTCACATATTTCAATCATTGTCTTCTAAAAAGCATACTAAATTCATTAAGATTCCAAATATCAAAATTATAGTGCCTATAGTTAGATATGGATGTCTAATTTCCTCCATATCAAGGGATTGATGAAATTCCCAGTGAATTGGTAGAGTTTATTCCAAGAGTGTTGAGTGCTCCTGAAAGTGACAGCTTAAAGTTACTAACTTGTAAAATTAATATAAAATCAACCCAAATCATTAGAATGATATCCTTATATTTCTGAAAAGATAAAGGAGGAAACTTTACCAACATAATTTTATCAGAATTTAATGAGTTGAAAGGTAATAAAACAGGTCCCGAACAGCACACGACAATCAAAGAGAAAATAAGTAAATATGTACATAAGTTTTACAAGGGTAATACAACAAAACACAAGCTAAATGATGTCATAATTTTTGTGTAGGTTCTCTGAAAGGAAAGGATCCATCTAGCTACTGCTAGCTACAAGTTCATGGAGGTGACTTACACTAACTCTCCTATTATGTAGGCATCACTTGTTTCATGTTATTGTTCATGGATACCGTAATCTGGTAGAGTGAACAAGGAAAGGAATATTGTGGTTTGTTCTCTAGTGAGACAAGTTGCACTCTTATATCTTATTTCCCTATTAGGGTGTGTGTGTGTGTGGGGGGGGGTTAGTTACCAAAAGGGGGAGCAAGGTTATGGTTGGTACCAACAATATATGTTACGAATGTTTATGTCTTATGTATATGTGAAATGTTCTTCTATGTGTATGTAAGTGATCTATATAATGGTATAGTAATGTGTATAATCACCAAGCTTTATGCTTGCTCGTTGTTACTTTAAAAATTTCAGGATCGTTAGGTACTGATAAGGGAAAGAGATCAGCGTGACTACAAACGACATTCTCTTAAAAGATTTTTGAAATATTTATATTATATTTTGAACATGGGATGTTTTCTACTTCCGCAATGTTTTTAGAATTATTATTTTATAAATGTGGTTGAATATCCTTGAAAGCTTTAATTATATTTTTAAAAAGGCAACGAATGGCTTTACTTTGTTCTATTTAAAAAAAAATGGGTCGTTATAGAAGGTCGATCTGGTGGTTCAAACGCACTTAAAAGTCAGTGAAAGGGCGTACTCACTCTTTCAGAATATTTTATTGTGGTTTAGAAGCTCGATTTGTATAACAAATAAAAGAAGACCCCTACAAGGTCGATCCAACAGATGCTTAGTGAGTTTGAACCACTAAATCGATCTTGTAGGGGTCTTCATTTATTTATAGTACAAACCAAGCTTCCAAACCACATTAACATCTCCTGAAAGGGGGGCTATGCCCTTTTCGTTGACTTGTAAGTGAGTTTGAACCATTCGATCGACCTTATTTATTTTTTGTACAAATCGAGCTTCGAAATTACAATAGCATCTCCAGAATTGGTCAATTGGTTGACATTGCAAAAAAATTGTAAATGTAATCACATAATTTAGAAAAAAAACTATGTGTCAAAATCAAAAATTTGTGGGAATATAGTGACTTTTTTGACATTTGAAACTTGGTGTCATAATCGAAAATTTGGTAAACTTTATGAATTTGTTGCAATTTGAGAAAAGTGATTACTGAGAGAACAGGGAGAACCAGTCATTTGGTTGATATTGAAACAAAATTGTAAATATAGTGACACAATTAAGAAAAAAATCGGTGTCAAAATCGAAATTTTATGGTAATATAGTGACTTTCTTGCAATTTTCCCTAATCTTAATTCTTATAAAAGTCGTAGATTATCGGTTATGGACCCCATTTAAACAAAATAATTATCATGATTCCCATATTCACTTCAGATACCCTCACCTTAGCCATCCAGAATCTTGGTGAGAAAATAAGCATCAAATGTCATGTGCATGGGCAGATTCAATATGCAACATGGGCTACTCCTCAAAATTTCTTGTCAAATGTAAATTTAGTGAAAATTAGTCGAACATCCATCACAAATCCGTTGGCACTCCATCACAAAGTCTGATAATTTAAATATAGTGTAAATTTGTCTGCTTAGTGACGATTTTGTGACGGAAACTGCCGTCGGAAATGCGTTTTTTTTCTAGTAGTGCAACCTCTATTTTTTTTTGCAACCCCAAAATTTTCTTTTTGGCTTTGCACTGGCCATGTGTGTCACACATACACAACAATTAATCTATTTCAAGAGACCCCTCTACAACCAACATGCTACATTTTTCTACACACTAAACTAAACGTGAAAATGGACAATCTGCCAAAAGGTACCTCATACCTAAGTAAGACTGTTCAGGCTAAGATATTATTAGTTTGATTAAGTTTGGTAGGTGTCATACCACACTTTTGCAATGCCATGCCATTTTTTACCTCACCGCACAAAACTGGTGGGTGTCATACCACATCCACCATAATACACATTTTTATGCATGAAGTACAACATTTGTAGGACTACCTTTTTCCCATGCGGTAAAGTTGTAACAAACTGTATGCATACCACACTTTTGTTTTGGGGGTCGGTGTGTTGTTTACCGCATAACACACTATACCACAGTATGTGGTAAGAGGTGAACCGTATGGTCTAACTAACATGAGGAAGACAAAGATGTTGAACTTTATGGACAGTTGGAAGTGGGAAAAGCCATTCCATTATCATTTTTGCATGTTTTCTATACACATCAGAAGAGAACAAACATATATAATCCTAGACTAACTAATGGGGAATTATCGACATAAGTCCCTCAACTATACATAAATGAAAATCAAAACTAGCACCCATAAAAAAACTCAAGGAGGATTTCCAGCAATGGGCTTGAGTTTGTGAACAAGATTAGAGAAACGTCATGGATAGAGAGCTTTGGTAAATATAGTTGCATTATGATCATTTGATGGTAGTGAAAGAAGGAGAATAGAGTGACCGACATGGTGGCGAGTGAAATAACATTCGATCTCAATATATTTTGTGTTCTATTGAAAAACATCATTATGGGAAATACTTATTGCATTACGGTTGTCACACCAAAAAACAGTATGAGACGACTAAAGAGCACCCATATAAAAGAGAAGCCACTGTAACAATACTAGTTCTTGAGTAGTGTCGACAAGAAGTCTGTACTTAGCTTTGGTACTTGATTTGGAAGTGAGGGACTACTTCTTACTATACCAAGAAATATGTGACTCGCCAAGAAAGAAAAAATAGTATGTTGTTGAACATCGATCAATGAATTCACCATCCCAAACAACATCTGAAACACATGAAGCTCAAGAGACGATGGAGAAGGGAAGTATAACCCATGGAACATGGTGCCTATTATGTATCTTAAAATTTTCAAAACAAAAACTAATGAGAAGTACAAGGAGCAGCCATAAACTGACTAACAATGTGAACTGCAAATTCCAAATAGGGACGAGTGAGTGTAATATAGACTAGAGATCCCACCAACTAATGGTATCATGTGGGGCCAGGAAGAAGTGATTCATCATTGAGTGTGAGTCGAAAGTTTGGCTTAAGAGGTGTAGAAGAGATCTTTGAGTCAGTGAGACTTGCACGAGAAATAAGATCAGAGGCATACTTGGCTAGATAGATATAATGTCTTGATCAAGTACCTCCAATCCTATGAAGTAGTGAAATGGTACAAAATATTTCATCTCAAAATGTCGATGTAGAGAGTATTTAATAAAGACAATGCCATAAATATCACTACCTCTGATAATCATGTCGTTGACATATAATAAAAGAAGTATAGTACCAGCATTAGTAGTTTTGGTGAAGAGTCTAAGATCATAATTGCTAGCAATAAAACCTAATGAACAAACAGTAACACTAAATTTCTCAAACCAAGATCGAGGGGCTTGTTTAAGCCCATAAAGACATTTCCATAGGGGACAAGCATAACCAGGAGGGTGTTGAACCCTGGTGATAGTGTCATGTAAACCTCTTTATATAGGTCCCCATATAGAAAAGCATTCTTCATGTCCATATGGTAGAGTGGCCATTGACAAACAACAACAATGACAAGAAGACTACGAACAAAAGTAACATAAACCACCTGTGTGAAGGTTTCTTTGTAGTCAATTCCATACTCTTAAGTATAACCTTTGGTGACAAGTTTGGCTTTGTAACAATCAACCGAACCATCAGATCTGGTCTTGACCTTATAGATCCACTTGGATCCAATAACACTTTTTTTCAGGAGGAAGTGGAACTATCTCCCAAGCACGATACTTGTCAAGATCCAACAATTCTTCTAACATACATTGCTGCCAAAGAGGATTATTAGAGGCTCCCTTGTAGGAGATACATTATCAAGTCCCTAGTCTAGTAAGTATAGCATTTGGTGTAGGCTAGCTATAATGATTTGGACCGATCACTTCCATGTGTCACACTATGATTTCTTTTGACTCTTGGATCATTGTTGCGATTTGACCGATTTTCACGCTGCCATTTACACCCTTATGGCGTTGTTTTTAATTTCCCGTCCCCGTGGTTCCCTCAACATATTTCTATTTTTTCCATGTTTATCTTTCATGCATTCGATTATGTTACTTCCTTGTTTCTCTCTTTTCTTCTATCATTCTTTATCGGTCGAAAAGAAAAAGGGATCCCCTTCCTAGAACTGTTCCATATGTTGATGAATTTCAACGCTTTTATGACATGTGTGGGTGCTTTCTTGAGGATGGTATGGAGTTTTGTGCTCCAGGCTCCATGTTTTCGCTGCCTCCCCCCGTGAAAGTTGGTGCCTACATGAAAATCTTCAATATTGACTTCCGCCTACTGATCACTAACTTCCACGACAAACTTCTTCAAAAGAATGGATGCAATATCCAATCCTAATGATGGTAGTAAGATGGTAGCCTTCGAAATGATCTGCCAATCCCAAGGTTTCTCCCAGATTTCTATATCTTCAAGTAGTATTTTCGCTTCAATGCTATTGGGGATAACTTCAATTTCTCTACTATCAGGGAGGTCATATCCTTGTTCCAAATGTGAAGGGTCCCAAGAAATGGTAAGACAAGTGGGTATAGGTAAACACCTCCCAGACTGGCCAGGGTTATTTCCGTTCTGGGGGAATTTATGTAACGTCCCAAAAATACTAAGTAAAATTTTTTGTTTTTAAGTCAATCAAAACCACGAATCATTCATTTCAAAACCCATCAAAGTACAATAATGTATAACATGATTAGCAGAGCACAAATCATATCATAAATGCAGAATATTGGTGGATGCGATGAAATCATGTCGAGCTCTTCCCCTTGGAACCGGAAGTACCAGAAAACCATAAACATAAAACCGTAAGCATAAATCTTAGTGAGTGCTCCAAAATACCACATATCATACATACATCGGGCCCCGCCCAGTATTCATTGGGCCCCGCCTGTAATACATAATGGGCCTCGCCCGACATACATAACATGAAAGAGTCACAAAGACAATTAGTATCCTACAAACATAATCCAGTGGGCCGAAATTGATGCCTTCAACCCATGAGTACAGTGAAGAGACTCACCTGACTCATGAAATTAGCTAATCCTCAACTCAATGCCCCGCAACAGCTACTACAACTCTCCTATCACAACATACAATGTAACACCCCAAAAATTCAAGCCAATTTAAAACCATTAAGTCATTACAGTTTACTTTCAAAATAATTTAAACATCAGAGTATCCCCAGAATCAATCATGAAAATGTAAGGAGGTGCACGATCACGCCTTCGCCTTCCCGCGATCATCCGAATACCTGAAACAATAATCGATAAATGTAAACTCGAAGGCTTAGTGAGTTACCCCCAAAATACCAACCCATACTAACCAGAACCAATATCATATCAATACAAATACAAAACAACATGCATAATGAGCCTTCAGCCTGACTGGACCGCCTCGCAGGCCTTCAGTCTATCTGGACCGCTCTCCGAGCCTTCGGCACGTCTGGACCGCCTCGTAGGGCCTTCAGCCTATCCGGACCGCTCGCCGGGCCTTCGGTCTTACTATCATACCATCATGGGTCTGTAGTCTATCCGGACCGCCCTGGGTATGTTGGCCTTCAGCACAAAGTAGGACCGCCTCAACCCAACCCCCAATCAAACAAACATATGCACATACATATCATACACTAGCATATATAACAGTCAACCGATCTAACAGATCAAATAGCATAGCATCATCCTATACCCATGATACTGACCTAACCAGGTCACCAACATATGTACAGATAATCATACGGATCTAACAGATCACATAGCATAGCAACATCCTATAACCAGGATACTTAACATATATACAGATAATCATACGGATCTAACAGATCACATAGCATAGCAACATCCTAAAACCAGGATACAATCATAAAGGGCCGGCCTTGGTGCCGTAGACGCTGTTGATATAGTGAGGAGAACTCACCTGTCACTGCTGAAGTCCCGCAGAATAAACTCCAGCTGCTGGTTGACAGCTTCCCGGACTGTCAACATCAAACAATACCCAATTAATAATTGGGTCCCAAGCTTAAAGTCCAACTCACACTCCAAAAGCCCAAAAGTCAAGTAATGGGCCAAGGCCCAACATATGGCCCAATTTTCCAAATTGGGCCCGACCTCTACATGGTCTTTCCTTAACGCCCATCCAATTATTCCAGTCTAATTCCCATGGCCCAATATCACATAATCGTAAAGGCCCAATTATGGCCCATCTATGGCCCAATTTTCCAAATTGGGCCCAAGTCCTCACATGGGCCTTATCCTAAAGCCCATCTAATTACTTTGGTCCATTAACTTGTTCTCGGATGGTCCATCAATAGTCCAACCACCAAAACCCTATAGGAAGGCCCAACTCAAGGCCCAAGTGAAATTAGGGTTTCACATAAAATGATGATTAGGGTTAAGTGTTTCTCACTTAACCCATTAAGAATTTAACCCACTAAGGACTTAATCCACTAAGGACTTAATCCATTAAGTCCAATGTTGCTTAGAGTAATTTTTGCCAATGATTATTATTTAATATTTCAAGTTATTAAATAATTCTCGTGTGTCCCGGTTAATTCCCCAAATTTGGGTTTTATTGGCATTAGGGTTTTCCAAACCCTAATTAGGGTTTCCAACCCATACACTAGCTCATTTATCAATTTGTTGGGGTTTTAGGTCAATTAGGGCTTTATTGGGCCTATTAGGCCAACTAGAATATCATTAAGCCCATTAGGGTTTTATTGGGTCAATTAGGGTCCATTAGGGCTCACAAGGCCCATTAGGGTTTCAAGCACCCCAAACGAATCAAACTCAACGAGGCGAGCACACCACCACCCGACACGGCGGCCGGTGGCGGCAGCCACCACTTCATGGTGGTGGTTTTCAGTTTTCCTTTCATTATTCCAATTTGTAATTACACTTTACAATGCTAAATATCAAATAAACACACACACCTACTAACACACACACATAAACACGGTGGTTCATGGTGGCAACCACCACCTCATGGTGGTGGCGGTGGCTGTTCTCATTTTCCGACCAAGCTACACACACACCACGATAACTTCTTGCAATAGAATCTGGCCACCCACCTGGTGGTGGTTGGCGACGGCGGAAGCGGCGGCCATAGCTGCTTCACTATGGCAGCCACCACCTCACGGTGGTGGCGGTGGTTCCTTTGGTTCCCAATCACGCAGCGACACCCGCCAACAAGCAGCCAACCCGCAAATCAGTGACACTCTTTAATGGAAACAACAACAGCGACGCTATCGGCCGGAGATAGCGGCGACGATGGCGTAACAGCAGTGGTGGTGGCGATGCGATACGGTATCCGGCGGCTAGAGAGTCGCGTATGGACGACATAACAGGCGACGGCGGTTGAAGCAATAGTGGAAGAAAAAGAAAAGGGCGGGGGTGCTTCAACTGGTGAGAACGGTGGCCACAACGGTCCACCACTCGATGACCACCGGCGAGTTCCAACGTCGTTGGCAGTGGAGCGGTTAACGGCACAAAATAGCGGCGACGGCAGTGCTCCGATTGCAAAGTATCGGTGGTGGATGAGGCCTCTCACGGCAGCGACTCAAGAAGGAGAAGGAGGAGAAGAGCAGAAGTACGGAGGTGTTGTCGTTGGGTGCTCATCGGAGACGACATAGCGGCGGCGCCGGCGAGGGGGTCATAAGGATGGAGGGATGCGGCTGTAATATGGTTGATTAGGGTTAGGGTTTGTAAAAGATGACGGATTTTATACCCGGTCACATGAGGTCTTTTGCCATAATTCCATTTCAGTCCCTCCCATCAAATTCTTTTCAACTTATGCCCAAAACTTACCCTTTAGCCCCTGATTCCATAATTTCCTTTCATAATAAGTCCCGAAGTTACCAATCAGCCCCCTAAGTCTTCAAATCTTTTCAATTTAAGTCCATTAATTACCAAACGCACCCTGACTCCTGAAATCCTTTTCAAATTAAATCCAAAACTTACACTTTTAACCCCAAACTTCTAAAATTGTAACAATTAACCCTCGAGACCAACACCTTGCTATATTATTACGGATTTTATGGCTACTATTAATTTATCAATTTACTCATTTATTTTATTTAATAAATGGGGTGTTACAACTCTCCCCAACTTAAATTAGATTTTGTCCCCGAAATCATTCCTTACCATTCCTTACGAGCCAAACCACTCAAGTAACATCGTCACCATCCTGGCACACCCTAGCCTTCCCAGGGTAGCCATGACCAATCTTCGTATAGCCCTAAATCCGCAGTTGAACGAATTTCTCACAACGAGAGCACATCTACTTCGTCCGAAATCTGCTGTCTCAAGATGGTCTGATTCCTTGACAGACCGCTCATACTGAATCATTATTGTTGAATCCAGTCTGTTTATCCCTTAACTGACTACTCAACTTCTAATAGTTTGAGGTTCCCACTATAAAACAAGATCACAGACCTAATTATCCCTGCAGAGCACTTATACTTGGTCATGGCTCAGCTAATCCCGCTGTGAGCGTCTTCTCAATTCCCAATCAACCAGCTATCCCGTCTGTACTTGCAACCTAAATCACAAATACTAATACTGCCCAAACGCTGAATCTGCCCGAACACTGAAATGCTTGAAGCATTATGTTGCCACATGGCTGCTTCCCAAAAGCTACCGAGACCTCCTGGGTCTCAATTCGCTCGCCAATCATCTGAAATATCGGGTTCCGGCCCGGCTGCGGAGCCAAAGGACTCCCACTTAGTCGCCCCACACGACTTTCGAACGCAATCCTTCTCTGGAACTAGTTGCCACTAGTTATCATGCCACTGAGGCTCTAACAACTTTCTGATCTAACCGATCGGGTCCATGCGTCACATCCTGACGTCACCAAATCCAAGGCTAAAAGTGATTGCTACCTGACCAACGGTAGACTTATATCACAAATGACCTTAAGCAATTCCTTACTTCCTTTGTCTCTTAACTGTAGTGGCGTTCCTACAGTCTTATCGTTGGCTTAACCAGATCTAATTCGTCTGGCTAATTCCGAAATTCAATCCGTGGGTTTCCATATCCTCACTGCTGCACCCGAACTGGTGGGTACTACTATTCTTTCCGCGTCCTAACAACGCACTCATGCTATCTACTAACCTAGTGAATGCTACGGCTACACCCGCAGACTTACAACACTCTAGCACTAACTGACTGCTAGTGAATGCTACGGCTACCCCCGCAGTCTTACAACACTTCCCATGCTAACTGACAACTAGTGAATGCTACGGCTACCCTCGCAGTCTTACAACACTTCCCATGCAAATTGACTACTAGTGAATGCTACGGCTACCCCGTACTCTTACAACACTTTCCAAACCAGGTCAAACACGCACTCGAGCGATACGGTATCCGGCGGCTAGAGAGTCGCGTATGGACGACATAACAGGCGACGGCGGTTGAAGCAATAATGGAAGAAAAAGAAAAGGGCGGGGGTGCTTCAACTGGTGAGAACGGTGGCCTCAACAGTCCACCACTCGATGACCACCGGCGAGTTCCAACGTCGTTGGCAGTGGAGCGGTTAGCGGCATAAAATAGCGGCGACGGCAGTGCTCCGATTGCAAAGTATCGGTGGTGGATGAGGCCTCTCACGGCAGCGACTCAAGAATGAGAAGGAGGAGAAGAGCAGAAGTACGGAGGTGTTGTCGTTGGGTGCTCATCGGAGACGACATAGCGGCGGCGCCGGCGAGGGGGTCATAAGGATGGAGGGATGTGGCTGTAATATGGTTGATTAGGGTTAGGGTTTGTAAAAGGTGATGGGTTTTATACCCGGTCACATGAGGTCTTTTGCCATAATTCCATTTCAGTCCCTCCCATCAAATTCTTTTCAACTTATGCTTAAAACTTACCCTTTAGCCCCTGATTCCATAATTTCCTTTCATAATAAGTCCCGAAATTACCAATCAGCCCCCTAAGCCTTCAAATCTTTTCAATTTAAGTCCATTAATTACCAAACGCACCCTGACTCCTGAAATCCTTTTCAAATTAAATCCAAAACTTACACTTTTAACCCCAAACTTCTAAAATTGTAACAATTAACCTTCGAGACCAACACCTTGCTATATTATTACGGATTTTATGGCTACTATTAATTTATCAATTTACTCATTTATTTTATTTAATAAATGGGGTGTTACATACAAGGCCCAACCTTAGTATATACCCTGAATCATCAATATTAACCTAAAAGTCAACCCATGCTAAAAGTCCACTATCAAAGTCAAGGTCAACAACCCACAATGTCAACTATCAAGCTTCACGTCGTGACCAACCCTTGGTCACGTCGTGAGATTCCACTTGGCCCGATTCCAACTCGATTTGCTCTAACTCAGCCAACTCAGTCATGGATAATCATTTGAGTTGACCTCATGACATGAACATCCTTCTGTCACGTCGTGAACCCCAAAAGGCTCAGCAGAAAACAGGTTCTTTCATTCTCACGACACGAGACCTTATGTCTCACTTCATGACCACATTCTAAAGCAAAAATCCAAAGATGAAGTCCTTAATCCATGAAGATATTATACCCAAGATTCTCATGCATGGATCTAAAAATCAACAAATTCCTAGATCTAAACAATATCATACCCAATGGACCCTCAGGATGCATAAAGTTGCCAACTTTATGTATTCCTTCCATTCAAACTTGCTTGGAAATGAAAGAAATAGAACAACAACCTAGATCTAACCACTTTAAGCAATAAATTTTGAGTCGTTACCACTTACAAAGGTCCAGTAACAAAATGAGATGATGCTAATGATGTTTCCTTGCAAGCTCCACAAATAGAACACCTTCTCTCTTTCTTCTTCTCTTCTTCTTCTTCAAGCCAATAAATGCTCCAAAAGGCCAAGAATCATCAAGGAATTAGGTATTGGGTTTCTCTGAGGTAAAAGGGGAGTTGGAGGCTGATAATTAACCCTAAAATCAACTTAGAGTGGCTTAAATATGAATGAAACCCTAAAATCTAATGGGCTTGGGCTGCCACATGTCTCACGTCATGGGCCCTTGTGTCTCACGTCGTAAGGATGGTCCAAAACGCGATTCATGTATCTTGATTGTCACGTCGAGACACCCGATTTTCTCCAAAAATCAACATTTAACTCCTTGAAACCCTAAATCGATACATCCTGGAAAATGGATGTTATAATTGATGATATGAATAGGAAGTTGTTTCATCATAACAAAGAGGTGGTGTGGATTCTAGATGACTTTCAAGTGATGTTGGACGAATATCTTAAGTGGATATAGTTGGGACTGGGATGAGTTCTTCTTGAGACTACTATTAGTTTCTTTTAGTTTTTTCCTTATAACATTTGTTTTTGCTAACATGTAAATCTCGATTGTTCATTAATAAGCATCATCTAAGACTAATATTAGTTTCTTTAAGCTTTTCCTTTTTATCTATTTTGCCACATTAATATACATTTCTAAATTTACTTAATAATTATTATTTTTTTAATAAAGTTTATGTATTTAAACATATATATTTTGTATAAAAATTGCAATCCACGTTAATATACATTTCTAAATTTACTTAATAATTACTAATATACATTTCTAAATTTACTTAGTACTTATTATTTTTTAAAAAAGTTTAAAGTAAACTACGAATTTGACCCCTCTGGTTAGCAAAAAAGTTTGGATGGAGTCCAAAAAGTTTTCAACTTGCACCACTGGTCCAAAACCACAAACTTTCCGTGGATTTAGTCCCTGAACAATTTGAGTGACTCTTTTACTTTTTCATTTGTTTTTTTTATTAATTTTTAATAGAAAAATAAACAAAACCCACCCACCCAACCCTCCCACACCCACCTTACCCCCACCCTTACGCTCACTCATTAACTCTTCTCAATATCTTGTTCTTCGTCATCTCTTCCGCCGACAAATTAATGTTGAAACCCCTGCCTTCTCTCCGAAGAGGAATTGCCAGAGCCGGAGATTAAATCCATCGCATCTCGTTGGAGCCAAATATGAAGTCCACTACAGTTTGTCGGAGCCGCCGCCTCCCACACCTCTCCTCTACCCTCTCTCACTTCCTGGTCTTATCCCTCTCACCATCATTGCCACTTCATCTCCTCCAGCCATAGCTCTACACCCACTTCATATCCTCTGGAAAGGTGAGATCTAAAACCCTAGAAACTATACAATGTAAAAAATTTAAATCTTTTAGATTGGTCATGTCTACCTCCCTAACCTCTATTCTTCACCTCTATTCAGGGTGTAACGCTCGCGTTTCTGGCTAAGCATTATTATGATAATGTAATAGTTTGGGTCAACAATTATAACCTATTTTACGTAGTGAAGAAGAATTATTTGAGTATTAGGTGATTTATGTACAGTATATGTGCTTGTAACGATATAATAAAGTAGGTATAAAATACGCGTCTAAAATAAAATAATAATTAGACCCAATATCTTTGAATAAAGTTGAAGTAGTCGTAAGAAGGATTTTGGAGATATAAGGAGCGTTGAAATCCTACTTATAAGGAAGAAGTTATGATCTGTCGAAGTTTTGTGATTAAACGGCACGACTCCGCGTATCGTAAAAAGTTAATTTTTGACGAAATACCTTTTAGCCTTAGTGATCTAAACGGAAGTCGTAGTAGACGTTAAACCGAGAACGTGCGTATAGAGAACGTTTAAATCAAACTTCGTTAGAGGAAGTTATGATTTTTCTAAGATTGAGCATAGCAGTACACAACCCAGAAATCGAATTTTAGACCGATCGATTATTAGCCGACACAACCTAAACAAGAATTGAAGATATCGTTAATAGGAGCTCAATGATATAAAGACAGTCCAGAACGGACATTGGATGACAAAATTATGAATTTTTAACGGACTTTAACCGTCTAAGCCTGTTAAAATATAAATTCAAAAATAAAGTCAAAATTAGCCGATGGAGTCTAAACGAAAGTTGTAGATCTCGTCGATAGCTATGTGTGGATATAAATAACGTCAAAAATGGAGCTTGTATGCGAAAGTTACGGACTTCAGAAGATAATTGATTTTCGGATTAACCAGCGAGTGACATGTGGCAAGATCTAGGCCACAACTTCTTCCCTACGGCTTGGAATGAGATCGCAACACCTGGACGGAGTACGCCCAGCATAGCTAGTGAGTACGCCTTGTGTACGCACTTCCTCCAGCCTATAAATAGAGCTTGTTTTTCACTCAAAATCTCACACATTCTCAACCAATTCTCTCCCAAACACCCCCAAAGCCTCTAAGATTTTATCTAGCACCTCCTAGGTGTTAGTAACGAAGCCCAGAGCGCGAGAAAGCCAAGACAAGAAGAGCTTTCGGCTCAGAAGTTCTGCCCGCGCAGAGTCCGGTTTCTCGCTAAATCACCTTTAAGTTGAGTTATGCTTACCGTACTTTAGGTATAACTTATGTTTAAGTTCATTATCATTATTATGAACCTATAAACAAGATTTATCAGTATTCAAAGTCGTTATACTGATTGATCTACTTACGAAAGAGGTGTCTAGAATGGTCACGTTGGCTTGGTTGTTGAATTTCAGAAAGGCTATATGTCGAAATGGTCCTGCCTCCCAACTATCCTGCTTCGCTGATCTTTACTTGATAGATCTTTAAGTAGACTTTGAGTTAATGATGAATCTAGACTAATAATTAGTTGCAATAAATAATAGACTACGACTTAGTGATAATGACACTAGGTTACGTCAAAGGAAAAGACAGTTTCTAGAAGCGACGTGCTGCCCGAATTTCGAGTCCTCACTTTAACAAGTGAGTGCATAGTTACTTTCATCTTACACATAAATATGAAGTATTTAATATAACTTACATACTATATGTGCCTATTATCGATGTTCCTGATATCTATGTTGGATGAACGATTTATACATGTTTTACTTGATTTAAACTGTATATGTATTTTATACATATAAATATGTTGGGTAAAAATGGATAGATGATATAGATGATGAAAGATGTAATAAATGATGAGAGGCCTTGATGTTAAAGATGATCCAGTCATCTAGCGGAGCATAGATGACAACCACAGACTATTGTAGATAGTCTAGTGGAATGCTGGCAGGCTCGCAACCTGTAGGTGTTTGTGAACGACGTGTTCACCAGGTGTACTCCACCCCCCTCATTGTTGCCTTACTGACATATATTGATGAGGAATCACTAAGCATCATTATCAATCCTGAGGATAATCCTTAGGCTAGGTTCCTTAAATTAGATGCTTTAGGGACAGAAAGTGAGGATAACGGGAACGGTTAATCGGATTGAATGATTTGATGAAATTAAAGAACTTAATTATTGTGGGTTGAAAACCCTATGTGCTCACTAGGCTCGCAAGCCTGACCCACTCATTTTCTTGTATTACAGGTAGTGGCACAAGAGCACCAGTGTGATGATCAGATGAGAGAATTATGGATTATAGGCTGGTAGAATAATAGATGTTGTAAGGCCTGTGTTATTTTCCGTTTATGCTTATGTACTGTATTGACGATGACATCCCAACGTTTTTAATATAAGAAAAATACTTTTCTTCGGAAATGTTTTGATAATATCTTTATCATATTTTTGGGAACAAATTCCACAATATTATTCTTCAAAAGGATACTTTGATTTTAAATAAAGCATAAAAAATCGGTTTTTTCTGGTCGTGAAATTGGGGATGTCACAGTTGGTATCAGAGCATTAGTAGAAGCGAACTGGGAATTTGTAGGATTTCTAGACTTAAACTTAGAATTCTAAGCGATGATTGTGAGATGAGTGTCTACTATATTTAGGAAATATATAGACACGGGCACTAGCTTATTTTAGGAAAGATTCCTAAATTGCTTTTATATGCTAAATGATTTATATAAAATGCCTTATATGCCTTATGATGCTATTATTTGCTCGGATCTATGGTCTATTGCTGACCGGATCTGGAAACTTTATGTGTTCAGATTTCTAAACATTTATTTATGATATTACAACTAACATGTAACTTTTCGGAGAGACAATGAGGATTTAAACGTCTATCGTAAATAAAGATCTTAATTCTCCTGCTTTGGTGTACAAATCGACATGGTGAGAACTCGCAGTGGATTAGGGAACGCTAATGGAAACCTGTAGCCTGAGCCACGAGTGATTGAGCGTGCACCAGAGGTAGCAGCTGCACCCGAGCTAATTACGATGGCAGGAGTCCAAGCAATGATTCGGGATATGATGGCCGAACAAAGGGAGGAGATGAGACAAATGTTACATGATAATAGGGATGAACCTACCATACCAGTTGTGCAACCTGAACCGAATGAGGGGCATTCAGTAGAAGGAAACTATAGTAGAACTGTTAGTCAAGCTGAACCACAAGTGGTGAGAAGAAATAACCAAGATGAAGGAATTGAAAGGAACAAATGCAAGTATAAAGACTTTACGACTTGCAAACCATCAACTTTTACTGGGAAAGAAGATCCAATCTGAGTTATGGACTGGATCTCTGAGATGGAGCTAGCTTTCATAACATGTGGTTGCAAGGGCAAGCTATAAACCACTTATGTTGTGCGTCAGTTTAGGGGTGGGGCTATTCGTTAGTGGAACACTTTGGGAAAGAACATAAGCCCCAATGAGCCACTACAACTGACATGGGCAGAATTCTTGGTATACTTTAAACGTAAGTTCTACTCAACCCAAAACATGCTAGAGCTGGAGAACCAGTTTCTGACATTGAAAAAGGACAACATGTCCATTGATGAGTATACCATTTACTTCACAGACAAGATGGGTTTGCTTTGCGTATCGTCCCTGACGAGCTAACGAAAGTCGATAAGTATACGAAGGGACTACCATGGGAGTACATTGTGCTAGTAGGCCATACACCTACTCTTGAGGCCGTCATATGGGTTGCTAAATCTGTTGAATAAATGATCAAAGACACAAGCGCCAACAAGGTTGAAGTTGGCGAGAAGAGGAAATTTGAGGGATCTTCAAGGTCCAACAAGAAAAGAAAGTTCTCAAAGTCTGGTTCTAATAAGTTTGGAGGAGGAGGAGGAGGAGGAGAAGCAAACTGGTGTGAGAAGTGCAAAAAGAAACACTCTGGAAGATGTGGCGAGGAGGTGACTTGAATTAAGTGCGGGAAGACTAGGCATTATGCCAACGAGTGTACATTCAACAAGAAGGTGTGTTACGGATGTAATGAAGAAGGGGATATTTCTAGGGACTACCCGAAGAAGAAACAGGCAGCAAGGCCTAATCTGCCGCCAAGGCCAAAGGCAAGTTCATTCCAAATGACACTGGAAGCAACAAGGGATGAAGCAGATGTCGCTTTAGGTATCTTTCTTGTAAATGGATTGCCTGCCAATGTATTGTTTGATTCTGGAGCAAATTACTCCCTTATATCGCATAAATTTGGTGGAATACTAGCATTGCCTATAAATAAACTTGATAACGCTCTAGTTGTAGAAGTTGCTAGTGGAAAATTCATACTTGTTAGCGATTGCATTAAAAACATCATCATTGACTTGAACGGGAATAAATTCCACGAAGAGTTGTTGCCCATTGAGTTGAACGGTTTCGACATAGTACTAGGAATGGATTGGCTCAGTGCGAACGATGCCGGGATACTATGTAGGAAGAAGATGGTGAGAGTAAACCCACCTGGAAAAGAGTCGTTTATGGTGTACGGGGACAAATGTAGAGTGAATTCTGGAATCATTTCCTTGATGAAAGCTAAAAAGTGTTTGTCCAAAGGATGTACATCATACTTGGCATTTGTGATCGACGCAAAGAAGGAGAAGAATGAAATGAAAAGAATACTAGTGGTGTGTGACTATATGGAAGTCTTTCCTGAAGATCTTTCTAGATTTCCCCCTGATAGACAAGTAGAGTTTTGAATAGACTTGTTGCTAGGATCGACGCTAATAGAGAAAGCACCATACCGATTAGCACCGATGGAGATGAAAGAGCTTATGATGCAACTTCAGGAGTTGTTGGACAATGGTTTCATTAGACCTAGTTCTTCACCCTAGGGAGCTCCGGTGTATTTGTGAAGAAGAAGGATGGAAGCTTAGAATGTGCTTAGACTATAGAGAACTGAACAAGGCAACGATAAAGAACAAGCATCCACTGCCAAGGATTGATAACCTGTTCGATCAGCTACAAGGTTCAAGCTATTTCTCAAAGATCGATCTTAGGTCAGGATATCATCAGTTGAAGGTGAGAAAGCTGAGAGAGCAAGACATCGAGAAGACCGCATTCAGAAGGAGATACGAACACTATGAGTTCTTAGTTATGTCGTTCGGACTAACCAATGCTCCAGCAGCATTTATGGATTTGATGAACAGGGTTTGTAAACCATTCCTCAATAAATCAGTAATAGTGTTCACCGATGACATTCTAATTTACTCGAAGAGCCAACAAGAGCATGGTAAGCACTTGCGAGAAGTATTAGAAGTTTTGAAGAAGGAGAAGCTGTACGCAAAGTTCTCCAAATGTGATTTTTGGATTCAAGAAGTCCAATTCTTCGGTCATGTGGTTAACCAGGAAGGAAAAATGGTTGATCCAGCAAAGATTGAAGTTGTGATGAAATGGGAATGACCAAAAAGTGCCAATAAGATTCGAAGCTTTCGGGGATTAGCTGGATATTACTGGAGGTCTATCCAAGGCTTTTCTTTGATAGCTGCTCCACTAACAGCTTTGACCCATAAAGGAGCTACGTATACATGGAGCGTGAAACACGAAGAAGCGTTTGAGAAATAAAATAAGAAGTTGTGTGAAGCACCGATTCTTTCTTTACCTGACGAAGTTGAAGACTTCGCAGTCTATAGTGATGCATATGGAGTTGGGTTAGGTTGTGTTCTGGCCATAGAGATAAAGTGATAGCATATGCGTCTCGAAAATTGAAAGAGCAAGAGAAGAACTACCCCACTCATGAACTGGAGTTGGTAGCGGTTGTATTCACATTAAAGTTATGGTGGCATTATCTTTATGGAACAAAGCGCAAACTCTTCACTGATCATAAAAGTCTTCAGTATCTCTTTGATCAAAAGGAATTGAATATGAGACAACGGCGCTAGCTAGAGTTACTCAAGGATTATGACTGTGGGATACTTTACCACCCTGGTAAAGAAAATGTCATAGCTGATGCTCCAAGTGGAAAAGTAAACCTGGAAACAAAAAGACCATGAAAGTTAAGAATAAAAGTTATCTCAAGAATTATGGAAAGCATTAAGAAAGTTCAGGAAGAAGCTTTGGAAAAAAAAATGACCGAAAGGAAGAACGTTTAGGCAAAACGTTGGTATTCGTTACAAATAGTCAAGGATTGAAGGTATTACAAAATAGGATTTGGGTGCCTAAGACGGGAGGAATAAGGGATCTTCTAATTGAAGAAGCTTACAAGACCATGTACTTGATTCATCCTAGCAACGTTAAGATGTATTGCGATTTGAAACCTTACTACTGGTGGCCGACGATGAAGCTCGATGTTGCAAAGGAATTGGCAGAATGTGTAACATGTGCAAGAGTTAAAGCGCATCATCAGAAACCGTATGGGAGTTTAGAACCTTTGCCTATACCCATGGGTAAGTGGGAAGACATCACCATGGATTTTGTGACTAAACTACCCAGGACGAAAAACGGTCACGACATGATTTGGGTAGTCGTGGATCGGTTCACAAAGAGTGCACACTTTATAACAATAAATGAGAGATGGTCTATGGATAAGCTTGCAAATGCCTATGTGAAGGAAATAGTAAGAATTCACAGTGTTCCCTTAACGATTGTATCAGATCGTGACAATCATTTCACATCAAGATTTTGGAAGAGTCTACAAGGGGAAATGAGTACGAAGTTGTGTTTAAGTACATCCTACCATACGCAAACTGATGGTCAGAGCGAAAAGACAATTCAAACACTGGTAGATATGTTAAGAGCATGTACGCTAGAATTTCAAGGTAACTGGGATGAGCATTTACCCCTTCTAGAGTTTTCCTACAACAATAGTTACCATTCGAGCATCAAAATGGCACCTTATAAAGCATTGTACGGACGGAAGTGTCGTACGCCATCTTGTTGGCTTGAGGCCAGTGAAAAGCAGTTTATGGGTACCGAAATAGTCCATCAGACTGCTGAAAAGCTACAAGTGATTACAGAAAGGATGTTAGCAGCTCAGGATCACCAAAAGAGCTATGTTGACAAGAAGCAACGACCAATGACATTCAAAGTTGGAGATTCGGTGTTGCTCAAAGTCTCACCGTGAAAGGGACTTATAAGATTTGGAAAGAGAGGAAAGTTGAGTCCCATATTTATTGGGCCATTTAAGGTTCTTCAGACGATTGGGAACCAAGCGTACAAGCTGGAATTGCCGGAAGAACTGGATGGTATTCATAACACTTTCCATGTGTGTTATTTGAGGAAGTTCATGGGAGAAGTTCCCGATATAATGCCACTTTCGGAGTTAAGTATTGATGAAGATAAGAGGTTAATCGAAGAGCCTGAAGCAATTGTTGACCGTAAGACGAATAAATTACAATGCAAGATGGTCGAATTAGTGCTAGTGCGATGGAAACATTCGAATGGGTCGAACCTAACCTGTGAGACAGAGTGTGACATGATGAGCTGCTATCCACATCTATTTGCCGATGCATGATTCTGGGACGGAATCATCTTAAGGAGGACAGAACTATAACGCCCGCGTTTCTGGCTAAGCATTATTATGATAATGTGATAGTTAGGGTCAACAATTGTAACCTATTTTATGTAATGAAGAAGAATTATTTGAGTATTATGTGATTTATGTACAATATATGTGCTTATAACGATATAATAAAAGAGGAATAAAATACGCGTCTAAAATAAAATAATAATTAGACCCAATATCTTTGAAGAAAGTTGAAGTAGTCGTAAAAAGGATTCCGGCGATATATGGAACGCTGAAATCCGACTTATAAGGAAGAAGTTATGATCTGTTGAAGTTTTTCGATTAAACCGGCACGACTCTGCGTATTGTAAAAAGTAAATTTTTGACAAAATACTTTTTAGTCTTAGCCAGCTAAACTAAAGTCATAATAGACGTTAAACCGAGAGCGTGCTTATAGAGAATGTCCAAATCTGACTTCGTTAGAGGAAGTTACAGTTTTTCTAAGATTCAACATAGCAGTACATGATCCGAAAATCGAATTTTTGAACGATCGATTATTAGCCGACACAACCTAAACGAGAATTGAAGATCTCGTTAATAGGAGCTCAACGATATAAAGATAGTCGAGAACGGACGTCAGATGGCAAAATTATGAATTTTTAACGGACTTTAACTGTCTAAGCCTGTTAAAATATAACTTTAAAATAAAGTCAAAATTAGTTGACAGAGTCTATGAAAAGTTATAGACCTCGTCGATACCTATGCGTGGATATAAAGAACGTCAAAAATGGAGCTTGTATACGAAAGTTACGGATTTTAGAAGATAATTAATTTTCGGATTAACCAGCGAGTGACACGTGGCAAGATCTAGGCCACAACTTCTTCCCCACAACTTGTAACAAGATCGAGACACCTGAACGGAGTACACCCAACATAGGTCGACGTACGCCCATCATAGCTAGTGAGTACGCCCCGCGTACGCACTTCCTCCATCCTATAAATAGAGCTCGTTTTTCACTCAAAATCTCACACCTTCTCCACCAATTCTCTCCCAAACACCCCTAAAGCCTCTAAGCTTTTATCTAGCACCTAATAGGTGTTAATTGCAAAGCCCGGAGTTCCAGAAAGCTCGGAGAAGAAGATCTTAGGCTTAGAAGTTCTGCCCGCGCAGAGTCTGGTTTCTCGCTAAACCACCTGTAAGTTGAGTTATGCTTACCGTACTTTAAGTATAACTTATGTTTATGTTCATTATCGTTATTAAGAACCTATAAAAAAGATTTATTAGTGATTCAAAGTCGTTATATTTATTGATCTACTTACGGGGGAGGTGTCTAGAATGGTCACGTTGGCTTGGTGGTTGAATTTCAGAAAGGCAATATGCCGAAATGGTCCTGCCTCCCAACTGTCCTGCTTGGCTGATCCTTACTTGATAGATTTTGAAGTATACTTTGAGTTAATGATGAATATAGACGAATAATTAGTCGCAATAAATAATAGACTAAGACTTTGTGATAATGACACTAGGTTATGTCAAAGGAGAAGACGGTTGCTAGTAGCGAAGCGCTGTCCGAATTTCGAGTCGTCACTTAAAGAAGTGAGTGCATAGTTACTTTCATATTACACATAGATATGAAGTATTTAATATAAATTACGTGCTATATGTGCCTTTTATCTGTGTTCCTGATATCTATGTTGGATGAACAATTTATACACGTTTAACTTGATTTAAACTGTATATGTATTTTATACCTATAAATATGTTGGGTAAAAATGGATAGATGATATAGATGATGAATGATGTAATAAATGATGAGAGACCTTGATGTTAAAGCTGATCCAATCATCTAGCGGAGTATAGATGACGACCACAAACTATTTTAGACAGTCAAGTGGAACGCTGACAGCCTCGCAACCTGTAGGTGTTTGTAAACGACGTGTTTACCAGGTACTCCATCCCCCTCATGGTTGCCTTACTGACATATATTGCTGAGGAATCCCCTAAGCATCATTTTCAATCCCGAAGATAATCCTTAGGCTAGGTTCCTTAAATTGTATGCTCCAGGGACAGAAAGTGAGGATAACGGGAACGGGTAATCGGGTTGAATGATTTGATGAAATTAAAGAACTTAATTAGTGTGGGTTAAAAACCTTATGCGCTCACCAGGATCCCTATCCTAACCCAATCAGTTTCTTGTATTACAGGTAGTGGCACAAGAGCATCAGTGTGATAATCAGATGAGAGAATTATGGATTATAGGCCGGTAGAATAATAGATGTTGTAAGGCCTATGTTATTTTCCGTTTATGCTTATGTACTGTATTGGCGATGACATCCCAAAGTTCTTAATATAATTAAAATACATTTCTTCGGAAATCATTTGATAATATATTTATTTTATTTTTGGGAACAAATTCCGCAATATTATTCTTCAAAAGGATACTCTGATTTTAAATAAAGCATAAAAATCGGTCTTTTCTGGCCGTGAAATTGGGGATGTCACACAGGGAGACCCAACATCACACCTTTCATCACCATCCCAGGCATCGTAGACTACCACCTGGTCCATCATCACCATCTTCACCATTGTTCCCGTAGTTCTGACCTAACCAACACCATCCAGCCACGAGTAAAATACACCACTCGACTGATATCTAAAACACAACCAAACAGTTACCTCAATTAAAACTCAAAACTAAGAACCCTAAAATAAAGAATTCAGGAAGAAGATGGTACACTAATGGTGATTGTGATGTTATTGAGGGCGTATAAATCAGAACATGGGCTGAAGATGATGGTGGTGCAAAGTAGCTGATGATGGTGGGTTTGATGATTTAGAGATGGTGAAGAGTTGGTGATGGTCGGTGGTCCGATGAAGTACAAGTGGTGATTAGATTGAAGATGATGAACATGGGTTTTGATGGTGTGTTTGATGGTTGTGGTGGTGGTTTGTATATTGATGCTTGAATATGTAGAGAAATGGTGATTATCCAAGTAGTGGCAGCAGGAAGAAGATGAGAATATGAAGGTGTGGCTTTTCCAAGAGTGAAAGAGGGAGAGTAGAAGGGGTTGGGTTGGGGTGATTTTCTTATTTTTTTTAAATTAAAAGAACATAAAAATAAATGACGAAATTGCAAAAATGGTCCGTGTGGTTGGAAAAATTATTTGGTTTTGGTCCAAAAAGTTTTGATGGTGCACAAATGATCAAAATTTGGATAAGTTTATTGGTTTTGGTCCATATACTCTTAAAAAGACAATTATACCCTTATACTTTATACTTTTCATTTTCTTTAATTATTGAAATACATAAAATAATTTAATTATTAACTTTTTAACTTAAAAACATAAAAAATGCCCACACACCCCATTTCTCTTTCCATCTCTCTAAAGAAAACGGCACAAACACACACGAAAAACATATCACCCCTAATTATCTTTTGAATTGGATTAGAATGATCATTACCACATCAAAAACAGGCTTACAAGATCAAAAACAGCTTAGGGTAATGATTTTAGTCCAATTCCATAACATATGTCATAAAACTCTTTTAAAGAAAAAACAATTTATGGAAAAAGACTCTTCAAGTTTATGGAAAAAGACTCTTCAAGTTTCTATAACCTATGGCTTTAAAACTCTTTTAAAGAAAAAACTTTTGGTTTTCTATAACTTGAGGACAAGTTATGGAATCCATTATAGGCCATTTATATCATCTAATAAACATATAAACATGTCAAGAAAAACAATGATCTAGATTAAACTCATATGAACAAGACAATTCAAATCAAACAATTTTCATGTAATTAGCCTAACCATTAAACAAATACAAAACATGAATCTATTGACAATTATCTTTTGAATTGGATTAGAATGATCATTACCACATCAAAAACAGGTTTACAAGATAAAAAAACAGCATAGGGTAATGATTCTAGTCCAATTCCAGCCAAAAAACTCGAAGATATGCTGTCAGGGGGTCCAACTCGCCGAGTGCAAGAACGAACTCGACGAGTTGGATGAGTTTGTACATGGACTTTTCGAGTCCCTAAATGGACTCGTCGAGTCCCCTGTCCAGACAGCAAAAAACTTCGATTTTCAGCCATTTGCATCAAGTATAATTGAAAACAAGCCTTGGCTCTGATACCACTGTTGGGTTTTGAGCATTCTAACACTCCTATGGTGTACATGCAGCCTTATAAACCTTGGATCTATGTTTTATCTATTATACATGCAAATATTCAATATTTCAAGGTTTCATCCTAACTAGCATAATATGAAGTATATACAATACAAGAATATAGTAGAATGACATACCTCTTTGTTGTAGCTTGATTCCATGGAGCTTAAGAGCCTTGTGCCCCAAGTGTGACACCTCAAATGGTTCACACAAAATCACCAACAACTTGGAATAACTTGAGAGAAAAGTTCTTATGCTCAAAATCGGCTAGCCCTCTCATATGAACTCCTTCGGCCGATTTCTTGAGCTATGGGGTCTTTATATATTATGGCTGTTACGGTTACACCATGTAACTCATGATTTTCCATATTCTTCATGCTCCATGGGTTAAAACCTCCATGGAGTATCCATGGGTTACTCCATGGGTTTAGCCCAACATGAAGAACTATGGATCATAAGCCCATATATATAAGAATGAATGATTTACACAATCAATCCCCATATATTTAATTAGTCTCTTTTGATCACAAAATTAATTCCAAATTAATTCTTGATCAATACTAATTAAATAATATGATTTCATATTAATATATTAGAACTTATAATATATTAATAAATCATAAATATCATTTTCTCACAAAAGTCTATCCAAATTGTTCTGATGCCATGCAACCCAAATGGACCATGCCAAATTGGGTCAAGTACATACCAATTATAGTTATGGACTTAGACACTAATCCAACAGTCTCCCACTTGGATAAGTCTAATAACTATTATTGAAAGTATGACTTTGCAACCTGACTAGCAATTGTAGCTCTTAAAAGTCGTTGTCGAACTCTGAACAAATCAATGACGCATCGATTAGATAAGGGATCATATATTCCTCCATTCTAGATATCATATGGACTGAGACATGGATTATACTCATTCTCTCTGTCCATCTGTTGTTTCCCGATTTCCGATTTATGACGAACGACTAATTGAACAAATCAAATCAGTCCAGGCCCGGCCAAGCACTTACGTTTGTCATCACTAAATCATCGAGGGGCCCACAGATATCGCTTTTATCCCTCCTAGTGTAAAAGGAATGGATAAACTTCGACCCAAATGTTTGCTTGTACTTACTCATCAAATTACACACAACGATATGTTTTATAACAACCAAGTAGGGATGAAAGTGGGTCCAAACCCGGACCGGATGGACCCGGACTCGGAAAACCCGGAACCGGTTAACGGGATTTTGTAGAACCGGAAACCGGACCGGTATATAGGAACTGGTTCCGGTTCGGTTTCGGTTATGGTTCCGGGTAAAGTGGGTTAGAACCGAAAAACCCGGAAACATCAAAATGGGTAGGTTGGAACCGGATAAAGTGGGTTTAGAACCGGAAAACCCAGAAAAACCAGAATTTTTTGGTAATTACTTACTACTTAGTGGGTTGAACTTTGAAAATTTTCATATTGATATCCCGACTTTGGAGGACTATAACTCATTGAATATGAAACCAAAATTAACAAAATTATAGTCTAAAATCATGTACAAACTCTAAAATACACTCTGGAAAAAACTGCATGTCAATTCGACTTTAAACGAATGAGATATGGATGTGTTAACATTTTCACATAATACACAGTACAAAAACAAATAGCTGAAAAGTTGAAAATTTTCAGTTTTGATATCCCGACTTCACAGGACTGTAAATCATTGAATGTTAAACCCAAAATGACAAAATTATAGTCTAAACTCATGTACAAATTGTAGACTACAAGTTGGAAAAAACCACATGTCAATCCGAATTCAAACGAATTAGATATGCATGTTTTAAAACTTTCACCGAATACAAAAAAACTGAAAAACAAAAAATTTCCAACTTTGATATTTCGACTTTCGGGGACTGTAAGTCAATGAATATAAAACTAAAAATAGCAAATTTATAGTCTAAAATCATGTACAAACTCTAAACTACATTTTGGAAAAAACCGCATGTCAATCGGAGTTGAAACGAATGAGATATACATCTTTTAAACGTTTCACAAAAACCAGTTCCGGCCCAAAAGGTGGTTTTGGTTCCTAACACTGGTTCCGGTTTTTAGACCCGGTTTACCCGGACCCGATGGACCCAAACCCGAATTACCCGGAACCCGGATAAAGCCAATTTTTAAACCCGGAACCGGAACCGGTTCTATATATTCCTTCTAACGGTTCCGGTTCCGGTCCGATTCCGGTTCCGGTCCGGTTTTCCGGTTCTAAATCTCATCACTGCAACCAAGTTACTGGTTGCGTTTATATATGTCAATGTGCAACCGACGCGCAACTACAACTCACATGTCTCCGTTTGAAGAATATAAGATATTATCGTCTCATGATCACTCGTGATAAAATCCATGAAGTGATTCAAATGAGCATGGGTTTAATCTAAGAATCGAATCTCATTCCAGGAGCACTCATGAATGTTGCAGCAACTTTTGCTATGTCTAAACACTTTAGACATCTACAAACCCAATTCATGACAGTCTTGATTCATACCTACTTCCAACGTATGATTGACTGTGGAGAGTTGGAATAACCTAGTTATTCGGGAAGTCAAAACATGCAAAGTGAAACACAAGAATAATCGAATCCAATATGGTCTCAGAACTTATGAATATAAATAAAACATCTTTTATTTATCACCATATTGATTACACATTTTTCATTGTATAATGTTTCGATTTATCAACCTAATACTTGAATTAAAACAATAGTCATGCCATGCTCCGAGCATGCACACTATGTTTGTCCAAACAATAGTTATGCCATACTCCAAGTATGCACACTATGTTTGTCTATGATCCTTACTTTGTGAAATAGACCAATTGAACATGATTCCAATGATGCTCATTTCACAATCCTAAGTCCTTACCGTAAATGTAATAATTCCAAATTCCTGCCATTTACTGAAATCTGTTAGATTCTAAACTAATATGCAAAAAGTCACAAAGACTTGGCAACAGACATTACAAAGTATTCCAATGGAAAGCAATTCCATGGAAACGAAGTCTTAAATTCAAAGTACATTCCTTTGAACATCCTTCTTGCATTAAGTTTTATAATCTTACCCAGATTTAATGAATAACTTCCACCTATGGAAACATTTCTACATTCCCATTTTGACTACCACTTTTGAACAAGAGTTGCCTCCTTTCAGAATATGTCAATATGGTCCTTCCAAAATTAACACTATACTTCCAACTGTCCATGAATAACCAATCTTTGGTAAACCTCATATTGTCCTCGACAATTGCTTAATCATTTTAGTCATATCCAGTTCTAGTCCTTTTTTCCCTCTTAATGCCCTAGGCATTTGGAAAATTTAGAACAGGTGAATATTACAGCACATGTAATCGATCCTATATCTGAAGCATATGGGACACGATTCATGATGTCTCACATAAAGACACGATACTAGACCAGTCTTTTGCTATAATATTTCTATTTCTACTTTCCATGTTCTCATAATTCAAATTATGAAAAGGGATGCCGTAATCATAATCGAATTTTAGAATGCAAATAATGTAATCATGACCAAATTTGATTAAAATCTCACAATCTAAGCTTTTAGATTTGAAATAAAGTATAATTTCCTCTCCCTTAATTATATCAAAACAACTTTTCAAACACTACAAAGTACATTTTGCAAATTGAAACTTTGTTTTTCTATAATTAACATTGCTAACTTGCAACACCTAACATAATAATCATGCTCCCACTAACATGATAATTATTAGCATAACACTTATGCTCCCACTAGCTTTGACATGTACTCAGAAATCAGCTGGACTTCTAGAAATCAATACTTTATTGATTTTCTTACCAAAGTTCAGATTTCTGATACGAGTTGCTTTAACAAGACTTTATCAAGGCTTCTCAAAATCATACACCTTTCCTTAGATCGCTCACATGTGTGTCTAAACAACTTTTAGAACTATGAAAGGGATTCCGTAATCATAGTCTCAATTGTTTAGACCTTTGCAGTTTCTCACAAGTCCATGTTAGTGTGTCGGTTAACCACACACTAACATGCAAATATCACAATTGCTATCTACTAAAAATCTACTTAGTGAAAGCGTTTCCTCACCATCATTTTCATGAATCGGAGAGAAGCCTTATGAAACTTAGATTTTATGGTGTATGTGTTCCTATCCATGTGAATTTTTCATAACCACAAGAGGAAGTTAGTGACAAATCCAAACTCATATGGACTGAACTTGTTTAATCTCAACTTCTTGCCACCTGGCAGCTCAAGGGTCTACCATTGCTTCAAAGTAGTTATGAAAACAATTGAGAACTCATAGAACTCACATTGTAACGTCGTGATTTTCACCATAATTTTTTTTAAAACATTTATTTAACAGAATACGTTAGCGGAAGACTTAGTTTTAATTCCAAAACATTTTCAAAACCACAACGTTACTCCGAAAACTCAAACAAAATTCCAAACCGTTTAAAATGTAAACAAAAGTACTTTAAAGTAAAGAATCAAAACGTGTCCAAGAGTGGTATCGTTAATATAAATCTACTACCCATAAGAACCCCTCTCACCAAGGCCAATCTTCTAAACTACCTGCACCAATCAAGGCACAATAGAGAAAAGATACAAGTGTCAGCCCCTGCTGAGTGAGTTCATAAAGTTGCACATAAAACATATAAACCCCAATGGGTCAATCATTCATTTCATGATGAAGCATAAAGATGATAGACAGATACAACTTACAAAACAACCGCATATCATAATTATTCAACTGCATACATGCATATATGTTTAATCACAATTCTACCACATAACATATATAATCAACCAAATACCACATAAGCAACTGCATATCATATAATTAATCACATTTCATATTTAAGCAACCTTTAATTGTTCAACCTTTTATTAATAACCAACCTTTGTTATATATTCAACCTTTTAATATGCAACCAACCTTTTGTTTCATGTTCAACCTTTTATTAATAACCAACCTTTGTTATATATTCAACCTTTTAATATGCAACCAACCTTTTGTTTCATGTTCAACCTTTTATTAATAACCAACATTTGTTATATATTCAACCTTTTAATATGCAACTAACCGTTTGTTACATGTTCAACCTTTTATTATATCTATCCAATCGATTGATAGAAAAGTGTCTCTTAGTGCTACCTAACCCAAGAGAAACACCTCGTTCACTACTTGTGTGCACGGCCAGCCGAATGCTCTAAGTGGCTCATGACTTCCACCCGAAACACCAACCCCGTGACTTCCACTTTCGCTACTCCGACTTTGCAAAGTACAAGCACCCCGCGGTGTCGTTCAGGATCGGTACAAACGGTGCCAATTCCACCGATACACCTCCCGATTCCCACGTGATGTTTGCGCTGGCCGCGAACGAGGGACCAACATCACTCCAGCCCACGAACACCGAAGTGCCCGCAAACCATGTGTCACACGGTCATCTAGAAAGACCGGCAACTAATCACCGTTGTGGCTATAGCTCTTCCTATAGGTACTCTTTCAACCTAGTAGGCACCCTCAATGATCCGGATAAGGTTTTAGGCATAGATCATGAACTACCCAAACCCTCTACGCATAACCCCGCAATGTCATTTATAAATTAAGCAAGTCATATAATGCATACCATATGAACGTGTATTAAACATGCAATGTATTCATAACCAGCACATCAAAACATAACCATACATCATATTTCAAGCAACTTAAGCTAGCATGTCATATACATCAAGTACATCAAAGTGTAAGAAACATAGCAATTACGTCATATCATGGCATTAACACAAAGCATATATATTAGCATCACAAATATCATATCATCATCAAGCACAAGTAATGACATGGTCATCCTAAAGTGAATCAAATCACCATCTACGGATTGCACGTTTCAATTATGCAACCTTAGTGAGTTAAAACTATGAACTCACCTTTAGCCTTGATGAAATCTTCCTTCTATTCCAAGTCTTGAACTTACTTGAAGTTCTCAAGGCTCCACCTAACCACCACACATAACATTCAATTAATAAATAAAATATATGTTTCAAAAATACAACTTTATTCTAACTTTTATATTAATTTTTATATTTTCCCTGCCCGACCCCCGTTCAGTGTTTTAAGCATAAAACCTAATCTACAGCTCCATTTGGGATGACATCGGACATTCTGAAAACTAGACTCGATTTCCTAGAATTTCATGAGACATGAACATCTTCCAATTCTGCCCAGATTAGCAGCTATAGCTCTCGCAAAATGGGAAAAAGTTACTGTGCAGAAATTCCAACATTCACCAAAAATCACTATATGATTCAAGACTTTAGGTAAATGATTATAGTCGCTCAATTTTACACACAAGATGATTGAATGATAGTATTAAGACATCGAATGTGTACTTTATGAGAATACCAAATAGATGACACAAAATGTTGAGAGTAGAATGCCTAAACATATAGACAAACGTTTAGAAAAAAGTTCCAGATTTTGACCCGTAACAACCACCTGTTCAAAGCCATTTTAACACCACCAAGGACTACAAATTATACAATATATTTGAATATTCCAGTAGTTTATACTTTTAGCTTTTCAGAAAGTACTTTTAAAAGTCCAAACGATTTTTCTACAATTTTATATGATTTTTATAGAACAGTCTATCCGTGCAGCTAATTTCCGACCAGTCAGTGACAAAGGCGATTTTCACCTAAGTTGGAGGCAACAAAAGGTCCTCGAAAAATTCATGGACAAACTAGACTCAAAATGAAAACTTTGAGAGTTTACAGATCACTGATACGACCTCTGATGATTTTTCTACATTTTTTTTCAAAACAGGGGCAGAATAAGAAATTTTCAGAATTTCCCAGCAATGCATTCTAAGGGTTAATTGACAACTTAACCCATTGAGTCACAACCAAAATCAACTATAAGTTGTAAATCGAGTTCTTAACAGTAGCAACATGTCAAGAAGTTAAAATAACAATTTCAACCTCAAGCCATGATTCAAAGTACATTGCTTATATGGGGAAAACAAAGTACTTTGCTAAAAGAGAAAACACCACTAGAGCTTGAGTTTTCTCCACCATTAAGCTTCACATCAAGACCTTTTAGGGACTGTTTTGAGAACCTTTTTGATGGCTCAAAACAAGGTCTTATATGTAGAAAAGTTACACACCATCATTTGAGACAAAAAGAAACAAGAAACATGACATCAAGAAAACAATTTTTGACCCCAAGTTTACAACCAACTCTTGAGCATCAATACTAACCTTTGAGGGATTGTTTTAGAAGGATTTTCTTAGCCATAATTGATCAAAATACACACCCAATATGGCTGAGAATTGATCATACATAAACTCTAGAATTGAGAGTAGGAAGAAGAAGACTAATTAAACCAAAGGGATGCATTACAACTTCATAATTTCTAACAAAGCACCAACAATTGGAGTATAATCATGTAAGGAGGAATGAAACAGGTCTCACCATGAGTTATGGAAGATTTTCGCAGCCCTAATACCCCCCACGAAATATGTCGATCTCACCTTCTTGCGTATGCTTCAAGATCGATGTTGCCCTTGTCCTTAATTCTCTTCACGGTCGCTTCTTTTTTTTTTTGATCGATGCGAGTATTGCCCAAGAAAGACTATGAACATACGTATTAAGCCCCAAGGAAAGAAACGCACGTAGACATCAATCGATCGATGCCTCCCCATGGATGTTACATTCGATTTTTACAATTAACCCCCTCACACATCCATCCTTGTATTCCACTCACCCTAACCCTAGATACTTGGCAAATTAAGTTTCTTTGTATGACATTTTAGCCCCTCAACACCATTTCCACCAATTAAATGAACTTTATTTACCAATATTAACTTTCTAAATCGATTTCATTAAATTATGTACATTTTAGTTTTTATTAATTCTTTTAAATATTAAATAATACTACTTTTATTTAATTAATTCCATTTTAACCTCAAAAAGCTAAAATACTTTGCATAAATAGTTCTTGAGTAACGGAACAACTAACGTTGTTTACGATAGGATTTTCGGGTCGTTACAATTCTCCCCTCCTAAAAATGATTTCGTCCTCGGAATCAGATACCGATACGAAGAACTTAGGGTAACAAACCTTCATTTCTTCAACCACCTTGGTCACTTCTAGCTTGAACCCGTCCTCCCATTAGAACTTAATGAGCTTGACTCATTTTATCCCCTTCTGCTTGGTCTCTCTCTAACCATGTTATCTACCAACTCTCTCAATCTGTGCATTAACTCATCGACTTGTACCTTGTCTAGCAACAAGAGACTCACCACATAGCTTGCTTAGACGAATAATTATCATCGTTAAACTCCTTGACCACCACAACAATAAGGTACCCACAGACTTCCTTGAACCCTCCACCGTATGAACCGAGGAACTTAATACCTCATCGCTAGGCACTTGAGTTCCATCATCATAGGATTTGTAGGAGACAGAATACATAATAGAATTTTTTTTCCCGTAAGACATACCCTCTCTCGACAAGCAGAATACGCATATGCTCTTCAACTCAGAGAATTTCAGTCCGGTTGGTGGAAAACCAAAGCATACTGAAAACAACACCGAACAACTAGATTCCAAAAGGAAGACAATCATAAGGAAAATGTGGTCATCTGCAAAGATTTCACACACGTCAAACATCTTACTACACTGAGGCTACATTTCCTACAACCGTGTTACTATCCAATGTCGAAGTCAACAGACTCTAAGGTACATCAAAACGAGCACAAAAGAGAACAATGACACAAAAAGGTCTACAGAACATACATCCATTCTAACTCTGAGTACTGATCACCAGGTCCTCGGGTTTCTTCGTGGTTCCTCCAAGCCCAAATATATATCATGTGCTTATGATAGTACGGGCCCAATACTAACGTTCACACACACACACACACACACATATATATATATATATATATATATATATATATATATATATATATATATATATATATATATATATATATATATATATATATATATATATATATATATATATATATATGCTTCTGGAATTACCACGAAGTTATTTGTGTCAGTTGTTTAGATTAAAGATCGGTACACCTATTTTGCTTCATGGATTCCATAACCCTTGAGAGTCCATAGACTACGATAAAACATCTCTTCCTGTTCTGCCACCGACCAACGATAAAAAAATTAACTTGCGAGGCTTGTTGAATACATGAAGTCCAATCATCACTGCAAGATGATCTTCCATTTCCTCGATACGCGAAACACTATTCGAACTAGGAACGCTCTAGAGTAACTAACCTTGCTGGTCACCAGCAATTTCCCCAACGTCGAGAGATATTAACAATTACATGATCCGCGAGAAAGAAGAGATGATGCTTCGACATCGAAAAAAATGTCCTAAAGGCATATAGAAAATAAAATATAACTCTCAACACACACCCTTCCCCCCTTAAGAATCCTAGAGCACCTAACTGAGCCAGTCTACGCTGTGAGTCTGAACACTGGCATCTGTATTCAGTTCATCACAGCATGGCTCTGATACCAACTTGTAACGTCGTGATTTTCACCATAATTTTTTTTAAAACATTTATTTAACAGAATACGTTAGCGGAAGACTTAGTTTTAATTCCAAAACATTTTCAAAACCACAACGTTACTCCGAAAACTCAAACGAAATTCCAAACCGTTTAAAATGTAAACAAAAGTACTTTAAAGTAAAGAATCAAAACGTGTCCAAGAGTGGTATCGTTAATATAAATCTACTACCCATAAGAACCCCTCTCACCAAGGCCAATCTTCTAAACTACCTGCACCAATCAAGGCACAAAAGAGAAAAGATACAAGTGTCAGCCCCTGCTGAGTGAGTTCATAAAGTTGCACATAAAACATACAAACCCCAATGGGTCAATCATTCATTTTATGATGAAGCATAAAGATGATAGACAGATACAACTTACAAAACAACCGCATATCATAATTATTCAACTGCATACATGCATATATGTTTAATCACAATTCTACCACATAACATATATAATCAACCAAATACCACATAAGCAACCGCATAGCATATAATTAATCACATTTCATATTTAAGCAACCTTTAATTGTTCAACCTTTTATTAATAACCAACCTTTGTTATATATTCAACCTTTTAATATGCAACCAACTTTTTGTTTCATGTTCAACCTTTTATTAATAACCAACCTTTGTTATATATTCAACCTTTTAATATGCAACCAACCTTTTGTTTCATGTTCAACCTTTTATTAATAACCAACATTTGTTATATATTCAACCTTTTAATATGCAACTAACCGTTTGTTACATGTTCAACCTTTTATTATATCTATCCAACCGATTGATAGAAAAGTGTCTCTTAGTGCTACCTAACCCAAGAGAAACACCCCGTTCACTACTTGTGTGCACGGCCAGCCGAATGCTCTAAGTGGCTCATGACTTCCACCCGAAACACCAACCCCGTGACTTCCACTTTCGCTACTCCGACTTTGCAAAGTACAAGCACCCCGCGGTGTCGTTCAGGATCGGTACAAACGGTGCCAATTCCACCGATACACCTCCCGATTCCCACGTGATGTTTGCGCTGGCCGCGAACGAGGGACCAACATCACTCCAGCCCACGAACACCGAAGTGCCCGCAAACCATGTGTCACACGGTCATCTAGAAAGACCGGCAACTAATCACCGTTGTGGCTATAGCTCTTCCTATAGGTACTCTTTCAACCTAGTAGGCACCCTCAATGATCCGGATAAGGTTTTAGGCATAGATCATGAACTACCCAAACCCTCTACGCATAACCCCGCAATGTCATTTATAAATTAAGCAAGTCATATAATGCATACCATATGAACGTGTATTAAACATGCAATGTATTCATAACCAGCACATCAAAACATAACCATACATCATATTTCAAGCAACTTAAGCTAGCATGTCATATACATCAAGTACATCAAAGTGTAAGAAACATAGCAATTACGTCATATCATGACATTAGCACAAAGCATATATTAGCATCATAAATATCATATCATCATCAAGCACAAGTAATGACATGGTCATCCTAAAGTGAATCAAATCACCATCTACGGATTGCACGTTTCAATAATGCAACCTTAGTGAGTTAAAACTATGAACTCACCTTTAGCCTTGATGAAATCTTCCTTCTATTCCAAGTCTTGAACTTACTTGAAGTTCTCAAGGCTCCACCTAACCACCACACATAACATTCAATTAATAAATAAAATATATGTTTCAAAAATACAACTTTATTCTAACTTTTATATTAATTTTTATATTTTCCCTGCCCGACCCCCGTTCAGTGTTTAAGCATAAAACCTAATCTACAGCTCCATTTGGGATGACATCGGACATTCTGAAAACTAGACTCGATTTCCTAGAATTTCATGAGACATGAACATCTTCCAATTCTGCCCAGATTAGCAGCTATAGCTCTCGCAAAATGGGAAAAAGTTGCTGTGCAGAAATTCCAACATTCACCAAAAATCACTATATGATTCAAGACTTTAGGTAAATGATTATAGTCGCTCAATTTTACACACAAGATGATTGAATGATAGTATTAAGACATCGAATGTGTACTTTATGAGAATACCAAATAGATGACACAAAATGTTGAGAGTAGAATGCCTAAACATATAGACAAACGTTTAGAAAAAAGTTTCAGATTTTGACCCGTAACAGCCACCTGTTCAAAGCCATTTTAACACCACCAAGGACTACAAATTATACAATATATTTGAATATTCCAGTAGTTTATACTTTTAGCTTTTCAGAAAGTACTTTTAAAAGTCCAAACGATTTTTCTACAATTTTATATGATTTTTACAAAACAGTCTATCCGTGCAGCTAATTTCCGACCAGTCAGTGAAAAAGGCAATTTTCACCTAAGTTGGAGGCAACAACAGGTCCTCGAAAAATTCATGGACAAACTAGACTCAAAATGAAAACTTTGAGAGTTTACAGATCACTGATACGACCTCTGATGATTTTTCTACATTTTTTTTTCAAAACAGGGGCAGAATGAGAAATTTTCAGAATTTCCCAGCAATGCATTCTAAGGGTTAATTGACAACTTAACCCATTGAGTCACAACCAAAATCAACTATAAGTTGTAAATCGAGTTCTTAACAGTAGCAACATGTCAAGAAGTTAAAATAACAATTTCAACCTCAAGCCATGATTCAAAGTATATTGCTTATATGGGAAAAACAAAGTACTTTGCTAAAAGAGAAAACACCACTAGAGCTTGAGTTTTCTCCACCATTAAGCTTCACATCAAGACCTTTTAGGGACTGTTTTGAGAACCTTTTTGATGGCTCAAAACAAGGTCTTATATGTAGAAAAGTTACACACCATCATTTGAGACAAAAAGAAACAAGAAACATGACATCAAGAAAACAATTTTTGACCCCAAGTTTACAACCAACTCTTGAGCATCAATACTAACCTTTGAGGGATTGTTTTAGAAGGATTTTCTTAGCCATAATTGATCAAAATACACACCCAATATGGCTGAGAATTGATCATACATAAACTCTAGAATTGAGAGTAGGAAGAAGAAGACTAATTAAACCAAAGGGATGCATTACAACTTCATAATTTCTAACAAAGCACCAACAATTGGAGTATAATCATGTAAGGAGGAATGAAACAGGTCTCACCACGAGTTATGGAAGATTTTCGCAGCCCTAATACCCCCCACGAAATATGTCGATCTCACCTTCTTGCGTATGCTTCAAGATCGATGTTGCCCTTGTCCTTAATTCTCTTCACGGTCGCTTCTTTTTTTTTTGATCGATGCGAGTATTGCCCAAGAAAGACTATGAACATACGTATTAAGCCCCAAGGAAAGAAACGCACGTAGACATCAATCGATTGATGCCTCCCCATGGATGTTACATTCGATTTTTACAATTAACCCCCTCACACATCCATCCTTGTATTCCACTCACCCTAACCCTAGATACTTGGCAAATTAAGTTTCTTTGTATGACATTTTAGCCCCTCAACACCATTTCCACCAATTAAATGAACTTTATTTACCAATATTAACTTTCTAAATCGATTTCATTAAATTACGCACATTTTAGTTTTTATTAATTCTTTTAAATATTAAATAATACTACTTTTATTTAATTAATTCCATTTTAACCTCAAAAAGCTAAAATACTTTGCATAAATAGTTCTTCGAGTAACGGAACAACTAACGTTGTTTACGATAGGATTTTCGGGTCGTTACAATTCTCCCCTCCTAAAAATGATTTCGTCCTCGGAATCAGATACCGATACGAAGAACTTAGGGTAACAAACCTTCATTTCTTCAACCACCTTGGTCACTTCTAGCTTGAACCCGTCCTCCCATTAGAACTTAATGAGCTTGACTCATTTTATCCCCTTCTGCTTGGTCTCTCTCTAACCATGTTATCTACCAACTCTCTCAATCTGTGCATTAACTCATCGACTTGTACCTTGTCTAGCAACAAGAGACTCACCACATAGCTTGCTTAGACGAATAATTATCATCGTTAAACTCCTTGACCACCACAACAATAAGGTACCCACAGACTTCCTTGAACCCTCCACCGTATGAACCGAGGAACTTAATACCTCATCGCTAGGCACTTGAGTTCCATCATCATAGGATTTGTAGGAGACAGAATACATAATAGAATTTTTTTTCCCGTAAGACATACCCTCTCTCGACAAGCAGAATACGCATATGCTCTTCAACTCAGAGAATTTCAGTCCGGTTGGTGGAAAACCAAACCATACTGAAAACAACACCGAACAACTAGATTCCAAAAGGAAGACAATCATAAGGAAAATGTGGTCATCTGCAAAGATTTCACACACGTCAAACATCTTACTACACTGAGGCTAGATTTCCTACAACCGTGTTACTATCCAATGTCGAAGTCAACAGACTCTAAGGTACATCAAAACGAGCACAAAAGAGAACAATGACACAAAAAGGTCTACGGAACATACATCCATTCTAACTCTGAGTACTGATCACCAGGTCCTCGGGTTTCTTCGTGGTTCCTCCAAGCCCAAATATATATCATGTGCTTATGATAGTACGGGCCCAATACTAACGTTCACACACACACACACACACACACACACACACATATATATATATATATATATATATATATATATATATATATATATATATATATATATATATATATATATATATATATATATATATATATATATATATATATATATGCTTCTGGAATTACCACGAAGTTATTTGTGTCAGTTGTTTAGATTAAAGATCGGTACACCTATTTTGCTTCATGGATTCCATAACCCTTGAGAGTCCATAGACTACGATAAAACATCTCTTCCTGTTCTGCCACCGACCAACGATAAAAAAATTAACTTGCGAGGCTTGTTGAATACATCCAATCATCACTGCAAGATGATCTTCCATTTCCTCGATACGCGAAACACTATTCGAACTAGGAACGCTCTAGAGTAACTAACCTTGCTGGTCACCAGCAATTTCCCCAACGTCGAGAGATATTAACAATTACATGATCCGCGAGAAAGAAGAGATGATGCTTCGACATCGAAAAAAATGTCCTAAAGGCATATAGAAAATAAAATATAACTCTCAACACACACCCTTCCCCCCTTAAGAATCCTAGAGCACCTAACTGAGCCAGTCTACGCTGTGAGTCTGAACACTGGCATCTGTATTCAGTTCATCACAGCATGGCTCTGATACCAACTTGTAACGTCGTGATTTTCACCATAATTTTTTTTAAAACATTTATTTAACAGAATACGTTAGCGGAAGACTTAGTTTTAATTCCAAAACATTTTCAAAACCACAACGTTACTCCGAAAACTCAAACGAAATTCCAAACCGTTTAAAATGTAAACAAAAGTACTTTAAAGTAAAGAATCAAAACGTGTCCAAGAGTGGTATCGTTAATATAAATCTACTACCCATAAGAACCCCTCTCACCAAGGCCAATCTTCTAAACTACCTGCACCAATCAAGGCACAAAAGAGAAAAGATACAAGTGTCAGCCCCTGCTGAGTGAGTTCATAAAGTTGCACATAAAACATACAAACCCCAATGGGTCAATCATTCATTTTATGATGAAGCATAAATATGATAGACAAATACAACTTACAAAACAACCGCATATCATAATTATTCAACTGCATACATGCATATATGTTTAATCACAATTCTACCACATAACATATATAATCAACCAAATACCACATAAGCAACCGCATAGCATATAATTAATCACATTTCATATTTAAGCAACCTTTAATTGTTCAACCTTTTATTAATAACCAACCTTTGTTATATATTCAACCTTTTAATATGCAACCAACCTTTTGTTTCATGTTCAACCTTTTATTAATAACCAACCTTTGTTATATATTCAACCTTTTAATATGCAACCAACCTTTTGTTTCATGTTCAACCTTTTATTAATAACCAACATTTGTTATATATTCAACCTTTTAATATGCAACTAACCGTTTGTTACATGTTCAACCTTTTATTATATCTATCCAACCGATTGATAGAAAAGTGTCTCTTAGTGCTACCTAACCCAAGAGAAACACCCCGTTCACTACTTGTGTGCACGGCCAGCCGAATGCTCTAAGTGGCTCATGACTTCCACCCGAAACACCAACCCCGTGACTTCCACTTTCGCTACTCCGACTTTGCAAAGTACAAGCACCCCGCGGTGTCGTTCAGGATCGGTACAAACGGTGCCAATTCCACCGATACACCTCCCGATTCCCACGTGATGTTTGCGCTGGCCGCGAACGAGGGACCAACATCACTCCAGCCCACGAACACCGAAGTGCCCGCAAACCATGTGTCACACGGTCATCTAGAAAGACCGGCAACTAATCACCGTTGTGGCTATAGCTCTTCCTATAGGTACTCTTTCAACCTAGTAGGCACCCTCAATGATCCGGATAAGGTTTTAGGCATAGATCATGAACTACCCAAACCCTCTACGCATAACCCCGCAATGTCATTTATAAATTAAGCAAGTCATATAATGCATACCATATGAACGTGTATTAAACATGCAATGTATTCATAACCAGCACATCAAAACATAACCATACATCATATTTCAAGCAACTTAAGCTAGCATGTCATATACATCAAGTACATCAAAGTGTAAGAAACATAGCAATTACGTCATATCATGGCATTAGCACAAAGCATATATTAGCATCACAAATATCATATCATCATCAAGCACAAGTAATGACATGGTCATCCTAAAGTGAATCAAATCACCATCTACGGATTGCACGTTTCAATAATGCAACCTTAGTGAGTTAAAACTATGAACTCACCTTTAGCCTTGATGAAATCTTCCTTCTATTCCAAGTCTTGAACTTACTTGAAGTTCTCAAGGATCCACCTAACCACCACACATAACATTCAATTAATAAATAAAATATATGTTTCAAAAATACAACTTTATTCTAACTTTTATATTAATTTTTATATTTTCCCTGCCCGACCCCCGTTCAGTGTTTAAGCATAAAACCTAATCTACAGCTCCATTTGGGATGACATCGGACATTCTGAAAACTAGACTCGATTTCCTAGAATTTCATGAGACATGAACATCTTCCAATTCTGCCCATATTAGCAGCTATAGCTCTCGCAAAATGGGAAAAAGTTGCTGTGCAGAAATTCCAACATTCACCAAAAATCACTATATGATTCAAGACTTTAGGTAAATGATTATAGTCGCTCAATTTTACACACAAGATGATTGAATGATAGTATTAAGACATCGAATGTGTACTTTATGAGAATACCAAATAGATGACACAAAATGTTGAGAGTAGAATGCCTAAACATATAGACAAACGTTTAGAAAAAAGTTTCAGATTTTGACCCGTAACAGCCACCTGTTCAAAGCCATTTTAACACCACCAAGGACTACAAATTATACAATATATTTGAATATTCCAGTAGTTTATACTTTTAGCTTTTCAGAAAGTACTTTTAAAAGTCCAAACGATGTTTCTACAATTTTATATGATTTTTACAAAACAGTCTATCCGTGCAGCTAATTTCCGACCAGTCAGTGACAAAGGCGATTTTCACCTAAGTTGGAGGCAACAACATGTCCTCGAAAAATTCATGGACAAACTAGACTCAAAATGAAAACTTTGAGAGTTTACAGATCACTGATACGACCTCTGATGATTTTTCTACATTTTTTTTTCAAAACAGGGGCAAAATGAGAAATTTTCAGAATTTCCCAGCAATGCATTCTAAGGGTTAATTGACAACTTAACCCATTGAGTCACAACCAAAATCAAGTATAAGTTGTAAATCGAGTTCTTAATAGTAGCAACATGTCAAGAAGTTAAAATAACAATTTCAACCTCAAGCCATGATTCAAAGTACATTGCTTATATGGGAAAAACAAAGTACTTTGCTAAAAGAGAAAACACCACTAGGGCTTGAGTTTTATCCACCATTAAGCTTCACATCAAGACCTTTTAGGGACTGTTTTGAGAACCTTTTTGATGGCTCAAAACAAGGTCTTATATGTAGAAAAGTTACACACAATCATTTGAGACAAAAAGAAACAAGAAACATGACATCAAGAAAACAATTTTTGACCCCAAGTTTACAACCAACTCTTGAGCATCAATACTAACCTTTGAGGGATTGTTTTAGAAGGATTTTTCAGCCATAATTGATCAAAATACACACCCAATATGGCTGAGAATTGATCATACATAAACTCTAGAATTGAGAGTAGGAAGAAGAAGACTAATTAAACCAAAGGGATGCATTACAACTTCATAATTTCTAACAAAGCACCAACAATTGGAGTATAATCATGTAAGGAGGAATGAAACAGGTCTCACCACGAGTTATGGAAGATTTTCGCAGCCCTAATACCCCCCACGAAATATGTCGATCTCACCTTCTTGCGTATGCTTCAAGATCGATGTTGCCCTTGTCCTTAATTCTCTTCACGGTCGTTTTTTTTATCGATGCTAGTATTGCCCAAGAAAGACTATGAACATACGTATTAAGCCCCAAGGAAAGAAACGCACGTAGACATCAATCGATCGATGCCTCCCCATGGATGTTACATTCGATTTTTACAATTAACCCCCTCACACATCCATCCTTGTATTCCACTCACCCTAACCCTAGATACTTGGCAAATTAAGTTTCTTTGTATGACATTTTAGCCCCTCAACACCATTTCCACCAATTAAATGAACTTTATTTACCAATATTAACTTTCTAATGCGATTTCATTAAATTACGCACATTTTAGTTTTTATTAACTCTTTTAAATATTAAATAATACTACTTTTATTTAATTAATTCCATTTTAACCTCAAAAAGCTAAAATACTTTGCATAAATAGTTCTTCGAGTAACGGAACAACTAACGTTGTTTACGATAGGATTTTCAGGTCGTTACACACATGCATAGTCAAATTTTAACTGGAATGGGCACAGAAACAAGAATATGTCAACACGATAGGTTACAAACCTCAAGTCGTGTGCTAGTGACAAAGAAGAGGTTTTTATTCTTGATTAGTTCTTGAAACTTTTTCAAGATCTTTAAGACTCCCACTGACCTCTTGACATATAAGATTCTCTTGTCAAGAACTATTCCTTGACAAAACAAATATTCAAGAGTTAGTGCCGATTCTTATCAAGACAAACACTTCACACAATTGGCCTTAGTTGGTCTTTGTTTTATCCAAAACATCACATCTTACCAAATTCAAATGTACAAGAGTAGAAAACATTTTACTCTACATTTGACAAGTGTTATAAACCTTTCTTCAGATATGTCACTCAAGTTACAATCTTGGAGTATCACTCTAAGAATTGTTTTGGAACGAAGTATGACTAATCTTCTTGATTTAACCACTTCAACAATTAATGACTCCTCTTCTTAGCCATAAGAATGCACTAAGATGTCCTTAGAGGATCAATTGTGATATGGTTTCATCATCATTAAGATGATCATAAAAATGATACTAAAGTACTCTCCTATCTTTTTAGATTTGAGAAACTTTTATCTTTCTGCCAAATTTGATTCTTCTCATTCGTTCTGCCATACATTGAAACTTTTCCAATGTTTCAGAATTATACTTAAACTTGTAAGTACAACCACATTTACTAAAATTTAGTAAATCATAACGAATAGCCTTATCATTCTTTGTGGTGGACCTGACCAGCGCACAACCAAGTGTACCCGATCTCCTAGTCCTTCACTTGACTCATATATACATGTGAACAAGGAATTAGCCTAAATTTTCCAAAGATGGAAAATTCTCATTCATCATACAATACAAGTTGCATGATTCCAAGTTTCTATCCAACTAAAAATTGGGTGATGAGAATCTTTCCTTATTTGGTAAATTATGACACTACCACAAACGAAAAAATCAAATCCATTTTCCAATATTGCTATCAATGGAAACATATAAACAACAATTTTTTCATAAATGCCATTGTAAGGATATTTAAATAAATAAAATTAAAACATTTTTCTTTTATTCTAAAATTTGCGGAAAAACTTATCCTTACAATGCAAATCCATATGAAAACTATGTTGTTATCTATTCCTAAACAATATATCATAACTCTTAAGTAGCAGCTCAAGATTCTGATCTTCAGATCATGCGATTGAAATCCATCTCTTCACGATCAGAATTAGCTTACTCTTCCTTTAAGCTTCCTTTCTTCGATTCTACAAAACATCAAAATGTTACCTAGTCACATCATGTAATAAGAATGTCCAAATAGGAACTTAATAGAGTCAGATAGTGGACTTACCTGAAGTAGAGTCATACATTCTGACTTTACAATCCTTATGATTCTTCAGGTAAATGGGCAGCTTCGCAACCAATGCCCCTTCCTTTGGCAATAGAAACATATGGACTCTATCTCAGACTTAGCCTTTCTCTTTACCATTTGGTCAACCGAGTTGACTATGGCCGATCCCTTTCCATTGGAAAGAGAAGACTTTTCTGGACTTCTAATGTTTCCATTGTCAATCTCCATGAAGGTTTTGGAAGTAGATCTTCCAATCAAATTTGCTTTACCAGTGCCCTAAGTCATTGCTGATTCAGCAGCATCAAGCAAATAGGTAAGATCATTAAGGGTCATGTCATGGTCTGTCACATAGTAGTCCCAAAGGAACTCACTATGTGACTTAGGAGGTGACTGAAGAACCTAGTCAACAACTAACTTCCTCAAGACTTTGACACCCAACTCTCCCGACCTGTCTATATATGACTTCATCTCCAAGATGTGAGCACACACAGACTTTGCTTGCCAATAGGGCTTGAGTGACCTTGAACTTATGGGTTAGGGAGAATAATTAGAGGAGGTGGAGGAAGAGAATTATGATTTCCATGATCCAATCGCGGGACATCATCTTCATTAGGAAAGCTTGTTCCAAGAGATTTGGGAAGATCATAGTTGTCTGAACCAGACATCTACAATGGGAGAAATTCAAGTTAGTTTATTTAAGTCCTTAATATAGCACCCAATATGAAATATTAAGGCTAGGACCCAACACAATATTTTATAACTTGGAAGAGGGATGTCGTAATCCAAGCTATAAAATATTTTAAGGTAGGTGAATGATGATTCACCAATTTCCACCATGAAAACCTAATAGGGTATTGGGTTTTAATTGGATTGAAACTCCTAGATCTTTTGAGATTCATTGAACTTTTCAATGACATGTTTAAATCTCGATTGTGCCCTCTCAATTTTGTGACTGGGATGCCGAGGATCACATACAAGGTGCGAATAACCATGCAGATTAAATTGGTACCCTTAATTTTATCACCTAATCGAGGTGCCGGTTACCCACACGCGCTCCACCGATCTATGATAAAAATTAAGTCACCCTTTTCCACTCTTACTAGTCCATGTTAGTGTGCCGGTTACCCACACACGCTCTATCAACGACTTGGTAAGGTACAAAGTGTAATTTCATGGGTTAACACCAATTTCACATTTTCCTAAAGTAACTAAGATTGAGAATTTAATAAGGTTTAGCTACTTTATATTTATCATTATACTTTTAATGAAAATTATAGTCCTTGTCGTACCCGTTCGGCTAACGACCCTCCACCAGTCAAGGAAGTGGTGGGTGAGAGTGGACACCCATTAAACTGCCATTTTATAGGCACTAACCTTATACCCCCTTATAGACCGGCTTCGTAAATGAGGCCTACTAACGGTAAGACTGACTTACTCTTATATATATATATATATATATATATATATATATATATATATATATATAAATATTAAAACTATAATATTATAATAGTATAAGGGTTGAATTTTAAACTATTAAAATTTTAAGGGTCTAACTTGAAATTAAAGTATTCATGGGAAAACTTTACAAATTCCAAAACTCGAGGGCAAGTATTGAACAATTCAAGAAACCTTTGGAATCCATAACATATGAGTTTAATATGGCTTTAAATGGCAAGACTCTTGAAAATCCATAACTTGAGGACAAGTTATGGATGTCATAAAACAATTTATGGACAAAGACTCTTCAAGTTTCTATAACCTATGGCTTTAAAACTCTTTTAAAGAAAAAACTTTTGGTTTTCCATAACTTGAGGACAAATTATGGAATCCATTAAGGGCCATTTATATCATCTAATAAACATATAAACATGTCAAGAAAAACTATGATCTAGATTAAACTCATATGAACAAGACAATTCAAATCAAACAATTTTCATGTAATTAGCCTAACCATTAAACTAATACAAAACATGAATCTATTGACAATTATCTTTTGAATTGGATTAGAATGATCATTACCACATCAAAAACAGGTTTACAAGATCAAAAACAGCTTAGGGTAATGATTCTAGTCCAATTCCAGCCAAAAAACTCGAAGATATGCTGTCAGGGGGTCCAACTCGCCGAGTGCAAGAACGAACTCGACGAGTTGGATGAGTTTGTACATGGACTTTTCGAGTCCCTAAATGGACTCGTCGAGTCCCCTGTCCAGACAGCAAAAAACTTCGATTTTCAGCCATTTGCATCAAGTATAATTGAAAACAAGCCTTGGCTCTGATACCACTGTTGGGTTTTGAGCATTCTAACACTCCTATGGTGTACATGCAGCCTTATAAACCTTGGATCTATGTTTTATCTATTATACATGCAAATATTCAATATTTCAAGGTTTCATCCTAACTAGCATAATATGAAGTATATACAATACAAGAATCTAGTAGAATGACATACCTCTTTGTTGTAGCTTGATTCCATGGAGCTTAAGAGCCTTGTGCCCCAAGTGTGACACCTCAAATGGTTCACACAAAATCACCAACAACTTGGAATAACTTGAGAGAAAAGTTCTTATGCTCAAAATCGGCTAGCCCTCTCATATGAACTCCTTCGGCCGATTTCTTGAGCTATGGGGTCTTTATATATTATGGCTGTTACGGTTACACCATGTAACTCATGATTTTCCATATTCTTCATGCTCCATGGGTTAAAACCTCCATGGAGTATCCATGGGTTACTCCATGGGTTTAGCCCAACATGAAGAACTATGGATCATAAGCCCCACATATATAAGAATGAATGATTTACACAATCAATCATCATATATTTAAGTAGTCTCTTTTGATCACAAAATTAATTCCAAATTAATTCTTGATCAATACTAATTAAATAATATGATTTCATATTAATATATTAGAACTTATAATATATTAATAAATCATAAATATCCTTTTCTCACAAAAGTCTATCCAAATTGTTCCGATTCCATGCAACCCAAATGGACCATGCCAAATCGGGTCAAGTACATACCAATTATAGTTATGGACTTAGACACTAATCCAACAATTTAGAGACGAGGATTGAGTTGAGATGGGTTCTTGTTAAAAGACATAACTTTCTTAAATTACCATCGATTTACCTACAATTTGACTATAACTTCAGCCATTTTGTTGAATTTATGGCTATGATCGAGTAAAAAGTGTATGGTAATGGTGAATCATTTTAAAAAGCCAAATCGAATTTGGATTTCTCATGGCACACCTGTCACAACCGTTGAAGCAGGAACAACCACGTAAACCCCATCATCTGGAGATGAAGAAGCATACCCTAACGAAGACGTCCTCTCCAAATCAGGTACCGGATGAACATCCTGTGTAGAGGTATTACATTAGGATTTTTTTTCCAATTATATCCTTCTGCTAAACATCCTTTTTCTTTGGAACAGGAACACTGTCTTCCAGACCTTTTAGGAACATAGTTGTTGGATGTAACAAACACGAAATAGACGAGAGTGGGAATGAGAAGCAAGACAAGCTAGACTTCCCTCAGACCATCATCATTGCCGCCAACCTCCAGTTTTGGGGAAATCGATATAAACTTCATTACCATTGTCAAGTATGTATTCAACCCAATCCCTAGGTCCCGATTTTGGGGTAATCGATCTAACCTTCACTACTAGTTGCATAGTTATCCAATGGAGATGATGATGAAGTGTGATGATGGTAAAAAAATCGCATTGGTATGCATCTTGATTGTTGAGATGGTGCAACACGGTTGATGATGGTGGGTTTTAGGGTAACATTGAGGTGGAGAAGATGCTAACCAAAGAAGGGAGTGAAATTGGATTTCTTTTTGGTTTTTTAATTAAAAAAACTATGAAAATAAATAAAAGGAAATTAAAAACTATTTTAGAGGCATATTGGTCATTTTAGGTTGGGTATGTACCAAAATCACACAAAATGTCAACCTTAGGACCAAAACCACACAAGGTATCCGAAATTGGACCACCAATACATTAAAAAACGTTTTTGGACCAAGACCGCAAAATTTTGCCAACCATGCGGTCCACTTTTGCAATTTTGTCACAATAAATAAAAGAAATTAAAAAAGAATTGTTCAAGGGTCAAATTAGTCATTTTTGGTTGGATGTTGATCCAAACCATAAAAAAATGTCAACCACAAGGACCAAAATCACCAAAAAGATCTAAAATTGGACCAATGGCGCAAGTTAAAAAGATTTTGGACTCTATCCATAGTTTTTTTACAAACCACAAGGACCAAATTTGCAGTTTCTCTTTATGTATCACATTAAACATATATATTTAATATAACAATTAGACAAAAATGCAAGAATGGTCCCTGTGGTATGTCAAAAATTACTATTTTGGGCCAAACATTTTTGGACTAGCATCGTCGGTCCAAAAGTTTTATTTTGTTGTGAGTTTGATCCATTTTGTTTTGATTTTTTATAAAATGACAATTTTGCCCTTTGTATTTTAATTTTTTTGGTTTTTTTATTATAGAAATCAAAAAAGAAAAGAAAAAAGAAAACACCTCTGTGTGTGTGTGTGTTTGTGTTTGTGTTTGATAAGTACCTAAGAACATATTCATAAATTCAAGAACACTCAAAATATATTTTGCCACCACCACCGTTCGACCACCGTCCGTCACCACCACCATCTGCCACCTCCATCTCCATCTAAATTTTTTATGCCACTTCATCTTCGCCAAATAATCATCCCAGAAACAAAAACCATACACAAAATCTGGGTTTTTTCTTGAGTTCACCCATATCTAATGAATACACACACATGAAATCAAATCTTATGAATACACACATACACATGAAATTAAATATGATGAACACACACACATACAAAATCAGATCATATATACACATACATACACACACAAAATCAGATAAACACATACACACATGAAATTTGATGAACACACACATACAAAATCATATAAACACACACACACACATACACACACAAAATCAGATGAACATACACACATACACAAAATCTAATTAACACACACCCTAACCAAACCAGAACCTCTCGATGAACAGATCTGAAGCAGAAATCCTGAACTGAAGAACGAAAACGAAAACCCTAACTGAAGAATGAAGCCATCATCGAGATCCAAACATCTGTTTTCTCGTTGTCGAGATCTTAACATCTGCTTACGGCGGCGACGAGATCGGAGCAAGGGTTTGGGAATTCATCCGCACATGATTGGAATCGAGACCATCCTTTCTTTCTCCGTCTCTAGAAAACACCACTGATGCCAACCTTCTTCCTTCGTCAGTGGATCTAATCTACATTTTTTAGGGCTAGGGTTTTCATTTCCAAGGGTTAGGGGTTCTTGGCGGTGACGGATGGTGGTGACAAACGGTGATGGTATACGACAACGATGGTGGTGGCCGAATCCATGCTGCAAACTCTAGACCCGTCGACACCTTCCACAAAGGCGTGGTGTGTGTGTGTTATGATTTTTCGCCAAAAAGATGATGTGTGTGTGTGAATGTGTGTTTGGGGAAAAACATCACTGATTTTTTTGTAATAAAAACATCACATATCCAATTTCTATAATAAAAACATCACATATCCGAGAGAGAGAGAGAGAGAGAGAGAGAGAGAGAGAGAGAGAGAGAGAGAGAGAGAGAGAGAGAGAGAGAGAAGTTTTTTCTTTTTTTGATTCCTGTAATAACAAAAAAATTGAAAAAGAAAATAAAAATGGAAAAATCGTCATTTTATAAAAAAATCAAAACAAAATGTACAAAATTCACAACAAAATGAAACTTTTGGACCATTGGTGGTAGTCTAAATCTGTTTGGTCCAAAGTTACAATTTTCGACATATCATAGGGACCATTCTTACAATTTTGTCTAAAAATTATAATCTACTTAGTTATATTTTATTAATAAATTACATTCTTTTTAATAATAGGATAATTAAATATACAAATTAGTAAGTTACTATGATTGGAATTTTTTTTTTAGATAAGTCGCTAAACAGCCTTGTAGGGGTTGACTTTTATACATCGGGATAATAGTAAGTTAAAGTCAACCGTTTTTATTTATGAATGAAAGTTGGAAGGGTGTCATTTTGGTAAGCAGCATAGGCTTGTTCAACCAACGTTCAGCTTTGACTTTATGTCTTCATTTATTGTAAATTTACCCCGAGTTGACCTATTAATCCATCTTCTATTGTTGCGAAAATAACATCAACAAGTAGCTGAAACTGATGATCGTTCTACCGGATCAACTTTTGTCTATCCCACCCGATAAAATGACAATTTAGATACAATTTACATGAAGGTATATATTTCTAGTTGTCCTCTAATTTGATATTTGGAATAATTTAACATCAATTGATTCATTAGAATAAAAAAATCAAAACACGATTAAATAATTTAAAATGACATCCAAAGTGTTTGTTTGAAGATATAACATTAATTGTTTGACAAGAATAGGATATCGACGACCTACGTAGCTCTAATGATAAAAAAGAAAAAGAAAAGTGTAGTACAGTTTTGGTCCCTAATGTTGACGCTAATATGGATTTTTAGTTCAAGTTTTAAAAAAATTGATGCAATTCGCCCTTGTGGTTTCAAAATCAAAAATCATTGGTCCCTTTACCAAGTTATTGTCAATGCCCCACTGTTAAGTATGTTCGAAGAAACCGGAGATCACCTGTTATGTTACTGGAATGTTCTTTTGCAGGGAGATATGAGAGAAAGTATTTTGCTGGTGTCAAATGGATTATGCTCAAGTGACAAATACATGTGAACTTTTAATTATTGCACAATCTTTGGGAAAATCATCGAAGTGCATGAAGTTAATGAAAGATTTATATGTGTGAGAGTCATTATGAAATGATATTACTAGATAATATATGATTCTAAAGGGTCACACTAACAACAATTTGATACAATTGATTTTAATAAATATTTACAAATTCTTATATTTAATTGGTAATTATTTATTTTATGAAAATATTAATTTTCAATGGCAAACAACATAATATATCATAAGGTATGATATTTTAAGTTATGTACATCTTTTTGGACTAGAAAGACACTTGTGTCTTTTAGCCAAAAGTTAAAGTTTATAACTTATAAAAGAGTTTGCAAGTTTTTATAAACTTTGGTCTTCTTTTTTCTTTATAAAGGTCGAGGGCTTGTCTAGGGAGAAAGGGCATGGTGTTTTGATTTGTTTAATAAAAAAAGAACACCACTCTTTGTAGCATGCATGAACAACATGATTAAGTATGAGAGATAAGTGCATGGTAGGGCAAAAATGTGTTAGAGAATGCTTGTTTTTGCTATCTTTAAGTCATATTTGGATATGCACTTAACGCTTAAGAGTTTTGAGGAGCATCTTCATCAAGTTGAGTTCTTGTTGGTGTTTCCATCTAAGATAGAGTTTTACTCCTCATTCTACATCAACATCTATGCCTCCCTTTAGGATTCAAAGGGCTACAAAGGTTGTCATCATCTTCTTCTTTCTTTGGTTAATGTTTTTCTTTACAAACTTTGCAACAAGATCCTTGGTGGGTTTAACTACTTTTATTTTATTCGAAATTACTAAGTTTTTCGTTGCTAAGTCTTGAGCTTTTGAAACTAATTATTGAATAAAATCATAATAGTTAATTCAGGCAATCTTTCTAACCACTATTTGGTTAATTTGGCATGAGAGAAACGATTGTATTTCCAATAATAAACAATTTTCCCCAATACAAGTCTTTGATGAGATTTTGGCAAATTCATACTTTTGGATCAATAATATAAATAAAAATTTTCATTTAGACCGGAACTTTTGACAATTTTCTCTATTTTTGGCGTTACGTAATTAGCCTTACAAGCATTTGTAAAATGTATCTATGGATCTTCTAGCATCTTGCTAGGATCCTTTTATTAATAATAACTCACCGTTAAAAAAAATATGTTTGAAGTGAAGAAAACACCCTTATTTTGTCCTTTACTATTTTGTTTTTTCTTATTATATTTATTTTTAAATATTACATGAATGGGCCCCCACCTACCCCATACCATCTCATCCCGATCTCATCCTTTAGCATTACGAGTGGCTCCCAAGACTAGAACACTGCCACCTACCCTTACCCTTAAACTCACCGGTTAAACCCACCCTCGCCATCACTAATGAAAATGCTATCCACCACCATTATACTCAAACCATGGTCGCAACCAACCCTTTGCACACATTCTTTGTCTCCGAAAATCCACTCCCACCAGTAAAATTTGAAAATGCTTAGTTTTATGTGATAATGGTGGGAGGCGAGGTTAACCATAATTGTGATGATGGTGAGAGTTGGTCCGAACTAGAAGTGTTGGTGGGAGAAAGAGAGAGATCAGAGGTCTAATGGTGGTGGGAGGATAATTAATTAGAGTAGTGAATGTTTAATAATAGTACGAGAATGAAAATAGAGACGTTCGAAAGTCAATGTGGTGTCCGTTGATGTAGGCAGTACTTAGAGATGGAGGTAGTTGACATGCAGGTCATTGGCGGTTTATTATTGAAGGGGAAGAGTGTGATTAAAGTTACAAGTCTAATGCCTTTAGCTTATAGATTTTTCTTTATATATGAATATAATTTAATCACAAATTTAGCCTCTTTAGTTATCTTTTTACTCAATTTGGTTTGAGGACAATCTAGTTATTTTACACACATTTAAAGATGGCCCATTGATTGTAACAACTAAAGGGACCAACTATGTAACATTTTGCAACCATGAGGACCATTGCCATAATTTTTTAAAACTTAGACTAAGCTGTAGATTAGTACCAACCACGGATTGCAACTTTATTGGGTGGTGTAACTATGAATTGTACCCTATATCAAAGGAGACGATCCTTGGTTTACTTAACTTAATGAACATTATTCAAGATAAAGTGGAGAAAAAGAAGTTAGGTTTGATTTGGAAGATTCTTTTCGTATCCGGTTGGGTGTATTTTATGTTTTCTCGTTTTACCATAAATAATCCATATTATATGGTAATGTGTCAATTAAGTAGTTAAAAAATGTAATTAGAATTATGTATTTTGGTATGTTGAACTTCAAGGTTTCCTTTTGGAAATGTATCTTGATTTGTTAGAATTATCTTATGAAATGTGTTGTTATTATGAACTAATCTACTACTATGTTATGTATGTTGAATGCAAAATATGATGTAGCTTATGATACTTATATAATCAACACATAAATAAACAAAAAATATTATATTAATATACATAACCATAATGAAAACTTAAGTACTTATGATTAATTAATAAACATTTTTAGGTCCCAAATCTTCACCTCTAATTGTGGTGGCCCTTTTCACTTAATTTCCATTTCGCATATGCCTTTGTCTTTACACGATTTTGAATGATTTTACCCTGTTACTCTTTTTACTTTCACAACTTCTAGCATTATGACCCTTGTTGTGACATTTGATGCAAGTAACACTGGCTATAACACATGTGTATTTCGGGAAGTCGAATAATTATTTAACCATTAGTACTTATTTATTTTGTTTTACTTAGCTAGAACAGTTGTGAGATTTAAAGTTTATAAAAAATATATTTTGAGACAAAGGATTATACATTAGAAAAGTTTGGAAGGATTTAAGGAGTACTTAAAATTTTAAGTAATTTACTATCTATAAGAAGGATTAGAAACCTTGCAATTCACAAGTTGTATTGGAGTCATATTTGAAGGATGGAATAATGTTTGGAAAATTAAGTTAAGATTACTATGTTACCTAGATTTTGGTTTGAAAAATCATTATTAATCATTAAGTCATAATAAGGTAATCTAGGAATTCCATGAAGTTATTGATAGATTAAGACTTAAATTAGATGATGTTCTCATTCATAAATTCTTGGTTCCATGAGACATTAAGAGATTTGTATGTTGACTCATTGACGAATTAGAGCCATTTGAGAATCATTATGAGTTTTGGAACGTATTTCATGCATACATGGCCGTGGGTAATGTTTAGGAAAAATTGGAATCAAAAGGGAGAAAAATAAGATGTCAAAAGAATAAATTGTGCAGACCAACATCTCAATTGGCGTATGAGACGCTAGACTAAGACGTCGTGGCATCTTAGTGTCGCACTGTGACTCCTTAGTTGGTGTTTAAGACACCAGACTACGATTCTTCAACTTTCCGATAGATGCTTCTATATTGACGGGTAATGAGTCATAGAAGTGTAAGATGTATTATGAACCTATGTAAGGAATATTTTATTTATTTTATTGTTTGATCATGATGTAATTTACAATACAAACAAACACAATCATAATTAAACAAAAGCATCATGATTGAACCGTGGATCTAATATCCATTAATTAATAATAACTAACTTAACTACAAGATGGATTAAGAGAATACCTTTTTTGATGTCAAGAAGAAACCTAATAGTATTCCTCATTGGCGCATAAGAAAAATCAAAATAATCATTGTGGAAAGGATTTTGAGCCATCAAATAGGGAAAGGGGGGGGGGGGCAGGGGGAGGGGGAGAAGATGGATAATGAAATTTAGTGTTTCTTTAAGTCTTCTATCAAGAATTTCCATGCCTTATATAGTTCACAAACACTAGGGCCTTACTTTGTCTCCAAGTTTGATCAATTATGGTAATAGTACCATAATTCAAACTTGAAGCCTTTATTACATGGAAGACCATTCTCTGTAATTTCTAGTTATTTAAATATCTACTAATAAATAGAAAATTAGTCCTTCTATCTATTTATTCTTGGTTTTCAAGTTGAGTCAAGTGTGTATCCCAATAGGCTCATTTAATTATTAATTGCATCACTAAATTGTTGTGCCAGTAGGCATATATCCAACAAACTCTCACTTACACATGCCATAACAACTGTAGAGCTGAACTTATAAAATTACATAGGGTATGTATTCCATGATAAGTACTAAGATCATTTGAACCATTAGGTTTGATCTAGTCCAAAATAAGTGATCAAATATCATTTTATTCAAGATATATGGATGAACAAGTTCCATTGAAATCTTGGAAAGATCAGATGTTCAATATTATGTTTCTTAATAGAGTCTCTCGATGATCAAATGAAAAAAATGCATAATTAAGCAAGTATCAATTCAGTCTAGGTATAACTATACATTTTTTTGCCAATATCGATTCATTGATGGTCCCATCAATATCACTTCTACAAAACGCCAGAAGGAATAAATCAAGCTTGAATACATATACATTTACCCAATCATCATGTCAAACATGAGTGTACCATGTATGGTTTCTAGTTATAGACGAAAATGGAGGACTTTAAGGCACAAGATACTTAGGGTAAATCCTATACATCTATGTTTTTGGTACAGAAGATATTATCAGTGAAATTGAGTAATCAAACCCATATAAACAGTTAAGGGTAAATAACACAAAAGAAACTAAGTTTACACAAAATTCTAATTTGACACTGTGTTTTTTGTTGTCTCAATTTGGACACCGCATTATTGATTTTTTTCCTAAATATAACCATAATATCGGTTGCCTTCAGGTCAATCGGTTTTCACTTTGCTAACTAGGACATTAGTGTATGTGGCATCCACCTAAGATCCTACATTGTAGTTGAGCCTTTATAAATGAACCCAATCCTCATCCACTCCTATTTCCCTAGATCGATCCTTACTTTTTGTTCTCAGCTCTTCATGAGGATTATGCAATGTTTTCTTTGTCTCGATCAACTGGATCAGCATCCCAAAGTGGGATAAACAAGTCAAATAGTGTTCCTTCTAGGACGTGCTACTGTGGACTAGCAGCTCCAATGAAGATATCAACAAGTGAGAAGAATCCTGGTAGAAGATAATTTGGGTGTAGGTACTGTTCATATTAAGATGAAGACTTTGGTTACTTTGAATGGTATGATGGTGAAGTAAGTCCATGGTACAAGGAACTTCTTCTTGAAGTTATGGAAAAGAGGAAAAAAACCACTGGACAGGGAAAAGGAACCCTCGTCATGGTTAAATTAGTATGCTATTTCTTATTAGGTTTGTGATTAGTTTGCTTGTTGTTTTACTACTCACGGTAGGTATTTTGATGTGGATGGTGTACAAGGGGTAAGTGGGAAGAAGTTGTGATAGGTCTCTGTGACACTCGTCAATTTTGGTCAACAGAAGTCAACCATGATTAAGGTAAACATAATATATCCCTCACAACTATTATGATATATTAGAAAATCTTTCAATGAAATTACATTGCCTTTTAAAATTTCAAACCTTATGTAGGTCTGTACATCAAGAACACCAAGATCCACGCCAAGGACCACCATCTTCAAGTTTTGTTTAACCTTTGGACAATAAAATAACAAGTGAGTTTATAACCCATTTTCTACTAGTTTTTCTCATTTCACTCGTTTGGGGGAGATTACATGCCATGCTAACAAATTATACTTTGGTCAGTGACTTTACACAAAAGTCCTAGATCTAATATATGTTGGATAAAACCTTCAACATACCAAGCTATCTCCCTCTTCATACATTTCCACCAATAACTAAGTCTTAAATCTTTGTAGATCTAGGTTGCACCAGGATGAATCGAAAACCTAGACTTGTGTGCTTCAGCCAACAATGTCTGCCAAACCCCTCTTGAAACTGGAACCCAAACCCTGCTATGATGTGTTAGAAGTCCACGCCTATCAGTAACAAAGGTAGCAATTCGATCCTTGATTTTATCCTTCATTCGGTTCTCTTCCTTGATCCCCTTAATCCGTGCCTCTCTAATCAAATCCAATAGAAGTGGAGTGATGGTCTTAATTAAATATAGGTGCCTCAAAGGAACACTAGTCGACTTGCGACTCAAAGCATTGGCCACCACATTGGCCTTCTCTGGGTGATATAAGATCTCACAATCATAGTCCTTCACCACGTCCAGCCATCTACATTGTCTCATGTTCAGATTTGCCTGATCCATTAGGTACCTCAAACTCTTATGATCTATGTAGATGGTACAGTGGACCCCGTACATATAGTGTCGCCAAATATTAAGGGTAAAAACCACCATCCCAAGCTCCAGATCATGAGTAGCATAATTAGCCTCGTAAGGCTTCAGCTGCCTAGAACCATACACAATCGCTCTACCACGTTGCATGAGCACCACTCTTAATCCCATGATCATGGGTATCATAATATAATACTAGATCCTCAACACCCTCTAGAAGGATCAGCACTGGAGTCTCACATAATCTCTGCCTCAGAGTCTCAAAGGTTGTCTGCTACTCGGGTCCCCAGTACAAAATTGTATTCTTCTCCATCAAACGAGTGAGAGGTACCACAATCTTGGACAAATTCTGAATGAACCTCCTATAGTAACATGTTAAACCAAGGAAAATGTGAATCTTAGATGCAGACTTTAGGACTTCCCACTGCGTCACCGCCTCAATCTTGGCCAGATCGACCAAAATCTCATTTTGATTAATAAGGTGCCCCAAAAAATGGACCTCGTGCAACCGAAGCTCACACTTGGAGAATTTGTCATACTACCTCCCCTTCCTCAATACCCAAGAATCTCCCGAAGGTGCTCCTCATGCTGCTCTTTTGTTTTGGAATGGACCAAAATATCATTAATAAACACAATAACTGACCGGTCATGCATCTGATGGGTTTTGAGCATAACTACAACCTATGTGATCATGCAACCCAAATTGCTTTGGATCTAAGTTTTTCACTAGTTGAACATGCAATTGAATACCAAAGCAATAAACCCTAGATCTAGCATACAATTTCACAAAATCATATAACAAAAGGGTTTTGATGATTACCTTATGTGTTATGTAGTAATAACAAGAACTCCTTGTAGATCCTTGACTCTTAAAAGCTTAGTGCCTCAAATGTTGCACCTCTAATGGTTCACAAACACCACTAGCAAGAGGATGAGAGGAGAGAGGAGTGAATGCCTTTAGAAAATCGGTTCTTCTAGGTTTTGAAGTCTTAGGCCGAAAATCCAAAGGGTTGAGTCCCTTTTATACATGAGGTGGCCTAGTCCCAAAGCTAGGGTTTGCAGGTGGAAACCCTAAATCTCTACTTAAGGTCTAAGCAGCCCATGAACTCCTCTTTAGAAGGCCTTGGACGAAAATCATATAGGGCACCCTATAATTTTCGTCCACTCCTATCCAAGGAGTCCAAGAGCCCAATTTCACAACTATCAATGATTTGCAAAACAACCCCTATACTTTTAATCAGTTCCTTAAATCCTAAAATTAATTCCAAATTAATTTCTGATTAAATACTAATTAAACAACATGATTTCTAATTAATATATTATTTTCATAATACATTAATAAATCAATTTATTATTCCAAATAATAAATTCAACCTCTCTCTCCAAAAGTCATCCTATCAAGTTGCTAGAGTGAAGGCAACCCAAAATGACCATGCTTTTTTCAAATCAAATACATACCAATTATAGTTATGGGCTTAAACACCTAGTCCACCAGTCTCCCACTTGGATAGGTCTAATAACTATAATTGCAAGTATGACCTCTAAACTTGACTACCAATCGTAGCTTTCAAAAGCCGCTGTCGAACTCTAACCTAGTTAGTTACGTGTCCTTAGATAAAGGATCAAATATTCCTCCATTATACAAGATATCATATGAAGACGAGACATGGATTATAATCATTCTCTCTGTTCAAGGTTTGTTTCCCAATTTCCGATTTAGGACGACTGATTCAGACTACTAAATTGAACACATCAATTCAGTCCATGCTTGGCCAAGCGCTTTAGATGTCATCACCAAATCATCGAGAGGACCACATATATCGCTTTTTCCTGTTTAGGGTAAAAGGAACAGATAAACTTCGACTCATATGCTTGCACTATTCACTCATCAAATCACGCATAACAATACGTTTTATAACATCAAGTTACTGATGTGTTTACGTATTATCAATGCACAACTGACTCGCAAACAACAACTCATATGTCTCCGTTTCAAGAATATATGATATTATCGTCTCAAAATTACTCGTGATATAATCCATGAAGTAATTCTCTGAGCGTGAGTTAATCCAATACTTAAAATCACCATTTCAAAAGTACTCACGGACACTGCAACAAACATTTGCTATGTCTAAGCTCTTAGACAATCTACAGTCAGATTTATGACAGTCTTAATTTACTACTTACTTCCAAAGTATGATCGACTGTGGATGTTTTGAATAATCCAATTATTCGGGAAGTAAAATATGCAAAGTGAAACACAATAATAACCTAATTAAATATGGTCTCAAAACTATTGAATATAAATAAAACTCCTTTTATTTAATCAACATATTAATTAGACTTTATTAATTGTATAATGTTTCGAGTAATCAACTAATCACTTGAATTAAACATTAGTCATGTCATGTAACAAACATGCATACTATGTCTCTCTATGGTCCTTCCTTTGTGAATAGATCAATTGGACATAATTCCAATGATGCCAATATCATAATTCCAAATCCATATTATAAGTGTAAGAATTTCCAAAATTCCTGTCACCACTAAATGTGTTAGAGTATAATCTTTCATGTAATGATCCTTTTGTGATGATGTGGCCTAGAAGTCACAAAGAATTTGCCAACGATGTCACAAAATGCTCCATTGAAACTTTGTTACTTAAAACAATTTCATGGTAAATAAGTATCAGATTCAAGGTAACTCCTTGAACAACTTCTTTGTATTAAGATTTCTAACTCACATTCAGATTCTAATCACTAACTCCCATTATGGAAATATTTCCATAATCCCATATGAGTATCAATTCTGATCAAGAATTATTCCAATCCGAAACATGTCAGTATGGTCCGTCCAAATGCTACTATACTTCCAACTGTCCACAAGCAACGAATCTTCAGCGAGCCTCAGATTGTTCTTGACAATTTTTTAATAACTTTAGTCAGATCTTGTTCTAGTCCTTTTTCCTTCTTAATGCCCTAGGCATTTGGAAAAATCTGAACAAGCGAATACTATAGCATATGTGAAGTATAATTACCTTTCTCCCCTAAATCCTTTTACAACCAAACAATTCTCAAATATAGCAACATGCAAATTGAAAACTTTGTTTCCCATAAATAGTATTGCCAACTTGCAATACTTACCATAACTATTATGCTCCCACTAGCATAATAAGTATATTATTGCTAGCGTAACAATTATGCTCCCATTAACATAACACTTATGCTCCCACTAGCTTTGACATGTATCCAAAAATCAACTGGACTTTTAGGAATCAATACCATTGACTTACTTACTAAAGTTCAGATTCCTGGTACGTGATGCTTTGATCTATCCAGACTTCTCAAGCCCATACACCTTTCATTAGTTAGCATGCGTGTGTGTTTAAACCCTTTCAGAACTTATAGCAATAATTCCTGAATGTTCAAACTATTTCTTGTCATTTCTCATAATTCAAACTATGAAAAGGGATGCCGTAATCATATACAAATTTGAGAACGCAATTATCGCAACTGCTAATCATAATGATATCAAACAGATTTAAATCTACTAGCAAATTTTGTTTCCACGTAATCATTTTCATGAATTAGAGCAAAACCTTTTGCCACCTAGATTTTTTGTTGTATGTGTTCCTATCCATGTGAAATTGTCATTTCCAACCTACAATCATAAGATAATGTCGATGACAAAACCAACATCAAATTTAGTTTACTTTCATGGACTGAACTTTGTTTATTCTTAACTTCTCGCCTTCTGGTAGCATAAGGCCTGCCAATGCTTCCAAGTTGTCAAGCAGCTCATTTAATTGGTCTTAGTTTATCTTTGTTTTAACCAAAACATCACAACTACCAATTTCAAATGTGCTAGAGTAAGAAAACTTTTCTACTCCACATTTCATGACGTGTTATAAACCTACTTGGTTTGAAATAAGCTTCAAGATTTAATTTGAAGTTACTAGAGTGTGACTCTAAAACTTGATCGGAAAACGAAGTATGACTCATCTCATGATCAAACCATTTCAACAATATCAGATTCCTCTTCTTAGTCAAAACAATTGCACTAAGGTGTCCTTAGAGGATCAATTATGACATGGTTCCACAATCATGAAAATGATCATAAAACATGATACTAAAGTACTCTCTTTTCTTCTCAGATTGGAGAAACCTTTATCTTTCTGCCTAACAGATTCTTCATATTCGTTCTGCCACACTTTGAAACTTTTCCAAAGTATCAGAATTACACTTAATCTTATAAGCATAACCATATTTACTGAACCATCAGTAAATCATGACGAATATGCTTATCGTCCTTTGTGATGGTTCTGACCAGTCCACATCAATGTGTACTAGATCCTTTAGTCCTTCACTTATCTCACATAAACACGTGATCAAAGAATTAGTCATGATCTTCCAGTGATCAAGATTCTCATACATCACACAATACGGATTGTATGACTCCAAGTTTGTATCCAATTGAAACTTTGGTGATGACAATTCCTTTTTTCATTAGTCAGTGATGACATAACCACAGATGATATAGTCAAGAATCAAATCCATATTTGACATTGCTATTAATAGAAATATAAGCACTAATTTTCATAAATACCATTGAAAGGAAATATAAATCAAAAATTCACTTTATTGATAATATGTAGAAAAACTTGTCCTTACAATGCAAATATATGAATACTATGTATCTAGACATATTTCCTAAGCAATCTATTAAACTATCGCAACTCCTAAGCAGCAGCTCCAAATTCTGATCATCGAACCATGCGAATGAAATCCATTTCTCACGATCAGAATTAGCTTTCTCTTCTTAAGGTTCCTTCTTTCTCTTAGATCCTGCAAAACATCAAAATATGATTATCACATCATGTAATAAGAATCTATGAATAGGAACTTAATAAAAGAGAGTTAGATAGTGGATGTACCTGAAGTACAGTCATACAACTTGACTTTACTATCTATGCGATCTTTTAGGTAGACACGGAAGCTTCGCATCCAATGTCCCTTCAATTGGCAATAGAAACATATGGACTCTTCAGGAACAGCACATGGGACTCTCTCAAAATTAGCCTTTCTCTTTACCATATGGTCAAACAGTTTTACCTCGGCCGATCCCTTTCCATTGGGAAGAGAAACCTTTTCTGTGCTACCAATGTTGCCATTGTCATTGTCCATGGAAATTTGGTAGATTGATCCTCAAACACATTTGCTTGACCATTTCACTTTAGCATTTTTGCTTTAGCAACAATTAGAAAATATGTCATATCAATAAGGGTCACGTCGTTGTCGGTCATATAGTAGTCCTTAACAAACTCAATATATATCCCAGGAAGCGAGTGAAGAACCAAGTCAACTAGCTCCTTTGGGAAAACTACACCAAACATTCCCAATCTATCAAGGTGTGACTTCATTTTAAGAACATGTGCACAAAAAAATTTCCATCTAAGTGTTTACATGCCAAAAGGGATTGAGTAATCTTGAACTTTTCAATTTGACGAAAACGTGGGTCAGGGAGAATCACTGGAGGAAGAGCCGGGGAAGCATGATTTCCAGTTCCACCATTTGAAGAAGTGAAGATTCTTTCACCTTGATCAACTTGTGTAAGATCATCTTCGGAAAAAGATGGAAAACCATTTCCGGGAAGACCATAGTTGTCTGAACTTGACATCTATAAAAGGGAGAAAAGAATTCAAGTTAGTTGATTTATTTAATCCTTAATTATTAACCTAAATTTTAAATTAAGGCTAGGATCCATATGTTTGATTCGAATTCTGAAGAGGGATGTCGTAATCAAATTTTGAATCTATTTTAGGTAGGTAAACATTTACGAGTTTCAATCTAATGAAACTCCTAGATCTTTTGAGATTCATTGAACTATTCAATGGCATGTTTAATCTCTATTATGCTCTCACTTTGTGACTGGGATGCCGAGGATCACAAACGAGATGTGAATAACCATGCAAATTAGCTTGGTACTCTCGATGTTATTTATCACCTAATCAATGTGTCGGTTAACTACACACGCTCTATTGATCAATGATATTTACGAGACACCCATTGCCAACAATATTGGTCCCATATTAGTGTGCCGGTTAACCACACACGCTCCACTAACGACCAATACGATGCAATGTGCAGTTTCATGGGTTAGCATCAAATTCACATTTTTCCTAAAGTAACTAAGAATGGGATTTTAGAAAAGGTTTAGTTACTTTATGTCTTTATACTTTTGATGAGAGTTTAGTGTCCTATCCTACCCGTTCGGTTAACAACCCTCCACTAGTCAAGGGTGCGGTGGGTAAGAATGGATACCCAATGGCGGTCATTTTATAGGCCGCTTCCTTAAACACCCCTTATAGACCAGCTTCGTGAATGAGGCCTACTAACAGTAAGACTGACTTTTCTTTTACATATATATATATATATATATATATATATATATATATATATATTAAACTTTTAATTGTATAATAGTATAAGGGTGTATTTTGAAGCTTTTAAAATACTAGGGGTTTAATCTTTTAATAAATTAAACTTTTAATTTGATTAAATTTAAACCCTCTTAAGGATTTATTAATTTTCTTTTAATTAAACACTTAATTAAATTATTAATAACATCCATAAGTTTGTATTTTAAATCTTATAAAATACAGGGCTCTAAAATTTAAGATTTCAAAATTAAACTTTTAGTTAAATTTTAAATTCGAAAACCAAAGGGTGTATTTTTAAAACTATTCACAAATACTAGATCAAATTTTTAAATAATTAAATTAAACAATTAATTTTGTCTTTATCTTAAAATTTGACCAAATCATATCTATTTTTAAGGATATATTATTACCTTTTCAGAAAATTCAATTTTAAACAATAAAAACGAATTATGGTAATTATCCTAATCAAATCAAGATATAAAAATCGAAAAATCAGGCATCTGACGAGTCAACTCGTCGAGTTCTGGGCTATGAACTCGTCGAGTTAGACCAACTCGTCGAGTCCCATGAGGAACTCGTCGAGTTCAATGAACAGATTGACGAATCTGTTCCCTCCTCCTTTGGACAATTCACATATGCATCATATTCAACTGAAAAACATCGTAGGCCCTGATACCACTGATGGGTTTTGAGAATAACTACAACCTATGTGATCATGCAACCCTAATTGCTTTGGATCTAAGTTTTTCACTAATTGAACATGCAATTGAATATCAAAGCAATAAACCCTAGATCTAGCATACAATTTCGAAAAATCATATAACAAAAGGGTTTTGATGATTACCTTAGTTGTTATGTAGTAATAACAAGAACTCCTTGTAGATCCTTGACTCTTGAAAGCTTAGTGCCTCAAATGTTACACCTCTAATCGTTCACAAACACCACTAGCAAGAGGATGAGAGGAGAGAGGAGTGAATGCCTTTAGAAAATCGGTTCTTCTAGGTTTTGAAGTCTTAGGCCGAAAATCCAAAGGGTTGAGTCCCTTTTATACATGAGGTGGCCTAGTCCCAAAGCTAGGGTTTGTAGGTGGAAACCCTAAATCCCTACTTAAGGCCTAAGAAACCCATGAACTCCTCTTTAGAAGGCCTTGGAAGGAAATCATATAGGGCCACCCTATAATTTTCGTCCACTCCTATCCAAGGAGTCCAAGAGCCCAGTTTTACAAATATCAATGATTTGTAAAATAGCCCTTGTACTTTTAATCAGTTCCTTTAATCCTAAAATTAATTCCAAATTAATTTCTGATTAAATACTAATTAAACAACATGATTTCTAATTAATATATTATTTTCATAATACATTAATAAATGAAATTATTATTCCAAATAATAAATTTAACCTCTCTCTCCAAAAGTCATCCTGTCAAGTTGCTAGAGTGAAGGCAACCCAAAAGGACCATACTTCTATCAAATCAAGTACATACCAATTATAGTTGTGGGCTTAGACACCTAATCCAACAACATCGGCCTACACAGATGGTTCATTAGATGCATGAACATGGTTGGTGCATTGGTCATCCCGAATGGCATTACCACGAACTTATAATGACGATAGCGAGTCTGAAGGTCGTCTTCTCAATATCCTCCTCTTTGACCCTCATTTGATGATACCCCAATCTCAAATAGATCTTGGAAAACCAATATGCACCCATGCAACTGATCGAAGAGGTCATTAATCCTAGGAAGTGGATAATGTTTCTTCACTGTTAGCTTAATCAATTCCCAATAATCTATGCAAATCTGGTTTGAACCGTCCTTCTTCTTCATAAATAGGATTGGCTCTCCCTAGGGTGAACTATTCAGCCAGATAAACTCTTTGCCTAAAAGCTCCTGGAGTTGAGAGGACAACTTCTGCATCTCAGGCGGTGCGAGGGGATATGGCACCTTAGGAAATGGGGCAGTACCAGGGATTAGATCGTTCCTAAATTTAACTTGCGTCTTTAGAGGCACAAAAAACAGATTCAATTATAAGACATCATGGAAATCGAAAACCATTGGTAAATCGAATATCAAATGCTTCTTCTCCTCTTGAACCTCAACCACATAATCAAGGTGTTCGCATATCCATGTTGTAAATATCTCCTAGCCCTTTCGATAGAAAAGAAAGATGATCCAACTCTGGTACCCTCGTCGTAGATGGTCAACTCTCCCCAACTTGGGGTACGAACTACTACTAATTACTGCTCATAATAAATCAAAGCCCCGACTAGCTCAACCAGTCTATACTCATAATCACACAAAAAAACCCCATCAGAATGGGAACAAAATCAATTGGAGAGTGTACCCTTAATATCTACAAAACACAACCACAAAAACAATTTTGGCCGCAACCTTGAATTCCTCGGTGATTGAGACATGCAGTGGACACTCTAACATCCCGAGGGCTACAACAAAGCTCCTACTAAAATATAGCAATATAAAAGACCGACTCGCACCCGAGTTAAATAGCATTAAAGCAGGAAATGAATTCACTGGGAAGGTACCTAAGCAGAAGCATAAACATAAGCATGCAACAATTAATGCAACATAAATATAAATAGATACATACTAGTAATGACATCAAGCATCACCCTGGCCTCCTATGTTGTCAACTAATAATCACTTCACCAAGCGTTCGGGGCCTCAACTCTCCCTTGGTTACCATCTATGTTCCACAATGTCATAGGAGCTAGTTCCTGCACTAGCCTGACATCAAGTAATGGGCAGTTGGCCTTTACATAGCCCAACTACTCACAATGGTAACAGACTAACATAATCAGTTGTTGGAAATCCCTCGGATAATAGCCCTCCTTGCCACATTGATGGCACCCTGTCCCCAACCGACAAGAATCCTCGTGATCCTTCCCGCACTTTCTACAAGTGTGGCCCTTCTGGCCTCCAGATCAAGAATTAACGGGCTTGAACCAAATAGCTGCTGACTGGGTCTGAACTGGGGCATTCCTCTTCTCCTTCCTCTATGTCTCTAGCTCTATCTCCCTCCTCCGGGCATATAACTACAACTCTACTTGGGTCTAGTACTAGGTGTTCTCCACCAAATCTCTAATCTTAGTCTTGAGCATGCTTAAGTATCGTGATATTTGTACTTGATCTGAAGCAGGATACTCAGGGAAAGACAGGGACCTCTCGGTGAATATCCTGGTGATCTCTGTCACCGTCTCGATTGTCTTCTTGAGTGATAGGTACTCCTGTACCAATCACTCTCTCTCCACCAATGAGACATACTCTGTCTGAAACATCTCAGAGAGCTACTCCCAAGTCATCGCGGCCCGTTACGTAGGAGAAAAAGTCTAAGTCGAAAAATTCCACCAATCCTTTAATCCCAAGCAAAGAAGGTTCAACATAAATCTGGTATTCAGGTTATATGGACAAGAGCAGGTGTAGAAACATCCCTCTACGTCGGGAGATCCACCTCATAGCAACAATCGGGTCCTTGATTATAATGTCCCAAAATTTCAAAAGAATTAGAACTTTTAGAACATTTAGAACATTTATATTTATTATAAATCCCATTAAATTCGTTACTTAACCAAACCCTTAAGTTTGAAGTAATCAAAAAAATATTTCGAATCATAGTTTCATCCATACTAATCCGTTTGTAACTGAAAATCAACAACGGAAATAATAGTGAGAAAAACCACATAACAAGTGTTCGTGGCAAGGACCTAATCTTCGAATCACGTTTGTGTATAGTCAAGATTTTTCCTTACGCTTATTTGTACCAGATGTACATGTAATAGTCATTTTATGACGGAAAGGATAGGCACAAAGCTTAGTGAATTCGTACACAACATAGAATTAGAAGTATTATAACCTACTCCTACTTATCATGTCATTATCAATCATACAAGCATATATATAGCACATAAATTGAAATCACACAATACGTGCATGTTCAAGAGCACATCCTAAATAACACCCATATAAGGACTTGGCATCACTGCCTTCAGTCCATGGACTTGGCGTCTCCGCTATCGATCCCCCTGACTTGGCATAATGTACTTCCATCAGTTTGTCTTGACACAAAGCCATCAGTCAAATAGGATCGGCCTTTCGGCCTTCAGTCCCCCAAACACATCAAATATAAGCCATACGAAAATTAATAACATCATATACAAATCATACGGAAATTAACAACATCACTTATCATTCACATAGTTCCTAGTCTCACTGACCTAACAGTAAGCACATAACACCATCATGTTATGTAGTGAGGAACTCACCTTAAACCATAGTTGAATCACTGTCGAACAAGGACTGAAGCTCTTGGAATCAAGTTACTTCCTTCTTCCAGATATTAATGTTTATGGTGCTAGCAAACACTCTTTGGTCCATGAACTCACTAAAAAATTCCTAAGTATATTTTTAGATTTTTACATTATGGGTCAATAAAATTTTAGGGACTACTTACATATGTTCATATGATTTTTTTACAATTTATGGTGAATTTTACAAAACTATATATCATTGCAGCTCAATCTGGTCCAGTCTAGAAAAACTGTCACCTTCACCCAAGTTAGGACCAATATCAGTTCAGGGAAAAAATCAAGGAAAAATTAGACTCAAATTTTAAGCTTTAAGAGTTTACGGATCCAAATTTTTACTCCCTATTATTTTTCAAGAATTTTTCGAAGACAAGGGTAGAATAGGCATTTTTGATAATTTCCTAGCTTTGACTTACTGGGTTAATTTGTCATCTTAACCCAATAAGTCGTCATGCAATGACCCCATAAAGCTAAAAACAATATCCAAATAGTAGCTACAATTCATTGAGTCAAAATGATAATTCCAATATCAATCCATGATCTAAAGTATAAAACTTTAAAGAGAATAACAAAGTGTGATGCTATATAGAGAAAACACCACTAGGGTTCGGATTTCCTCCACCCTTAGCCCGTTTGAGGTTGGACAAGCATCACCCATTTCCATCATTACATGGTGGACAATGGTGGTTGGCAGGTGGTGGCCATGACTAACATCCATGGCGGTGGTGGAGGCGGTTCTAGGGCAAAACGCACCAAAGGAAATAAGGAGAAAAGATGAAGAATTAAAAGCTTACCGGAACTAGGATCGACCACCAGTCAACCTCATACCCCCACACTAGATTCCTCTTACATAGCCTTCTTGATTCCTTCTTTTGTACCAATCTTCCCTCTCTCGTTCTTCCTTACGGCTCACCAAAATCACACACCCACACAAAGACGTAAAAAAAATAGGCTTTATCAATGGATTACTAAATAGACTAACACTTAATTAGATAGGGCCCATCAAGGCTTGAGCACGTCCAAAAATATGTTCCAAATTTCAATTACACAATTAACCCCTGAGAATGCCATAATGACAATTTTCACCCATCAAATAAATTTCTTTGCATCAATAAGTTCTAGAGTTGGCAACTATGGTGAATCCTTTTGAAATTAATTACAAAACCTCTAAAACAAATTTTATTGTTGTTGTTGTTGTTATTGTTGTTGTTGTTGTTATTGTTGTTGTTGCTGTTGTTGTGGTCATCGTCATCATCTTCGTTGTCGTCGTTGTAAGATACCACATCGTATCATACTTCTAAATGTGTAAACTGTCAAACGAATCAAACATCTCAAACTTCAACCCTAGTTAATGTGTCTGAAAAACTAAAAATATGTATTAAGAAGTTATGAGAAAAGCAAAGATTCTAGTGTCATAACACATGTTATTCTGTTTCCAAAAATATAAAAAACGACCAAAACGGAGTTCATATGTAAAAGTTACGACAGTTATAAGAAAAACAAACTGGTTCTTTAAACTGCTAAAACTGAATCGATCCATTGAGGCACTTACACATCTCAGATGGAAATTCCAAGAGCGTTTTCAGACTCGGGTTATGGTCTACTATTTAATTTCATACTCGAAATATTTTTAGCGCAAATATTAGCAAAATTCGAAAAATCGAGCGTTTCAGGCCATTTAGACGCAAAACTTTAAACACGATTTCCTAGAGTTCTACAACTCAAAAAATTAATCCGTTCAGGTTTTTAGAATCCTTGAACTCGGCCCTATCATAAGACACTTTCAGAAAAAATATTCGACATCGGGATCTCGATACACCAAACTAGGATTGTTTTGGGAATTTATTGAAATGGTGACATCATTGGAGCCTACATGTGCATGTAAGAGATCTTCCAAATCAGCCACTTGTCTCGTCTTTGGCCCATGCACCCATACACCACCTTACATCTTCTCTTTTTCTTCTTCTTTGAGTGTAAAACTTCCTAAAAGTACTAATTATGACTAAGTGAAGTGTGTAACCTTCTATCAAGGCATGACCTTAGAGAGGAACACTTTCACTATAATAGGAGCTCAATACATCCCATTTGAATCAACAAAAAACAACGCTCTCTAAAACTTCCTCTTTTTTTTGGTTTACACCAACACAACACCACCAAGAAGCCACCACTGGACCACAACTTATCCACCTCCTTTCTCCAATGATTTTGCAAGGAAACACCACCCCAAACATGTAACATCTAAAATCTAGGTATTTCATTTTAAGCCCTTGATGAATTTTTAAAGTTTCAAAGCATAACCCTCCGTATGTTGGGCGTACATGTATGTACACTTAGCGTACACAAGTGGATGCATCGGTTAGCTGAGGCTCATATGCGGGGGAGTACAAGGCCAAAGGCTAAAACCCTAATTCTCAAACTTGAGCCCTATTTAAGCTCATTTATGACCTTGGACCCTCTTCCTTACCTGCCTCCATTGCCTTTAAATGTCCCTAAAACCCTAGTTCCTTTGAGAGTAATTCTTGAGCTTGAAGGTGCCAAAAGTAACACCTTTTTGGTGTATTAGCAAGAAGAAGGAAGTGGTGAGCAAGTCTTGGACGTGGGAGAGCTTGTAGATCCTGCATCTAGAACATTTGGAAGAGTTTTTGGAGGTAAAAAGTTCATATCTTGCTAATCCTCTTGCTAGTTTGAGATAGGGTTTAGTAATAGGTCCACTTTTGGTCCATGAATCCTCTCATGTGAGTTCCAGCAACTCCAGCGGTTAGGAATGTTAGATCTGAGTTCCTTTGGCACGTTAAAAGCGTAAAAATGCTAACTTGAGTGTTATTATGGCATCATGCATGAGTTTAAGGTCTTAAAGGGAGTCTTAATAGATAAAATGAGGTGTTGGGTTCCCATATGGCATGCAAAGGCATAAAGTTGCCAACTTTATGCCCTAGGACCTCTAAAATGACAAAGATCTAGAATTGGACAAAGATTCTTCACGTATTAAGTACTTAATGGCTTTTTGTGAAAAATAGCTTGTACGTTGGGCGTACTAGTTTGTACATTGCGCGTATGGCCCAAAAACTTAGTACACTAAGCATATTGAAGGTGTATGATGGGCGTACGCTTCCAGTGGGTTTTGGGCTTCCGATGGAATTTTGAGCCATTTGGGCCCTATTTAACCTTGGGCTTAGACCTATTAGTGTATTGGGCCTTTGATCTGGTTTTTGTACTATAGGTAGCATGGTTGGGCGTTTTGGGCCTTGTGGCCCATTATTGTTTTGGACCTTGGATGTTAGGCCCATTAATGAAGGAAAGACTTTTACGCCTTATTGAAGGAGTTTGAACTTAGGGTTTTGGGCCAATGTCTTGATTTTGTGATTTAATTCTAATTAGGATAACTTCTGTGTATTCAATGTGAGATTTCCGAACCAGTAGCTGAGCAATATTTTTTTTATCAGCAGTCTGAGATGGGTCTTCTCACTATAACCATGGGTCTAAGGTACCAAGGTCGTCCCATTATCCATTTATGTAGTATGCAAGTTGTTGTATGTCACATGTTTTGATTGGGTTGAATATACCATAGGGCGAGGCCTAGTATGACATAACGGGTTGAAATATACTCCAGGTTGGGGCCCACTGTGATATACTAGGGTTGTAATATACCCCAGGGCGAGGCCCATACTTCTTTTTTGGGTTGGGATGAACCCCAGGGTTGGGCCCATTTGTATGATTGGTATGTGTTATTTTAGTAAAGCTCACTAAGCATTAGCTTATAGTTTTTATTGTGATTTTAGGTGCGTCCGGTTCTAAAGGAAAGGGCCTGGCTTGATGGCGCAACATTCGCTCTCCACTATTTTCCGCATTCACTGATATGGACACTCTGATGATTTTGTATAATGATGATTACGTATTGGATTTTTGGAATCATACTTATGGTTGTAAACCTTAATTAAAAATGAAAATGTTTGATCTGGATTTTTGGGTTGTTACAAGTTGGTATCAGAACCTTGGTTTGAGGGATTCGGGCACACTCTCGGGTGTGTTAGAACTCAAACTAAGGAAATGGTAAACCTTTTCAAAAAAAACAAAAGTCAAGTCTTTCTGAAAATGGTTTTCTTAAGTAAATCGGCCGAGCTCAAGTAAGTGTTTCCCAAAGTTTAACCATGTATATGAATATATTTATTGGAATCGATGTTGACTCTGTTATTTACTAAGTGTATGCTTTCAAAGTTGTATATGTTTAGGATTGCATAGCCCTATAATGATGGATACATCATTTCCTTTTCCTTGTTTGGTTGTGGTCTTAGGGTAGAAGCTTTATTTGACAGTCTACATGATTCTATTTATGTATAACTTGCATGCATAAGGCAACATGCAGTGTTGATTGAGGTTTCTGCTTCTGTGAGGATTGAGAAATCCTAGAAGAGTCTAGGATATGTGTATGTGTTGTGTATTCTAGGTCATGTTTTATCTATGGTTTGGTGAATTAGGGGTATCAGGTATGTCCTTGAGGAAGGTACATGTAGGTGTGGAAGGTAGTATTGGGCCCATACTACTGAAAGCACAGGACCTGTACCCAAGACAAGGACAGACCTGGAAGCTCTAAGGAGTCCGATGGGGAGGAATCCCTTCGAACTTTCTTATCAATTGTTTTCTATGTTGTATTTTCAGTTGAGAATGGTGATGGCTACACGAGGAGATTCAGCTTCGGGATCAGGTTCAGGATCGGGTCAGGCTCTAGTACAGAGCTGATTGATGAAAGGTTGTGCGAGCTTATCACATCTGAGGTTACTCGCAACATCCTTGACTCTACCGCAGTGATTTTCGGTACCGTCGAGGAAAGGATCATGGAGATTATGGAGGAGCGGCTCAGGTCTTTTCGAGCCGAGATCGTTGCGGGTCAGATTGGGACTCGAACTCCCTCATTTTGGGAGTTCAAGGCGTGTGGTGCACCTGAGTTCTTTTGGGTTAAGGACCCCATCACTAGTCGTCATTAGATCGCTGACATGGAGAATGCTCAGCGCACAAGCTTTTGCCCCCATTCAGAAAAGGTGGGATTCACGTCCTTTATGTTGTGGGACGGAGTGCAGGACTGGTGGGAGGAGGTTACCCGCAAGGTAGGGACGGCGGGTGTGATTGTAATGACATGGGAGGATTTTCTGCGGCGGTTTGATCAGAAGTTTGCACCAGCCATAGAGGTACAGTAGCTGGTGAGGGAGTTCCAGGGCCTTCACCAGACCATAGAGACTGTGGCAGAGATTACCTCCAATTTTAGGGAGAGGGCGTTGTTGGTTCCGCAGTACGCTATAGATGATGAGATGAAGATGACGAGATATCATGCTATGATGAGAGATGATATCTGGGAGTTTGTCAGTTTCTCAGGGTGCAAAACGATGAATGAAAGGATTGAGAAGGCCCGTAAGTGGGAGATCGAGTTAGAGCTTCGGACGAAGCGGAAGTCGGAGAAGGTTCAGATGGCAGTGGGTCAGGCTAAGAAGCCTAATACCTCCTATGTTCACAGTAGAGGTCAGCAGGGCCGGGACCGATGTGCCAAATGTGGCAAGCCGCATAGTGCACCTTGTCGATCAGTCGGATCAGGATGCTTTGGTTGTGGTCAGGCAGGCCATATGAGCAAGGACTGCCCTAAGAGTGCCTTGATTTGTTTTCACTACAACCAGACCGGTCATAAAAAGGCCGATTGTCCGAGGTTGTTTGGAGGAGCAGTGGCTGCGCCCGCCACATTGAGGATTACAGATGGCTGCCAGGGCAACGAGGAGGCTCCTACGGTGAAAAGCAGAGTGTTTCAGCTGACCACAAATGAGGCTCAAGCAGCGCCGGACGTGGTGACTGATATGTGACTTATCTCCATCTTTATTGTTTTATTATTATGCTTATGTTTTTATGATCTTGTATAGGGACCTTTTTGGTCATTGGATTGTCTGCTCATGTTCTCTTTGATTCGGGGGCTACCCGATCTTTTGTATATCTTACGCTCAACAAGAAGTTTCGAGATGCTCCGGGGACTTTGGAGTCCCCTCCGGAGGTGGAGATCGTTGATGATCATACTGTGAGCACTATGAGGGTATTCCGTAGGAGTATTCTAAACTGATGGGTTTTAGTATACTACAACATCCTATGGTACACATACAACCCTAAATACCTTGGATATATGTTTTCACTAATTATACATGCAAATGGTTTCCAAGGCATTAAACCTAGAACTAGCATGCATTTGACATAAACCATATAAGATACTAGTTAGGGTAACATACCTTTCATGTAGCTTGAAGTCTTGATGTATTTGGCCTTGAGAGCTTAGCCCCAATAGTGTGGAAGCCTCAAATGAAGTCACAACACATCATGGAAAAAGGTAGACATTTGAGAGAGAATCTTCATACACCAAAACACCTCATAGACTCCAAGAATATGTGTGTAGTCACAAGTGGCGATTTTGGGCAAAGGAACACATATTTATATGTGGTGGATTCCAAGGGTCATGGGTATATCCCAAATCCATACCCATGGGTTTTATGATCCATGGTTCATGTGGCCCAACTCTTTATGTGTCCATACATAAACTTGGTCCAACATGGATCATAAGCCCAACACATATAAATATAACTAATTACCATAATTAGTCCCCATAGATTTAATTAGTCTCTTTTGATCACTAAATTAATTCCAAATTAATTCTTGATCAATACTAATTAAAACATATGATTTCATATTAATATATTAGAACTTATAATATATTAATAAATCATATATAACCTTCTCTCAAGAGTCCATCCTAACAAATTGTCCTGGTGTTATGAAACCCAAATGGACCATGCTACACTCGGGTCGAATACATAACAATAATAGTTATGGGCTTAGACACCTAATCCAACATAAAAATGTTCGGCGATAGGTTTAATATCGACTTGGTACCGATTCCCTTAAGGGGATTGAAGGTGATCACCGGGATGAACTGGTTGGGTCCCAATGGGGACGCAATTCATTGTGAGCGGCAGTTGGTGAGAGTTCGAACCCCAAGTGGGGGAGAAGTAGTCATTTATGGTGAGAGAGCTTCGCATGGGCCATCTATTTGTTCAGCAGTGAGGACTAGGAGGCTTCTTCAACAGGGATGTTTTGGATTTCTAGCTTATGTTTCAGACTCGAGGGTAGAGACTACGACAGAGTTAAGCGGGGTACCTATTATGCGGGACTTTCCTGATGTTTTTCCTGAGGAGCTGCAGGGAGTGCCTCCCGAGAGGCAAGTTGAGTTATGGATTGATTTGATGCCTGGTGCAGCTTCGATAGCCAAGGCGTCGTATCGCCTAGCTCCGCCTGAGATGCAGGAGCTGTCTACACAGCTGCTAGACAAGGGTTTTATTCGTCCGAGCAATTCCCCGTGGGGAGCACCGATCCTATTTGTGAAAAAGAAGGATGGGTTACACAGGATGTGTATTGATTATCTGGAACTGAACAAGCTGACAGTAAAGAACCGTTACCCGCTTCCGAGGAACGACGACTTATTTGACCAGCTTCAGGGTGCATTTTGGTTTTCCAAGGTCGATATTCGGTTAGGATATCATCATATCAGGATCAGGGATGAGTATATATAGAAGACGGCCTTCAGAACTCGTTATGGTCATTACGAGTTCGTGATGATGCCTTTCGGGCTCACCAATGCTCCAACAACGTTCATGGATCTCATGAACCGGGTGTGCAGATCGATGCTGGATCGGTCCGTGATTGTTTTTATTGATGAAATCCTGGTCTACTCTAAGACCAAAGAGCAGCATGAGAAGCATTTGAGGGAGGTATTGGAGACCTTGAGGAGGGAGAAGCTTTTTGCCAAGTTCTCAAAATGCGAGTTTTGGTTGCGTGAGGTGCAATGTTTGGGGCACATCATCAAACAGGGTGGTATCTTGGTGGACCCGACCAAAATTGAGGCTGTGATGCGTTGGGAAGTTCCGAAGAACGCATATTAGATTTGAGTTTCTTGGGCCTCGTAGGGTATTATCGTAGGTTTATCCAGGACTTCTCTAAGATTTTAGTGCCTTTGACTCGTCTAACCAATAAGAATGTGACCTTTCGGTGATGTCCAAATCAGCAGTTACCCTTTGAGACTTTGAGATAGAAATTTTGTGAGGCCCCGATTCTTATGTTACCCGAGGGATTGGATGATTTTGTGGTTTATTGCAATGCTTCTATTTCGGGTTTGGGAGTTGTCCTTATGCAGAGGAGGCATGTGATTGCTTACGCCTCGAGGCAGCTGAAGCCTCATGAGCCGAATTACCCCACTCATGATTTAGAATTGGGGGCGGTGGTGTTTGCCCTCAAGATCTGGAGGCATTATTTGTATGGGGTCCGATGCGCTATTTACACCGATCATAAGAGTTTGAAGTATTTGATGGATCAGCCGAACTTGAATATGCGGCAAAGGAGGTGGTTAGACGTGGTAAAAGATTATGACTGCGATATTTTGTACCACCCCGGGAAGGCCAATATGGTGGCCGATACTTTGATCCATAAGGCGGCCTGTTCTCCAATCCGAGATATTTGTTTGAGGATGATGGTTACCTCACCATTGATGGATATGACTAAGGAGGCTCGGGTAAAAGGATTGAAAAAAGAAAATTGGAAGACTGAGTGGATATGGGGGCAGACTCCGTTGTTTGTCAGAGACAGCTGGGGATTATTGACACAGTGTGGTAAGGTTTGGGTTTCGACATTTGGTGGGGTGAGGGAGAAGATTTTGGAGGAGGCACATAAGCCCAAGTTTTCAATTCATCAGGGGACCACGAAGATGTACCGAGACATGAGATTTAGCTATTGGTGGCCCTGCATGAAGAGGGAAATTGCTTGGTTTGTTGAGCGGTGTTTGACCTGCAGGAAGGTCAAATCCGAGCATCAGGGGCCTCACGACATGGTCCAGTCATTACCCAATCCCATGTACAAATGGGAGGAGATCACCATGGATTTTATCACGAAATTACCCAGGATGGCACGGGATGTTGATTCTATTTGGGTTATTGTGGATAGGCTGACCAAGAGTGCACACTTTATTCCAATTGCTGAGAGTATATCTTCCGAGAAATTAGAGGATATTTATGTTCGGGAGGCGGTAGTCAGGCACGGAGTACCAGTATCTATGGATTCAGAACGTGATGTTCGGTTCACCTCCAGGTTTTGGAGGAAGTTTCATGAGGAGTTAGGCACTCAGTTGCACTTCCGTACAACTTACCATCCCTAGACCAATGGGTAGAGCGAGCGGACAATCCAGGCGCTCGAGGATATGCTTCGGGCATACGTTCTAGAGTTTGGAGGGATTTAGGATACTTACCTCCCGCTAGTAGAGTTCTCCTACAACAACAGTTATCATGTTAGTATTGACCGAACCACATTTGAGATGATGTATGGAAGGAGGTGTAGGACTCCGGTTTGTTGGAGGGAGGTTGGCCATCGAGTCATGGGAAGCACTGAGGTGGTGCTTAAGACCACCGAGTTGATTCAGAAGATATGCGACATACTGCGAGTATCGCAGAGCCGTCAGAAAAGCTATGCTGACCGATGCCGATCTGATCTCGAGTTTCAGGTGGGAGATTTTGTATTGTTGAGGGTGTCACCTTGGAAAGGTGTCATCCACTTTCGGAAGAGGGGCAAGCTAGGTCCCCGATCCAATTGTCCATTCAGGATTTCTGCCCGAGTTGGAAAGGTTGCCTATCGGCTGGATCTCCCTGATGAGCTCAGTCAGATCCATAACACCTTCCATGTGTCTCAGTTGCAGAAGTGTGTAGCCGATGAGGCTGCAGTTATCTCGTTAGATGATATTCAGGTGGATGAGAGCCTGAACTATGTTGAGAAGCCCATTGCAGTTCTGGACAGAAACACTAAAGCTCTTCGTAACAAAGTGGTGAAGCTAGTGAATGTGCAATGGAAGCACCCGAAGGACTCCGAATGGACCTGGGAGCCAGAGGACGAGATGAGAGAGCATTACCCAAATTTATTTGTGTTGCCAGACTTCGAGGAAGAATTCTAATTCAAGTGGGGAAGAATTGTAACATCCAAAATCCAGGTATTTCATTTTAAGCCCTTGATAAAATTTTAAAGTTTCAAAGCAGCAACCTCTGTACGCTGGGCGTACATGTACGTACGCTTAGCGTACACAAGCGGATGCATCGGGTAGCTGAGGCTCGCACTCGGCGCGTACAAGGACAAAGGCTAAAACCCTAATCCTCAAACTTGAGCCCTATTTAAGCTCATTTATAACCTTGGACCCTCTTCCTTACCTGCCTCCATTGCCTTCAAATGTCCCTAAAACCCTAGTTCCTTTGAGAGTGATTCTTGAGCTTGAAGGTGCCAAAAGTAACACCTTTTTGGTGTATTAGCAAGAAGAAGGAAGTGGTGAGAAATTCTTGGACGTGGGAGAGCTTGTAGATCCTACATCTAGAACATTTGGAAGAGTTTTTGGAGGTAAAAAGTTCATATCTTGCTAATCCTTTTGCTAGTTTGAGATAGGGTTTAGTAATAGGTCCACTTTTGGTCCATGAATCCTCTCATGTGAGTTTGAGCAACTCCAGAGGTTAGGAATGTTAGATCTGAGTTCCTTTGGCACGTTAAAAGCATAAAAATGCTAACTTGATTGTTGTTATGGCATCATGCATGAGTTTAAGGTCGTAAAGGGAGTCTTAATGGATAAAATGAGGTGTTGGGTTCCCATATGGCATGAAAAGGCATAAAGTTGTCAACTTTATGCCCTAGGACCTCTAAAATGACCAAGATCTAGAATTGGACAAATAGTCTTCACGTATTAAGTACTTAATGGATTTTTGTGAAAAATAGCTTGTACATTGTGCGTACTGCCTAAGAACTTAGTATAATAAGTGCACTGAAGGTGTACACTGGGCGTACGCTTCCAGTGGGTTTTGGGTTTCCGATGGACTTTTGAGCCATTTGGGCCCTATTTAACCTTGGGTCTGGACCTATTAGTGTATTGGGCTTTGATCTTGTTTTTGGACCATAGGTGGCATGGTTGGGCCTTTTGGGCCTTGTGGCCCATTATTTTTTTGGAGCTTAGATGTTAGGCCTATTAATGAAGGAAAGACTTTTGGGCCTTATTGAAGGAGTTTGGGCTTACGGTTTTGGGCCAATGTTTTGAGTTTGTGATTTAATTCTAATTAGGATAACTTGTGTGTATTCAGTGTGAGATTTTCGGACCAGTAGTCGAGCAGTATTTTCTTATCAGCAGTCTGAGGTGAGTATTCTCACTATAATCATGGGTCTAAGGCACCAAGGCCGGCCCATTATCCATTTATATAGTATGCTAGTTGTTGTATGTTACACGTTGTGATTGGTTAAATATACCCTAGGGCGGGGCCCAGTATGACATAACGGGTTGAAATATACCCCATGGTGGGGCCCACTGTGATATACTTGGGTTGTAATATTCCCCAGGGCGGGGCCCAGACTTGTTTTTGGGTTGGGATGAACCTCAGGGCTGGGCATATTTGTATGATTGGTATGTGTTATTTAAGGAAAGCTCACTAAGCATTAGCTTACTGTTTGTATTGTGATTTCAGGTGCGTCTATTTCTAAAGGGAAGGGTCTGGCTTGATGGCGCAACATTCACTGTCCACTATTTTATGCATTCGCTGATATGGACACTTTGATGATTTTGTATAATGGTGATCATGTATTGGATTTTGGTGGTAAACTTATGGTGTAAAACTTAATTAAAAATGAAAAATTTTATCTGGATTTTTGGGTTGTTACAAAACACACCCTTTGACCCACTGCCACATCCCCTCCCCCTCTCGATGATCACAGCTGAAGAACGAAGCCAGCAGGAGGCTGCCATCACAGCTCCGCCCCTTACTGCCATCAACTGCTGCTGTTTTGCCACCCTCCCCCACACACTGCTTGCAGCTGCTTCGTAAGTCCCTCACCACTAACATATTTTTTCATGTGTTCTTCGTTTCCCCTTCGTTTGTAACCCATCGAAGATCGGAGATCCATTTCCTTTCTTGCTTGTTGCTTCGTGCATGCATACGTAACAAGAGGAGGAGGACCCTCCTCCACAAAATTCATTTGTAAATATTTAAAACCCACCCCCATTGAAATGTTTTTACAAAACAAGTCCTAACCTCCCAAAATCCATTTCCAATTAAACAGAAACAGCCCCTCCTTTGAAATTCTTTACAAAATGAGTCCAAATCTCAAACTTGGATTTAAAATAAACCATTTTTGTCCCTCCATTGGAAATGGTTAACAAAATCGGTCCCATTCAATTTATTTATTTTAACTAAATCAACCTTATTGTTTAGTTAAGTTACAAAACAACCCTACATTTATTAATTTATACCAAAACTTTCTTTTTGGTTAATTAAGTAACTAAATTAGCCCCGATGGTTCGTTTTAGAAGCGACAAGTTGCGTTTTCTCATGTCATGTTTCTCAAAATAAACCGAAAATCACACATTAAAGTGAGTGTTACTGCCCCTATTTTATATTTCCATGTGCTTTGGGGTAGAATACATGTGCTTACTTATACTACTTTATGCAAAAACATACATAAAATGTTATCAATTTATGTGAAAAATATACTAGTTTATAAAATGTTGATTTGAAATATATATGTTATGAACCCATAAACTAGTTTTAAACCTCGATATTTACATATGTTATGTTGTTAAAATGATATAACTAATAAAAATAACATAAGCCATTTTGCTACAAAACCGTATGATTTTATGTGACATTGTATGTCTTAAAAAGTATGTCATAAAACTTAGTAGTATATATAGGATTCAAACTATTACCAAGCATGTATATTTATAAAGTTTATACATGAACATTACTTGAGACATACCTCTTTATAAAAGCAAGTACCTTATACTATACATACATGCCAAATATATTCAGCTTTTATAAACTTTATATAATTGATTATACATAGTAACTTATCCACTTATAAGTTAGGGGTGAGAGCTATTCACTTACCATAGATTAGGGCTTTTTAGTGAAACTATATTCATTAGCTAGGTCTAAACACGTACCATACCCACACTACTATAACCGTTAATCTTCGAAGAAAGATACGTATGTATTGATCTATACGGGATTGACAACCCCACATGCGGTTTCAGCTACAACATCGACCGATCAATCGAAGCGGGTGATAAGTATCTACTATCATTACTATGACATACAATGAAGCATTGTAGGGGGTACATTCAGTCTCATTGCTCGGTTATAGGGCTCACTATAAACATTAACTAGAATCATTCTCTCTTACTAGAAACCACAGACTTGGTTGCTTTCAAAACTATTTTAAGTGTGGATTTACTTTTTCAAAGATACATTTTGGGTTTTCAAAGATTATTCAAAGAGTATTTACAAATATAGTTTTAAGGATTGTTATACTTACAAAGAAAATAAATTTTAGACTTTTTAGAAGTACCACTATTGTTAGCATAAAACCTGTAACTCTCTCCAGCTTTGTGTTGACCCTCAAAACTACATGCATTCTCAGGGAATCAGTAACTCAAGCATTTGGATGACGAATAATCATGGATTTCGTGTACTATTATTATCTGTAAGAACCCTATATTCAAACTTAAAGATGGAATATAAATGTTGTTTTGTTTATTGTTGTACTTGTGCTATATATTTAGTTTACTTGTGATCCATGAACTTAGTCGCACAACCCAACATGGTCCGCCGCCTCGGTCGGGGGTGTGACAGATTGGTATCAGAGCTAAATCGGCTATAGAGAACTTGTATCCTATAAGTAGAATACAACTATAGCAACAATATCTTAATAAAAGTATTATTATTATATACAGTACTTCTTGACAACTTACGGTATGGGGAAACTAGTTTGAAGGGCCACTTGGGTTGCTGGATTCAGAACAACTTAATTGCTAAAATAATCCTGCCCTCCAGTGCTTCCTGTCTGGCCCTCATCTGTACTTGGTAGTCTTGGAGTATAAAACAAAAATTAATAATACTACAAACCTCACCAACAATAATATATAAGAGTTATATATACTCTAACCTACAACGAGAACACTTAACAAAATTCTAAACATCCTTTCAACTAAAACTACCAACTCAACCATTTAGGTCAAACGCCTCGAATAAGGTTAGTACCGTACATAAACCATACCAAAAATAAACATGGAATGTGCGCTATGGTATTTATGGTCGGGCCGGTGCACAACCACCCTTGAGCAAGGAGTTTAGCATACTACAATGGTTGATAGTTTTAGAGATTGAAGAATGTTCTCAAAGATTCATTACGAATACCTAGTACCTTAGAACCTTTATGTGAACCTTAAAAACACTTATACAGTTTTAAAACACTTAAAAACTTACTAATACACTTAAAACCCTTGTATGTAGATGGCAGATTTACCGGATGACCATCCAGATTGGATGGATACTGCCGACCTAGATAAGCTCCATGAGGTCCCGATACAGCTAGCTGGAGATCCGTACTTACCTTAGAACGCTCCAGTCACCCCAATAGACCTCTCGGAGGGAGATGATCCATCAGAGGACGGGGAGGATGACGATATAGAGGACGTTGCAGAGTCCAATGATGGGCGCATTCTTTAGGATGCCATAGAGATAGATGATAACGCTCCCCTAGAGGATGAGGAGGGCCTCACTGACGAGGATCCTTCCCATCCCACTCCACCATCCTCTCTACCTACGCCACCTTATTAGCCCTATGACCATAATGGAAATGGTCCTTTTCTGATGATGACCGCAAGGATGAGAAATCCTAGTATATACCACTTGGACCCTTTTGCTCATGTTTCCTGACCCACTTTTGGTCAGTTGGGGAAACAGACAATTGCCAATGATCCAACTTGGCCCCCTAACTTCCTCCGCAAGCGGAGGATTAATAAACTTCCTCCACAGTTCAATATTAGCGAGTCTTCTCAGGCTCCGCCACAGGCACCACTCAGGGAGGACCCTGAGAACGATCTGATCCCCCACCTTTTGACTCAGGGCGACCATCTATATGACCGAGTCTGATCCATGGAGGGTCTCATCAGAGGTTCAGACTCTACTACACTAGAGTAGTGAGTCGAAAAAACTTGAGGAGGATAAGAAGGAGGAAATTGTAGCCATCCAGACACTTTATCATTGTATGGGTGCCACCTGCACCAAGGCGAGCACTATGGTTGCTCATTATAAAGCCTTAGCATACCGAAGCCAGATTGGTGAGAGCCGGCTGGATGTGGCTGAGCACTAAGTAGTAGTTGCCGAGCAAGAGCGACATCATATCCAAGATCAGTTTGATGAACTGATCCTCCATCTAATTTTGCGTTTTTGGCGTTTCATCTAGGATAGCTTGTGACCTAGAGTAGGGTTAGATATTTTGATGAATAGCTTTTGTTTTGCAAGTGTTTATCACTGCCTGTTTAGCATATGATCTTTTGTAAAGCTTTTCCATTAATTTCTAACCTTATACGGTTGGTACCATTGTAACAAAAAACAAGCAGTTCTAATATATGAAACAAATTTCAGTATTTGTTAAATGTTGAAACTCATTATCTGTATTGCTTGTAACATACTATCATTACTCAATAAAAAACATCAGTTGAAACTCTCATTCTACGATTTGGAAATCTATAAGATTTCAGTAATAGGTTACACTAATATAAAATACAAATTGTTAATGGCTACAAAGTGTGAAACAACTTAACATATCCGTCTAAACTTATTAGGACGATGACCCCACAAAAGAAAGATTATTTAGCAGATCCGGGCTAGTCAATTTAGAGACGATGAGCATCAAAAATGAGTTTTTTGATGGAAGATTATTTAGAAGGATTAATCTTAACCAAGTTGTAGTATATGTTACAAGGGTTCCGTACATATAAATAACGCCGAAATCCGAGTTATAACGAAGAAGTTATGGCCCGTCGAAGTTTTACGACAATACCGACACGGCACTGGGAGACGTAAATAGTGAATTTATGGTAGAAGACTTTTTAGCCTTAGTGATATAAACAAAATTTGTAGTATACGTTAAACCGAGAACATAAAAAAAAGAACGCTCAAATCTGACTTCGTATGAGGAAGCTATGAATTTTCTAAGATTTGGCATAGCAGTGCACGGCCCGAAACTCAAATTTTAGTTCGAGCGGTTTTTAGCCTACGCGACCTAAATGAGAGTTGAAGATCTCATTAATAGGAACTCAACGGTAAAAAGACAGACGAAAACGAGTCCGTATGTAGAAGTTATGAATTTTACGCTGACATTTAACAGTATAATCTCCTCCTACTGTTAACTTTAAGATCGGTCGAGAATTAGCCGACGGAGTCTAAATGAAAGTTTTAGATCTTGTTTTTACCTACGCGTGGATATAAAGAATGTCGAGAGTAGAGCTCGTATGTTAAATACATGGACGAAACTTGGTCCTTACTCTTCGAGCGCGATAAATTCGATACAGTTTTGTAAATCTGAGATAGAATAAGAATTAGCTGACGACGTCTAAATGAAAGTTGTAGTACTCGTAAATACCAACGCGTAGATATAAAGAACATCAAAAATGGAGTTCGTATGACGAGTTACAAATTATAATAGCATATTTACGTATTAAAATAAAGTAAAAATCATATATACGTACACATATATATACAAATGTATATATCATTAGAAAGGTATCGACGATGCGGTTATTATAAGACTAGTGTTGAGTACTTTCGACATTAGTTTAGTACAAATATCATTAAATCTATTTAAAATAGTATTATGAAGGGGTGTTTAGTCGTTTATATAACTATAAGGTCATTAAGTAATTATGGAGGGTAGTTTTTGTAAATTCAATTACTATAAATAAGAGGCTTGGGCTCTCATATTTCTTGCACCATTCTCTTGATTCAAGAGTCTTTCTCTTCTTATCCCCCGAGCATTTCGGTCCCTCGTGATTCGACTTCTCTTTCTGTAGTTTTAGTATAGTAAGGTGAGCGCTGAAGCGCTGCACGAATCTTTCTTAGAAAGATTTAGCGACGAAGTTCTGCCCCTGCAGAGCCCGACTCCTAGCTAAAACCCCATTGTAAGTAAATTTTGCTTACCTATTTTAATATAGCTTATATTTAAAATTAGTATTGTTATTATGAACTTATAATAAATATTTGAGCTATTATTATGACTTATATAAGTGTCGTTATAATATCTTTTTAACTACTCGCGGTACGGGGAATCTGGTTTAAAGGGCCGCATAGGGTTGTTGGATTTCAGAAGTGCTATATGCCAAAATGGTCCTGCCCTCCGGTGTTTTATTTCTGCCCCTGACTGTACATAGTGGTTGGAAAGTATTGTTTAAACGCTTATATAATAATAATAATAATAATAATAATAATAATAATAATAATAATAATAATAAGACTAATAATTAGTCACGGTAAATATTAGACTAAAATCTAGTGGTAATAATACTAGGTTTCGTCGAAGGAAATTATTTTAAAGTAAACGAAGCGTTGTCCGAGTACCGAGTCACCACCTTATCAAGTGAGTGCATAGTTACTTTCATCTTACACATAGATATGAAGTATTTTATATAAATTACGTGCTATGTGTGCATATTATCTATATACTTGCTATTTATGCTGGATGAACGATTTTATACAAGTTTTATATGATTTAAACTGTATATGTATTTATATCTACATAATATGTTGGGTAAAACGTGGGTAGATGAAATATGAGTTGGATGATGAGTTGAGAGGTGATATAGACCATGAGGTAAGGGTGAGAGGTGGACAATGTGAGAAGCCTTGTTCCCAAATGCTGGCCCCGTCATCTAGCAGAGTATGGATGACAACCACAGACTATTCTAGACAGTCCAGTGAAACACTAGCAGGCTCGCAACCTGTAGGTGTTGTGAACGATGTGTTCACCCGGTGTACTCTAAACTCTGGCGATCATGCAGACTTGGTGCCTAAACCTTGGCGATCATGCAGACTTGGTGCCAAAACCCTGGCGACTATGCGGACTTAGTGCCTGTTGTATAAACCCTTGCGACTATGCAGACTTGGTGCCTAAACCTTGGCGACTATGTGGACTTAAAACCTGTTGTATAAATCCTGGCGACTATGCAGACTTAGTGCCTAAACCCCGGTGACGATGGACTTCGTGCCGATTCCTTAGGATGATCCTTAGGAATGAATGAACGAGGAATAGTTGATTCTTAGGGTAGATCCTTAAGAGTAAAGAAGATAATGGGGATGGGTAATTGGGTTGATTGTTTGATGTTTAAACATAATAATTATATTATTGTGGGTTGAAAACCCTATGTACTCACCAGGTTTCCCAACCTGACCCACTCCAGCTTATTTCTATCACAGGTGTCGATATGAAGTTACATTACACTGAGAGATTTAAAAGAGATGTAGATCACTAGTGTAAATGAATGTAAGTTCTGTTTATGCTTATGTTTCTTTATTGACGATGACATCCCAAATGTTTTAAAAATGAATAAAAATACATTTCTTCGGAAATGCTTTGATAACGTATTTATCATGTTTTACTGGGAACAAATTCTGCAACATTTTTATTAAAAGAAGTACTCTGATTTTCATAAAGCATAAACAAAATCGGTCTTTTCTGGCCGTGAAAATGGGGATGTCACAGTTGGTATCAGAGCATTAGTTTAAGCGAACTAGGAATATGGATTTATTTCTAGACTTAAACTTAGAATGCTAAGCAATGATTGTGAGGAGTGTGTGTAATAAAATTTATGTGCTAAATGATTTATGATGCTAAATGTCTGATCGGATCTATGGTCTGTTGCCGACCGGATCTGGAAATTTTATGTGCTCAGATTTCTAAACGTTTAATTACGGTATTAGAACTGGCATGTAACTTTTCGGAGTAATAGAGAGATTTACACGTCGATCGTGAATAAAATATTTCCTATCTTAATTCTCGTCATTACACACCGAACTGTGTATAGATTGAAATGGCAAGAACCCGAAGCGGAATCGGGAAAGCAAATGGAAATAGGAATCAACAGACCCCAGTGATTGAGCAAATACCTGTTTGTAGTAGAAGTTGCACCTGAACCAATCACCATGGCTGGAGTACAAGCCATGATTCAGGCTATGTTAGCTGAACAAAGGGAAGAAATGAGAAGGATGTTACATGAAAATAGGGACGAACCTACCATGACCTGAGCTGATTCCCGAGCAATCGGAGGAAGGGAACTATAGTCGCCCTGTGAGTCAAGTTGGGACTCAAGGAGAACGAAGGAATGGGCCGAAGAGGGGAAATGACAAGGATGGACGAATGTATAAGAACTTCTTGGGAGCCAAGCTACCAAGCCTTTCTGGAAGCCCGAAGTCGGTTGAGATTATGGACTGGATCTTCGAAATGGAGATGGTGTTTGAGAGCTGTGACTGTAGTGACAAGCAAAAGACAGTCTTTGCAGTCAGACAACTAAAGACTGGAGTGCTAAGTTGGTGGAAGTTGTTGGCAAATACAATGCCACGAGGAGAAGCCATGCGAATGTCTTGGGAAGCATTCGTGGCGCAGTTGAAAATGCAGTACTGCTCAGAGATAGATCTGATAGACCTAAACAACGAGTTTCAGAACCTGAAGAAAGGGAATATGAGTGTCGATGAGTATGCCACCGCATTCACCGAGAGGATGAAGCTGTTTCCCTACTTGGTGCCTACTGAACTTTCCAAGATAGATAGGTTTGCTAACGGACTGCCAATAGACTTTGGCCCAACGGTTAAAATGGCAACTACTTTAAAGACAGCCGTTAGAGCAGCCAGGAATGTTGAGACCCATATTAGGGAAAAAGGTCTGGAGAGAGCTGAAGTTGGCGAGAAAAGGAAGTACGAAGGATCTTCAAAATCCAACAAAGAAAGGAAATTCTCAAAGACTGAAGGAGGAGGAGGAGGTGAAGCTAAGTGGTGCGAGAAGTGTAAAAATAAACACTTTGGGAAATGTAGCGAGGAAGTGACTTGCTACAAATGTGGAAAGACAGGGCATTACGCCAGCAAGTGTACATCCAACAAGAGGGTGTGCTACAGATGTCACAAAGAAGGGCATGTTTCTAAAGACTGCCCAAAGAAAAACGAGGCAGCAAGGCCAAAAACGCCACCAAGGCCAAGGGCATTCCACATGATCCTCGACGAGCCAGAAAACGACGCGAGAAATCGAGGATGAGGACTTCGTATCCGAAGATCGAGTTATGCAGTAGCCATAGTATCGTATGATGTAGCCTATTAGAGGCATAGTCTAGGGTGAACTTGAACACCTATGTAATCGTTTCAAGGAATAATATAAAACTTTCATTTTGTTATCTGGTGTGTTAAGTTGTTATGTGATTTTCTTGTATGATGACTTGGAAAACTGCGAGACAATACTTGGGACGAGTATGAGTAGGTGTGAATGGTAGTAGAGGCCTATACTACCGGAAGCACGCATGACTCACGCTTGGATCAGGGAAAGCCACAAGGTTACCAAGGAGCTAGTAATTGATTTCATTTTATTCCAGTATGTCGTTACCATCGTTTCGGTAATGACTAAGAAGATGATTGTTATTCTGACCCTAGTGGTCATATCAAATTGAGTCCGACTACGCTGAGTATGTTATGTGGTTTAGAGAATCAAGTTCGATGTAGCATCTGACTTAAGACGGAAGATTGAAATAAAAAGCGATCAGTAGAGGTATCGCGAAAAGTTGCTTGTAGCTATAAATGCTACCTTTTAAGATGAGATTAGAACATGAACGAAAGTATAGTCTGTTCTGGAAGACTCTAAGAGACCTGAGTCTAAGCGTTGCAACATACGATGATAGGTCATTAGAATATGACACATCGTTCCATTGTAGTAATAAAAAAAAACTTATCTTAAGTTCGTATCCAGTAAGGATCGAGATTGTGACTTGAAGGTCATAATTTGGAGTCTAACGTGAGATAAGGAGCAAGTGCAAGATCGAGCATCGTCTGCAGTCGAGAAGTCCAAGAATTAGATACTCATTCGAAGGAACATAGAAGTTACGATTATTACCTAGGATAAAGAGATAATGTACGGAGTCATTATACAACCCTGTTTCGTTGATGATTCCAGGACGTAATCATCCTAAGGGGGAGATAATTGTAACGCCCGCAGATCCGGGCTAGTCAATTTAGAGACGATGAGCATCAAAAATGAGTTTTTGATGGAAGATTATTTAGAAGGATACATCTTAACCAAGTTGTAGTATATTTTACAAGGGTTCCGTACATATAAAGAACGCCGAAATCCGAGTTATAACGAAGAAGTTATGGCCCGTCGAAGTTTTACGACAATACCGACACGGCACTGGGAGACGTAAATAGTGAATTTATGGTAGAAGACTTTTTAGCCTTAGTGATATAAACAAAATTTGTAGTATACGTTAAACCGAGAACATAAAAAAAAGAACGCCCAAATCTGACTTCGTATGAGGAAGCTATGAATTTTCTAAGATTTGGCATAGCAGTGCACGGCCCGAAACTCAAATTTTAGTTCGAGCGGTTTTTAGCCTACGCGACCTAAATGAGAGTTGAAGATCTCATTAATAGGAACTCAACGGTAAAAAGACAGACGAAAACGAGTCCGTATGTAGAAGTTATGAATTTTACGCTGACATTTAACAGTATAATCTCCTCCTACTGTTAACTTTAAGATCGGTCGAGAATTAGCCGACGGAGTCTAAATGAAAGTTTTAGATCTTGTTTTTACCTACACGTGGATATAAAGAATGTCGAGAGTAGAGCTCGTATGTTAAATACATGGACGAAACTTGGTCCTTACTCTTCGAGCGCGATAAATTCGATACAGTTTTGTAAATCTGAGATAGAATAAGAATTAGCTGACGGCGTCTAAATGAAAGTTGTAGTACTCGTAAATACCAACGCGTAGATATAAAGAACATCAAAAATGGAGTTCGTATGACGAGTTACAAATTATAATAGCATATTTACGTATTAAAATAAAGTAAAAATCATATATACGTACACATATATATACAAATGTATATATCATTAGAAAGGTATCGACGATGCGGTTATTATAAGACTAGTGTTGAGTACTTTCGACATTAGTTTAGTACAAATATCATTAAATCTATTTAAAATAGTATTATGAAGGGGTGTTTAGTCGTTTATATAACTATAAGGTCATTAAGTAATTATGGAGGGTAGTTTTTGTAAATTCAATTACTATAAATAAGAGGCTTGGGCTCTCATATTTCTTGCACCATTCTCTTGATTCAAGAGTCTTTCTCTTCTTATCCCCCGAGCATTTCGGTCCCTCGTGATTCGACTTCTCTTTCTGTAGTTTTAGTATAGTAAGGTGAGCGCTGAAGTGCTGCACGAATCTTTCTTAGAAAGATTTAGCGACGAAGTTCTGCCCCTGCAGAGCCCGACTCCTAGCTAAAACCCTTTTGTAAGTAAGTTATGCTTACCTATTTTAATATAGCTTATATTTAAAATTAGTATTGTTATTATGAACTTATAATAAATATTTGAGCTATTATTATGGCTTATATAAGTGTCGTTATAATATTTTTTTAACTACTCGTGGTACGGGGAATCTGGTTTAAAGGGCCGCATAGGGTTGTTGGATTTCAGAAGTGCTATATGCCAAAATGGTCCTGCCCTCCGGTGTTTTATTTCTGGCCCCTGTCTGTACATAGTGGTTGGAAAGTATTGTTTAAACGCTTATATAATAATAATAATAATAAGACTAATAATTAGTCACGGTAAATATTAGACTAAAATCTAGTGGTAATAATACTAGGTTTCGTCGAAGGAAATTATTTTAAAGTAAACGAAGCGTTGTCCGAGTACCGAGTCACCACCTTATCAAGTGAGTGCATAGTTACTTTCATCTTACACATAGATATGAAGTATTTTATATAAATTACGTGCTATGTGTGCATATTATCTGTATACTTTCTATCTATGCTGGATGAACGATTTTATACAAGTTTTATATGATTTAAACTGTATATGTATTTATATCTACATAATATGTTGGGTAAAACGTGGGTAGATGAAATATGAGTTGGATGATGAGTTGAGAGGTGATATAGACCATGAGGTAAGGGTGAGAGGTGGACAATGTGAGAAGCCTTGTTCCCAAATGTTGGCCCCGTCATCTAGCAGAGTATGGATGACAACCACGGACTATTCTAGACAGTCCAGTGGAACACTAGCAGGCTCGCAACCTGTAGGTGTTGTGAACGATGTGTTCACCCGGTGTACTCAAAACTCTGGCGATCATGCAGACTTGGTGCCTAAACCTTGGCGATCATGCAGACTTGGTGCCAAAACCCTGGCGTCTATGCGGACTTAGTGCCTGTTGTATAAACCCTGGAGACTATGCAGACTTAGTGCCTAAACCTTGGCGACTATGCAGACTTAAAACCTGTTGTATAAATCCTGGCGACTATGCAGACTTAGTGCCTAAACCCCGGTGACGATGGACTTCGTGCCGATTCTTAGGATGATCCTTAGGAATGAATGAACGAGGAATAGTTGATTCTTAGGGTACATCCTTAAGAGTAAAGAAGATAATGGGGATGGGTAATTGGGTTGATTGTTTGATGTTTAAACATAATAATTATATTATTGTGGGTTGAAAACCCTATGTACTCACCAGGTTTCCCAACCTGACCCACTCCAGCTTATTTCTATCACAGGTGTCGATATGAAGTTACATTACACTGAGAGATTTAAAAGAGATGTAGATCACTAGTGTAAATGAATGTAAGTTCTGTTTATGCTTATGTTTCTGTATTGACGATGACATCCCAAACGTTTTAAAAATGAATAAAAATACATTTCTTCGGAAATGCTTTGATAACGTATTTATCATGTTTTACTGGGAACAAATTCTGCAACATTTTTATTAAAAGAAGTACTCTGATTTTCATAAAGCATAAACAAAATCGGTCTTTTCTAGCCGTGAAAATGGGGATGTCACAGAGGCCGACTGGAACGAAAATACCGAGAATAGTAGAAATGCTGGCGACACTCCAGTCATTAACCAAAACAACTCTAAAAATTGCTCATACAAGGAGTTCATGGGCTATAAACCCCGATCCTTCTACGACGTGAAAGGAGCCGTTGGTCTATCCTGCTAGATAGAAAAGACGGAGGCAGTATTTCACATTAGTTCTTGCTCTGATGACTGCCGAGTCAAGTATGCTACATGCACACTAATTGATTCCACCCTAACTTGGTGGAATACCCATGCTAAGTCCATGAGAATCAATGAAGCTTATAACATGGGTTGGAACCTCCGAAACAGATGATGATCAAGGAGTACTTCCCACAACAGGAAGTGCAGGATCTAGAGCAGGAGCTTTGGAATCAGACCATGCAAGGATCAGAGGTGGTTGCCTACACCTCCCGATTCAATGATCTTCCAAACCTTTGCACGGGAATAGTGACCCCAGAAGACAAAAAGATGAAAAGATACATCTGGGAACTAGCTTCATTAGTCCAAGGTCTAGTTACTACATCCAGATCCGCCACTTTTGATAGTGCTAAGAAATTGGCCTATCATTCACTGAACAGTGTATCCGTCGAGGTACCATGACCTCGCCAAAGGAGAAGAACCAATCTAGGAGTACAAAAAGGAAGTTCCCTGGGAAATCGAAAGGGAACCTCAAGCATCGCAAGCCCAATCCAGAACTTGTGGTTATGTATGCCACAATCATAAACAATCCCACTTCAACAAAGCCCTACTCTGAAACTTTACCCCACTGTACCAAATGCAACTTCCACGTTATTGGAAATTGCTTGATCTATCGCATCTGCAATTTGATGGGCCACACCTATAAGTTTTGCAGAAAATCCCCAATCAACACAACCTCAACCACTGCTGTAGGGGGAAGCCGAAACTCCTTTAAATGCAACCAACTAGGGCATTTCAAGAAGGGTTGCCCTAAACTGAAGAACCAGGATGGTAAAGGAAAGGCATTTGTGATAGGCGCGGGAGATGCATGTTAGGAACCAACTGTGGTTATTGGTACAGTTCCTATCAATAATATTTAGGGTTCCGTATTATTTGACACTGGTGCCGATAGAAGCTTTATTTCCCATAAGTTTAGAAGAATGATAAATCATAAATCATGAAAACTTAATGAAGCTTACATGGTACAATTAGCAAATGGTCAAATAGAAAGCACTTTAGAGATACTCACCGATTTCCTTCTCACCATGAATAATCATGTCTTCCATGTCGACCTAATGCCAATGACCATTGAAAGTTTCGATGTGATCATCAGAATGAATTGGTTATCACTACAACGAGCGAAAGTCTTATGTTACGAAAAGGCCGTTCAACTAACCTTACCAAACAACAAAGAACTTGTGATATACGAAGATAAATCAGGGAAGAACCTAATAATCATCACTTTCATGAAGGCAAGGAAGTATTTGCAGAAAAGGTGCTTCACTTTCTTGGCCCACGTGGTGGATATGCAAGGCATGGGTAAGGAAATTAAAGACATACCGCAAGTATGCGATTACCCGAACGTATTTCCAGAAGATCTACCTGGACTACCTCCAGTCAGACAGGTCGAATTCCGAATCGATCTAATCTCGGGTGCATCACCAGTGGCAAGCTCTACTTATCGCCTAACTCCATCGGAGAAACAAGAACTATCCAGTCAACTTCAAGAACTTGTTGACAAAGGATTTATCTGGCCAAGTTTCTCTCCACCCTGATATTGTTTGTCAAAAAGAAGGATGTATCATTCAAATGTGCATCGACTATCAAGAGTTGAACAAACTCACCAAAAAAACCAATATTCACTCCTGAGGATCGATCACATGTTTGACCAACTACATGGATCATGCAACTACTAGAAGATCGATTTAAGATCCGGCTACCATCAACTTACAGTCCAAGAAGCAGATATTCCAAAGACGGCATTTAGGACTTGCTATGATCACTACGAGTTTCTGGTTATCCCATTTGGACTGAACAACACACCAGTCGTATTCATGGACCTTATGAATCAGGTGTGTAAACCCTACTTGGATAAGTTCATGATCGTGTTCATCGATGAGATATTGATATATTCATGAACGAAGGAAGAACATGGACAACACTTGCATTTAATTCTGAAACTGTTAAGAAAAGAGAAACTTTATGCAAACTTTTCTAAATGTGAGTTCTGGATTAACGAAGTGCATTTCCTCGGCCATGTGGTCGTAGTAAAGGGATTCATGTCGATCCTACAATGATCGAAGCGGTTAAGGATTGGAAAGCACCAATGACACCAAGTGAAATACGCCAATTCCTAGAGTTTGCGTACTATTATCGGAAATTCATCAAGAACTTCTTCGAAATAGCTAAGCTTATCACCGTGCAAACCCAGAAAGACAAAAAGTTTGATTGGGGAGACAATCAAGAATCTGCCTTCCAGAAATTGAAGCAATTGTTGTGTAGTGCACCAATCTTGTCTCTTCCTGAGTGAACATAAGACTTTGTAGTATTCGGCAACGTCTCGCACCAAGGGTTAGGATGCGTACTGATGCAAAGGAATAAGGTCATTTCATATGCATCCCGGAAACTTAAACCAAACGAAACAAACTACACTACCCATGACCTAGAGTTAGGAGCTGTAGTGTTTGCTTTAAAAATTTGGAGGCACTTCTTGTATGGAACAAAGTGTGTCGTGTTCATCAACAACAACAGTTTTCAACACATCTTTGATTAGAAGGAGCTCAACATGGACAATGAATATGGGTCAAATTGCTAAATGATTACGAATGCAAAATTGATTATCATCGTGGTAAAGCAAATGTCATGGCAGGTGCTTTAAGCAGGAAAGAGAAAGCAAATCCACTTCGTGTAAAGGCTCTAACCCTAACCATCCACTAAAACCTCACCACCCAAATTCAAGATGCCCAACTAGAAGCACTAAAACTCGAAAATATCATGGAATAAAACCTCCGAGGTATGGATAAACGTTCGACCTCAAGGAAGACGGAACATATTTTTTTATGAACCAAATTTGGACTCCAAAGCTTGGTGAAGTCAGGAGTTTAGTTTTAAACAAAGCTCAGAAATCGAGGTATTCAATACATCCTGGATCATATAAGATGTATATTGATCTCAAAAAGATTTATTGGTGGCCCAACATGAAGGCATATATTGCCGCCTATGTTAGTAAATGCTTAACTTGCTCCAAAGTCAAAGTAGAGTACCAGAAGCCATATTGTCTACTACAACAGCCATCAATCCCATATTGGAAGTGGGAACAACTAACCATGGACTTCATAACAAAGCTGCCAAAAACATGAAGCGGTTATGACACCATCTGGGTAGTGGTTGACCGTTTAACCAAGTCTGCCCATTTCCTAGCCATCAAAGAAACTGAGAAGATGTAGAAACTCACCAAGACCTATCTTAAGGAAATAATAAGACTACATGGTGTGCCAATATCTATTATCTCGGACCGAGATAGCAGATTCACTTCCAAATTTTGGCAATCACTACAAAGGTCCCTAAGAACCAAACTCGATATGAGTACAACTTACCATCCTCAAGTGGATGGCCAGAGCGAAAGAACAATACAAACTTTGGAAGATATGCTTCGTGCTTATGTGATAGGCTTTGGACATGAATGGGACACTCACTTGTTGTTTGTTGAATTCTTATACAACAATAGTTATCACACTAGCATAAAGGATACTCCATTCGAGGCCTTGTACAAACGTATATGTCGTTCTTCAATATGTTGGGCAGAATTTGGAGATACTCAACTAGCTAAAAAGCATGCTAGAGATACTCTACTCACTAGTCCATAGATCATTCACGAATCAATGGAGAAGATCTTCCAAATAAAGGAACAATTAAAGGAAACACGTAGTCGGCAGAAAAGCTATGCTGACATAAGACGCAAACCATTAGAATTCAAAGTAGGAGACCGTGTCCTACTAAAGGTTGCATAATGGAATGGTGTCATCAGATTTGGAAAACAAGGTAAACTAAATCCCCATTACATCAGACCTTTCGAAATCATGGAAAGGGTTAGTCTGGTGGCTTACAAGCTCAAGTTACCTCAAGAACTCAGCAAAGTTCATGATACCTTCCATGTGTGCAATCTCAAAAAGCGTCTATCTAAAGAGAACCTCGTCATTCCACTCGATGAAATCCAGGTCAAATCTAAACTTTACTTCGTGGAGGAACCGTTGGAGATCATGGATTGAGAAATCAAAAGCCACAAACAAAGCCGCATACCTATAGTAAACGTCCGATGGAACTCTCATAGAGGGCTGTAATTTACTTGGGAACGTGAGGGTCAGATGAAACAAAAGTACCCGCAACTATTCAACGGTGCTCCCTTCACTAAAGGAACAAAATAATAGTGGAACAAAGTAACCTAGAACTTAATATTTTTGGGACGAAATTCCCTTAACAGGAAGGTAAGGTGACATCCCATAATTTAGGTCTAAAACTATGGACAGTCAACTCACGGTAAATCTCATTGTAATTCGACTCATTGAGTTTTAGTGCACTTTTTTTTAAATTAAATAATTTCAATACAACTATTATAAGATACCAGTATGATATCTTACTTCCGAATGTGTAAATTGTCAAACGAATCAAACAGCTCAAACTGCAACCCTAATTAATACGTCTGGAAAACTGAAAATTCGTATTAAGCAGCTTGTGAGCAAAGCAAACATACTAGTCTCATAGTATATGTTCCCCTGTTTCCAAAAATATAAAGAACGTCCAAAATGGAGTTCGTATACAAAAGTTACAACAGTTATAAGAAAACAAACCAGTAAAACACTCATTTTCTTTAAGCTGCTAAAACCGAATCGATCCGTTGAGGCACTTGCACATATCAGATGGAAATTATGAGAGCGTTTTTGGACTCAGGCTATGGTATAATATTTAATTTCATGCTCGAAATAGTTTTAGCGAAAATATTTGCAAAAGTCAAAAAAATCGAGCGTTTCTGGCCATTTTGACGTGAAACTTTAAATTCGATTTCCTGGAGTTCTACAACTCCAAAAATTAATCTGTTCTGGTTTTCGGAATCCTTCAACTCGGACCTTTCATACGACACTTTCAGAAATATTATTCGATGTCGGGATCTCGATACACCAAACTATGATTGTTTTGGGAATTTATTGAAATGGTTACACTATTGGAGCCCACATGTGCATGCTAGAGATATTCCAAATCAACCACTTCTTTCTTCTTTGGCCCATGCACCCGTACACCACCTTACCTCTTTTCTTCTTCTTCTTCTTCTTTGAGTGCAAAACTTCCTAAAACTACTAATTATGACTAAGTGAAGTGTGTAACCTTCTATCAAGGCATGGCCTTGCATGGACTTATAGGGGAACAATTTCACTATAAATCGATCTCAATTCATCCCATTTGAATCACCAAAAATCACAGCTCTCTAAAACTTCCTCTCTTTCTTTGTTTACACCTCCACAACACCACCAAGAAGCCACCACCGAACCATCACTTCTCCACCTTCTTTCTTTACTGATTTGGCAAGGAAACACCACCTGAAACATACACTTTGACCCACTCCCACCTCCCATCCCCCTCTCGCTGATCACAACCGAAGAATGAATGCAGCAGGAGGCTGCCATAGCAGCTCCGCCCCCTACTGTCTTCGGCCACTGCTGTTCTGGCACCCTCCGCCACCCACTGACTGCAACTGCTTTGTAAGTTCTTCACCACCATAGTATGTTTTTGTGTGTTCTTCATGTCCCCTTTGTCCGTAACCCATCGAAGATCGAATACCCATTTCCTTTTTTGTTTGCTGCTTCGTGCATGCATACATAACAAGAAGAGGAGGACCCTCCTCATCAATCTTCATTTCGAAATATTTAAAACCCACCCCCCATGAAAAATTGATTACAAAACAAGTACTAACCTCCAAAAATTCATTTCCCATTAAATAGAAAAAAACCCCTCCTTTGAAATTCTTTACAAAATGAGTCCAAATCTCAAAGTTGGATTTAAAATAAACCATTTCAGGCCCTCCTTTGGAAATGGTTAAAAAAATTGGTCCCATTCAATTTATTTATTTTAACAAATAACCCTATAGTTTAGTTAAGTTACAAAACAACCCCAAACTTATTAATTTATATAAAAACTTTCTTTTTGGTTAATTAGGTAACTAAATTAGTCCCGACAGTTCATTTTAGAATCGACAACTTGCGGTTTCTCGCATCAAGTTTCTTGAAATAAACCGACAATCACACATTAAGGTGAGTGTTACGACCCTTCTTTTATATTTATATATATGCTTTAGGGGAGAATGCATGTGCTTACCTATACTATTTTATGCAAAAACACACATAAAATGTTATCATTTTATGTGAAAACTATAACCAGTTTATAAAATGTTGATTTGACATATATATGTTATGGACCCATAAACTAGTTTTAAACCTCGATATACATATGTTATGTTGTTAAAATGATACAAGTAATAAAAATAACATGACATTTTACTACAAAGCCCTATGATTTTATGTGACATCGCATCTCATAAAATATGCCATAAAACTTTGTAGTATTTCAAGGATTCAAACTATTACAAAGCATGTATATTATAAAGTTTATACATGAACATTACTTGAGACATACCTCTTTATAAAATCGAGTACATTATACTATACATATATACCAGATATACTCGGCTTTTATAAACTCTATATAATTCATTAGGCCTAGTAACTTATCCACTTATAAGTTAGGGATGAGAGCTATTCAAATACCTTAGTTAAGGAATTTTTAGTGAGACTATATTCATTAGCTAAGTCTAAACACTTAGCATACCCACACTACTATAACCATTAATCTTCAGAGCAAGATACGTATGTGTAGATCTATACGGGTTTGACATCCCCACCTGCGGTTGCTAGCAACAACCTCGACCGATCAATCGAAGTGGGTGATAAGTATTTACTGTCGTTACTACGACGTATAATGAAGCTTTGTAGGTGGCACATTCAATCACATAGATCGGTTATAGGACTCACTATAAACATTAACTAGAATCTATCTCTCTTACTACAAACCATGGACTTGGTTACCTTCAAAACTATTTGAAGTATGGATTTAATTATGCAAAGATACATTTTGGGTTTTCAAAGCTTATTCGAAGACTCTTTACAATTACTGTTTTTAGGATGGTTATACTTACTAGGAAAATACTTTTTAGACTTTTTAAAAGTACCACTACTGTTAGCAGAAAACCTGGAACTCTCACCAACCTTATGTTAACCATCAAAACTACATGTATTCTTAGGGAAGTGCTTCCTTTAAGCATTCAGATGATGGATAATCATGGATTTTAGGCAATCTAGTTTACTGGTTTTGTTATGTCTGCCTACCTATTAAGGCAATTCATGTACTATTATTATATGTAAGTACCTTGTATTCAAACTTTAATATGGAATACAAATGTTGTTTTTGATGGGTTTTGAGCATAACTACAATCCTATGTGATCATGCAACCCTAATTTCTTTGGATATAAGTTTTCTCTATTGAACATACAAATCTGAACACCAAAGCAATAATCCTATATATTAGCATACAATTTCGAAATTCGCATATGAAATAGGATTAAAAGATTACCTCACTTGTTATATTGTAATAAAAAGACAATCGTTGAAGTCCTTGACTCTTGAAAGCCTAGTGCCCCAAGTGTTGCACCTCTAATGGGGTCACAAACACGCAGTGCAACAAGGATGAAGGAGAGATGCTTAGAATTTGGATAAGGTTCTTGCAAAGGTCAGAGTGGCCGAAAATCTAAGCAAGAGGGTCTTTAAATAGTTGTGGGCTACTAGGGTTTTCAGGTGGAAACCCTAATTCCTTGTTTAAGACATGGATTATAATCATTCTATCTGTCCAAGTTCTAATTCCCGATTTCCGATTTATGATGACTGACTAATTGAACAAATCAAATCAGTCCAAGCTTGGCCAAGCGCTTAGGGTGTCATCACTAAATCATCGAGGGGCCCACAAATATCACTTTTATCCCATTAAGGGTAAAAGGAATGGATAAAATTCGACTCATATGCTTGTACTATTTACTCATCAAATCACACACAACAATACGTTTTATAACATCAAGTTACTGAGGCGTTTACGTATTATCAATGCGCAACCGACTTGTAAACAACAACTATATGTCTCTGTTTCAAGAATATAAGATATTATCGTCTCACAATCACTCATGATAAAATCTGTGAAGTGATTCAAATGAGCGTGGGTTTAATCCAATACTCAAATTCTTATTTCAGGAGTACTCATGAACACTGCAGAAAACATTTTCCATGTCTAAGCACTTACACAATCTACATTCAGATTCATGACAGTCTTACCTCACTACTTACTTCCAAAGTATGAACGACTGTGGATGTCTGAATAATCTTATTATTCGGGAAGTAAAACATGCGAAGTGAAACACAAGAATAACCTAATCCAATATGGTCTCAAAACTTTTTGAATATAAATAAAACAATAAAACACTTATTATTTAATCACCATATTGATTAGACCTTATCCATTATATAATGTTTCGAACAATCAACTTAATACTTGAATTAAAACAATAGTCATCCCATGCTCCAAGCATGCACACTATGTTTATCTATGGTCCTTACTTTGTGAAATAGATCATTCGAACACATTTCCAACAACGCTCATTTCACAATTCCAAATTCTTATTACAAGTGTAAGAATACCAAATTCTTGCCACTTACCAGAATGTGTTAGAGTCTAAACTTACATGCAATGATCCTTTTGTAATGTCAAGGCACCAAAGTCATAGAGACTTGGCCAAGGATATTACAAAGCATTCCATTGGAGAATCGTTTACAAAACAAAGTCTCACATTTAAAGTACATTCCTTTGAACATCCTTCTTACATTAAAGGTTCTAACTTTACACATAGATCTCAATAACTAACTCCCACTATGGAAACATTTCCATATTCCCATATGACTATCAATTCTGAACAAGAGTTACCTCTATTCAGAATATGTCAATATGGCCCTTCCATGATTGTACTATACTTCCAATTGTCCACAAGCAACCAATCTTTGGTAAAACTTAGATTGTCCTTGACAGTTGTTTAACAACTTTAGTCATATCTGGTTCTAGTCCTTTTTCCCTCTTAATGCGCTAGACATTAAGAAAATTAGAACGAGTGAATATTATAGCATATGTAATCGATCCTATACCCGAAGCATATGGGATACGATTCATAATGTCTTACATAAAGACATGATACTTGACCAGTCTCTTGCTATAATATTTCCATATATAGAATTTCCTATGTTGAAACATTTCAACATGATATTCATATATGTTTATGACTAAGTTCCATTAAAACTACAATCTAAACTTTTAGATTTGAAATGAAGTATAATTATCTTCTCCCTAGAATCTTACTAAAGTGAAACAGTTTCCAAATTCTGCAACTTTGCAAATTTGTAACCTTTGTTTCCTATAATTAGCATTGCTAACTCGCAACAGTCATCATAATGATCATGCTCCCACTAGAATAATAATTATGTTCTTACTAGCATAACGATTATGCTCCCACTAGCTTTGACATGTATAAAAAAAATCAGTTGAACTTCTTGAAATCAATACTTATTGACTTTCTTACCTAAGTTCAGATTTCTGATACATGGTGCTTTGATAAGTCTTTATCTAGACTTTTCAAGCTCATACACCTTTCATTATATAGCTCACGTGTGTGTCTAAACTCTTCCAAAACTTATAGCAATAAGCCCCGAGTGTTCAAACTATTTGCCAATTCTCCCAATTCAAACTATGAAAAGGGATGTCATAATCATACTCGAATTTGAGAACGTAATTATCACAACTGCTAATCCTTTAAAATCTACTAGTGAAAGCGTTTCCTCACAATCATTTTCATGAACTAGAGAGAAACCTCTTGCCATTTAGATTTTATGGTGTACATGTTCCTATCCATGTGAATTTGTCATTTCCAACCATTATCATAAGACAAGGTTTATGAGAAATTCAAACTCATATGGACTAAACTTGCTTAATCTTAATTTCTTGCCATTTGACAGTACAAGGGCCTACAAATGCTTCCAAGTTGCTGAGCAGCTCACCCATGCAGATTAATGAACTTTCACTGATCTGGGTGCCTTATCTTATGCAATCAAATGAGAACTCATAGAACTCACATGCATAGTCAACTTATTTGGAATGGGCACAGAAACAAGAATATGTCAACACAATGGATTATTAACCTCAAATCGTGTGCTAGTGATTTCTAAAAGGTTTATTCCTGATTAGTTCCTTAAACATTTCAAGATCATCAAGACTCCCACTGACCTCTTGACATATAAGATTCTCTATCAAGGAACATTACTTGACAACCAAATATTCAAGAGTTAGTGCGGGTTCTTATCAAGACAACACTTCATGTAATTGGTCTTAGTTGGTCTTTGTTTTAACCAAAACATCACAACTACCAATTTCAAATGTGCAATAGTTATAAAACATTTCTACTCCACATTTTATATGGTGCTATAAACCTACTTAGAACATGTTACTCAAGGTAGACCTTGGAGTAACTAGATCATATCTTTAAAACTCGATTTTGGAATGAAGTACGACTCATCCTTTTGATTTAACCATTTCACCAATTCCTGATTCATCTTCTTAGTCATATAAATGCACTAAAGTGTCCTTAGAGGATCAATCGTGACATGGTTCCATAATCATTAGGATGATCATAAAACACAATACTAAAGTACTCTCCTTTCCTTTCAGATTGGAGAAACTTTTATCTTTCTTCCTAATTGATTCTTCTTTATTCGTTCTGATGTACTTTGAAACTTTTCAAGGTATCAGAATTACACTTAATCTTATAAGTATAACCATATTTACTGAACTAATAGTAAATCATGAAGAATAGACTCATCGTCCTTTGTGGTGGATCTGACCAGTTCACAGCAATGTGTACTAGATCCTTTTGTCTTGACTCACATATACATGTGAACAAGGAATTAGTCTTAATTTCCCAATGATCAAGATTCTCATACATCACACAATTCAAATCGCATGATTCCAAGTTTCTGTCCAATTGAAACTTGGGTGACGAGAATCCTTCCTCACTTGGTAAGTTATGACACTACCACAAGAGATATTACTAAGAATCCAATCCATTTCCAACACTGCTAACAATAGAAATAAACACCAATTTTCATAAATACCATTGCAAGGAATAAGATAAAATAAAAATTAATTTTATTGATAAAATGCTAAAAACTTGTCCTTACAACGCAAGTACAAATTAAAACTATCTTACTAAATATTCCTAAGCAATCTATCATAACTCCTAAGCAGCAGTTCAAAAATCTGATCATCGAACCATGCGACCGAAATCCATCTCTTCACGATCAGACTCAACTTACTCTTCTTTTAAGCTTCCTTCCTTTTCTTCTATTAAGAATATATAAATAAGAACTTAATAGAGTTAGATAGTGGACTTACCTGAAGTAGAGTCATTCAATTTGACTTTACCATCTATTAGATCTTTCAAGTAATTTGGGTAGCTTCGCTTCCAATGTCCCTTCAATTGGCAGTAGAAACATATGGAATCTTTAGGAGTGACACGTGGAACTATCTCAGACTTGGCCTTTCTCTTATGGTCAAACTTTTTGACCATGGCCAATTTCTCTCCCTTAGGAGAAGAAATCATTTCTGGATCATCATTGTCATTGCCTATGTCCTTGGAAATTTGGGAGGTAGATCTTCCAATCAAATTTACTTAACCAGTGCGCCAAATCATTTCTGCTTCTGCAGCAATTAGCAAATATGTCAGATTAATAATGGCCAGGTTGTGATCTATCATATAGTAGTCTTTAACAAAATGACTATATGACTCGGGAAGTGACTGAAGAACCAAGTCAACAGCTATCTTCCTTGGGAAAATGACACATAACATTCCTAATCTGTCAAGGTGCAACTTCATGTTTAGAACATGTGCACATATAGAATTACCATCTCGGTGTTTACATGCAAATAGGGCTTGAGTGACCTTGAACTTTTCAAGTCGCCGAAAACGTGGGTCAGGGAGAATTACTGGAGGAGGTGGAGGAAGAGAAATATGATTTCCAGTTCCACTATTGCACGAAGAAGGGAACAAGTTCTCACCTTGATCGACACGTGGAAAATCATCTTCACGAGGAAAGCTTTTTCCAAAGGAATGAGGAAGACCATAGTTGTCAGAAATAGACATCTACAACAGGGAGAAATTCTAGTTAGTTGATTTAATCCTTAATATAACACCCAAATGAAATATTAAGGCTAGGACCCAACACAATAATTCACAATTCGGAAGAGGGATGCCGTAATCTAATTGTAAATTATTTGAAGGTAGGTAAATGATGATTTTACCAATTCCACCACGAAAATGAAATTTTAAACGAATTAGGTTCACTACTAGAAAAAAGCCCTTTAATGATGCGCAAACAATGACACTCGGTGATTTACGATACGCATTTTTTGTGCATCCTAAAAATGATGTCGAATTTCCAAAATTTGAAGGATAGAGGACGCGTATTTATGCGCGCCCTAAAATTTGTGTCCAACAAAAAAAACCTACAAACACAGAGGGCACCTAAATTAAATGGGTGTCGTGTATATATGTCGCTTTATAAAATTTTATTACGCGCTCCCTCCTTAATAACTAAGGGGCCGGCGGGAAACAAAATCCCCAAATTTTTTGAACACTTGTTCATTCTCTCCTCTCCAACAATCGACGACTTTCATTTTCTATCTCCCTTCTCTCTGAAACCCTAGCAGCCACCACTACCAGAAATATGGTTTTATGTTGGATTAAAAGGTATATATCACTCTTCTTGAAAGGACTATGAATAAGGAAGAGTTGGTCAGGAAATTCACTCGATCTTCTGCCACTCTCGTGTTTTCAATGCATAAATACATACAAGCCTCGAAGAGAAATTTCAAGTTTTTGAATAGAAAACTGAGCTGCTTTCTTCTCTGTCTCCGATGATGTGAAAAACCCTCAAAAGCCATTGTGATTTCAAAACAAACCCCTACCCCCTAATCGTCCTCAAGTTCAAAAGGCACATCAGTCTCACATCCTTCATCTCTTTTTCTTTCCTTCTCTCACATACACACTTAAACCCTAATAGTCTTATTTCTTATGAAGATGCTTGAAACTCGAGGGCCAGCACAAGTTGGAATCATGGATCCGTCTCATCTATTCCAAATTCGTAGATATGAACTCTCATCTGAAACAACACACCATTCCTTTTCTAACATGAAAGGTACAATTTGGATTTTATAATGCAAAAATCTTTGTTCGTTTATGGTTCTTTTTACTCTGTTTTGAAACTACATCATGTCCGCCTCCATTAATCCTTTATTGAATCAATCTTCACCTTTTAATTAATCATGTATTCAAACACAAATGAGATACGAGAAACCCTAGCCGCTCTGGCATTTCTATGGTCTGAAGACCAACTACAATACGATTCAAAATTGGTACTTCATTTTTTGATTTTTTTTATTTACCATCCTTTAATGGAATTTTGTTTCATTTTCAATTTTTTGCAATCCAAAATACACATACATTTAGGATTCTCGATTGATCAATTTTGGTTAAGGTTTAGAAGAAAAAGACATGAACCCAATTGTGCATCTACAATCACAAGGAACACTTAAAGTCTCATGTATTGCTCATTTACACTCAGTAAAACTTTTTTTTTTTATTTTCATTATCATTTTCCATCGTTTTTTCAAAGGCTGAAGGTTCGAAGCAAGAAGAAGTTGTAAAAAGGAATGAAGAATATGTAATGCAGAACAGAGATTTTATAAAAAGAAATGAAGAATCTGTGCAGATGAATGATATGGAAGTGCAGAGATTAGCTAAAGTTGTTGAAGAGATGAAGTCAATAGTCAAAGGACTCGAGTCAAATCTTATCGCGGTCAGTTTTTTTTTTAAGTGTTGTGTTGATTTCCTCAGACTAAAGCAACTATTTTACATTTAACAGGAGAAAAAAGATGGCTACTCAAGAGAAACACTTCTTACAGGGAGAATTGGTAAATTCATTCGTTTATCAATTTATTATCCTTGAAACTAAATTATTAACTTGTCTGAGGTTTTTGTTATGCTAAATTTGTTGATATTGAAGTTTTTAAAAAGTAATCCCTTGATTTGTTAAACAAAGTAGAGAGAAAAAAATGTCTGATTTACCCTTGTTGCAGGATTTGCTGAATTGAATAGCCACGTACCAAGGTATCTACTTTCACTGGATTATTTAGTGCCTGTTTATTAATAACTTGTGTTGATGTTTAGCTGCGTTAATTGTATTAAAACTTGAAATGTTGTGATGGACTGATGGCTTATAAAAGAATATTGCAACTCAACTGAGACATGAAAATTTTAAGCACTCTAGCAATAAAAAAGATGCATTTTCCACTAAAATGGATTCTTTAGTGCCTGTTTCTATTTTTGTCATTACCTGTTAATTTTATTTCTTACATTTTGATTCAGAATGTGCAACCAATCTAAGCTTTTGCAATGCAACTACTAATTAGCATGGAAAACACCCATTTTCTTCTGACCATGAACAAATTCTCAAACTACCCATAAAATTGCATCAAATGGCTCATTATAGATCACCGACATGTCACTTCTGACATGGCATTGGTGTTATTCAGTATATTTCTATAAGCAAACAATTCTTATCAATTTTGCAGTTAAAACACTCTGTTGGACCCTTGTTGCATAGAGGTGATAGTGTACTAAGATTCATAATAAGTTATTCGTTCATGGGCATAATTGTCTTTTTCTATTCTCACTCGATGCAGAAAAGAGTTACTGAGCAGATACCTCTGGATCAACTTACCAATAAGACCGAAGATGTCTAGCATGTGTTTTTGAAAGGAGATTTTACAGACATGCTCTATGGATACAAATTTTCTGGAGACTTTTGTCCTGAGGAAGGGCATTACTATGATTTTTCACGGATCTTATTAGATCCTTATGCTAAAGTTGGTAGCTTGTTTCATCTATTACATTTGGACATTTATTATTATTGAAATCTTTAAGATGAAATATGTTTATTTCTTTACTCCTGATTGTGCTTGTGACCTTGGATTTGCACAATTTCATATTCCTTCTAAAAGGTGATAGGCCTTGACTTTGTGGTTCTTATTCAGGCTGTTTTAAGCAGGGAGGAGTTTGGTGTTTTGGGACCTGATGGTGATTGTTGGAGCCAAATGGCCTGCAAAGTCCCTTCTAATCATGAGGTATGATTTTACTCCATAGTTCATTTTTTCACCATATTGATAATATTCTTTTAGATATGTTACGAGTGCACAAATATTGATAATATGTCTCTGTATTCATGTTGACTAAGGTTGTTAGTAGCTCATGACTGACTGATTATTTCTGTTTCCAGTATGTTTCCCAAGTCAACTCCTGAAACTTTTTTACAGAAGCTCTACCATACATTCAATAAATACAAACGGTTTAACAAACCAAAATTGTCACGCTCAGATTTCATAATTGCTCATTATGCTGGAGAGGTAATGTATATTTCTCAAGATCTTATAGGTAAGAAGGCTCCTAACATCTCTTTAGGCTTAAAGCATGTGTTTGGTGTCAATATTCAGGCTCACTACCATTCTGATCAATTTCTAGACAAAAACAAAGATTATATTTTCCTGAACATGAAGATTTGTTCCATCAAGCGAGGAAACAATGAAAAAAATCTAAATCCAAGTTCCTATCGATTGGTTCTCACTTCAAAGTAAGTTTTCTTTTAAATAAACAGGTAATGTTAATCAACTATGAGATAAAAAGTTAAAGTGAAACAAATAATCTTAATGCAACTACAAATTCAACAATTGATGAAGACTTTGAATTCCACACAACCCCACTATATCAGATGTGTGAAGCCAAATAATCTTCTTAAGCCTGCAGTAGTTGTCATTCAGAAGCCTTATGCTACATCTATTTTACAAGAGCAATGGCCATTTATGTAATTTTATCAGTGCCTAAATCTTGTATCAAATTGCAGATTGTACAATTGACAGCATCTGGAAACTTTGAGGAAGCTTTGGCATTGTGTAAGCTACTTCCACCAGAAGATTCAAACCTTTGAGCCTCAAAGTAGCAGTCAATTCATATCAGGTAATATTTATCATTTGTATGGGGGTATTCTTCTCATTGTTGATATGTTGTTCTCTAATACATATATGCACACTGTATGTTTTAAAATGGGAGCTATGAGGAAGCCATGGATCATTTTGTGGCATCTCAATTGGAAATAACTTATGTTCTTTCTTTATATCCATCTAATGTTATTCCGAAGTCATCAATGGTTTCTGGACCTGAGAAGTTTTTTGGATATTAGTGGTAAAGTTTACTTATCAATAGCTTCATCTGGTATGTCAGATGACATGGACACTTCTTCACCTTCTCATACACTGAAGATGTTATATCAGATGCTGTTGGACACACCCATGAAAGCAATCGATCCAAAAGATCAAACAAGGTAACAATTTAACATTATTTAGAGTGAAGAGTATTAAAAATTTTGATTTTTTTAAAATTTTCAGGGGAGAGTCAACATGCCCCTTGACTCAGGTGCTAGAGAGATGGGATCAATATTAGACACTGCACCTGTACAAGCTTTGCTTTTAACCTCACAATCTACTGCTGCTTTGCATTTACTAAAAAGTTTAAATTATTGTGATGTGAAAATATGTGAGGAAATATTAAGAAATGGAAACCATTATTTATGTTTATTAGAGCTTTACAAATAGAACTCCGTGCATCGTGAAGCTCTCAAGCTTCTCCATAAGCTAGTCAACGAGTCAAAATCAGATCAAAAGTTCAAACCTGAGATTATAATTGAATATCTCAAAGTAAGTTGTTAACTTTTTAATCATTATGTAAACATACTTGACTCTTTTTATAAACTTTTGTGTTGTGTATTTTGCAGCCTCTATGTGGGCCCGACCCAATGCTTGTTCTGGAATTCTCAATGCATGTTCTTGAAAGCTATCCAAGTCAAACCATTGACCTGTTTTTGACCGGAAACATCCCTGCAGATTTGGTCAATTCTTATTTAAAACAACATGCTCCCAAAATGCAGGCTATGTATTTGGAATTGATGCTTTCCATGAATGAAATTGGGATCTCTGGGAATCTTCAAAATGCAATGGTATGTTTTGATAATGTCAACATCATTCATCAATTATGTTGTGGGGTGAGTAGACTGCATATAATGATGTTTGAACTTTTATAAAGATTACTGAATCATATTTGAAGTTTCTTTTGTTTACTCTTCATGAAGGGGATTCTAGAAGCAATTCGTATAAGCTGTGTAGGGTACCCTACCAACAAGGCTTTTGTTGATTTTGTTAAGCAATTTGGTCTTCTAGTTCCCGAAGTTTTAAGATCAAAGTAAGTACAGTTGATTTAAATCCTAATGGATTTGTTTACTTATCACTTGTTAAGCAATTTGATCTATATATTTCTTGCAGTTCAATCGTCGCCATCGATCCAAGTCGACCTCGATCTAGATCAAGGTCACCGAGGGTTGTTAGTTTTACAGGAATGTATAACCCCTGTTAGCAATGTATTGTTTTTTTTTTAACATTTGAATGATTATTTGTATGACATATTATAATTTGTGCAATTTATTTTATTTTTTGTGTATGAAATTTTATTTTATATTATGAGACATTAAATGTGATGTAATTTGAAAATTAGTAAATTTACAATATATATATATATATATATATATATATATATATATATATATATATATATATACATATATGAAAACATTTAAACTTTATGACACGCAAAAATGTGTGTCGTCTTTCTTTATGACATGGGCTTTAATGATACGCAATGCAAGTCGTAAATGTGCATCGTTTTACGACACGCCAATGCGTGTCATCTTCTTTATGACAGGGCCTTCCTTGACACGCATTGCGCGTCGTAAACGCGCGTCGTAAGGTTACGACGCGGAAAAGCGTGTCGTCTCTCGTTATGACAGGGCCTTCCTTGACGCGCATTTGCGCGTCGTATGAGCGTTTTACGACACGCATTGCACGTCGTAAAAGGTTGTTTTTCTAGTAGTGGTTTTAAATGAAATTTCTAGATCTTTTGAGATTCATTGAACTTTTCAATGACATGTTTAATCTTGATTATGCCCTTCAAGTTTGTGACTGGGATACCGAGGATCACAAACAAGGTGTGAATAACCATGCAAATTAGCTTGGTACTCTCGATGTCATTTATCATCCAATCAATGTGCCGGTTAACCACACACGCTTCATTGATCAATTGATAATTTACGAGAAACCCATTTCCATCCTTCATTAGTCCATGTTAGTGTGTCGGTTAACCACACACGCTCCGCTAACTGACCAATAAGGTGCAATGTGCAATGTCATAGGTTAGCATCAAATTCACATTTTCCTAAAGTAACTAAGATTTGGGAATTTATAAAAGGGTTTAGTTACTTCATAATTCATTATACTTTTAAAGAGAGTTTAATGTCCTATCTTACCCGTTCGTGTAACGACCCTCCACTAGTCAAGAGTGCGGTGGATAAGAGTGGATACCCAATGGTGGTCATTTTACAGGCCGCTTCCTTAAACACCCCTTATAGATCAGCTTCGTGAATGAGGCCTACTAACGGTAAGACTGGAATTTTCTTATACATATATATAAATTAAACTTTTAATATTATAATAGTATAATGGTGTATTTTAAACTTTTAAAATACTAACTGGTTTAATCTTTTAATAAATTAAACTTTTAATTAATTAAATGTAAACGTATCTATGGATTTATTTAATTGTCTTTTAATTAAACACTTAATTAATTATTAATAAAATCCATGAAGGTGCATTTTAAACTATTCAAAAATACTAGGGTTTAACCATTTTAATTTCTAAAATCAAGACTTTTAATTTCAAATTTAAACTATAAAACCAAAATGGTGTATTTTAAAACCTTTTGAAAATACTGGGTTAAATATATGAATCAAAATAATCTTATATTATCCAATTTTAACCAAATCTTTTAGTTTTGAAGAGGATATCATGTTACCAATCAGAAAAATCAATTTTAGGCAATAAAAACGAGTTATGGTAATTATCCAAATCAAAATCAAATCTGAAAATCGAAATTTTAGGTAACTGACGAGTCAACTCGTCGAGTTGGCAAGTGGACTCGTCGAGTTCATACTTGAACTCGTCGAATTCATGTGTCAGACAGCCAAAAATTCAATTTCTTGTTCTTTGGACAGTCCACTGTTGCACCAATTCAATAGAAAAAACATCCTAGGATCTGATACCACTGATGGGTTTTGAGCATAACTACAATCCTATGTGATCATACAACCCTAATTGCTTTGGATCAAAGTTTTCTCTATTGAACATACAAATATGAACACTAAAGCTATAATCCTATATACTAGCATAGAATTTCGAAATTCGCATATGAAATAGGATTAGAAGATTACCTCACTTGTTATATTGTAATAACAAGACAATCATTGAAGTCCTCGACTCTTGAAAGCTTACCGCCCCAAGTGTTGCACCTTTAATGGAGTCAGAAACACACAATGCAACAAGGGTTTTCAGGTGGAAACCCTAATTCCTTGCTTCAGGATTAAGCAGTCCATGGACTCCTCCTTATTAGGCCTTAGACGAAATCTATAGGGCCTCCCTATAGGATTTCGTCCACTCCTAATTAAGGAGTCCAATAGCCCAGTTCTGCAACTATCAATGATTTGCAAAACAGCCCCTCCATTATTAATCAGTTCTTTTAATCCGAAAATTAATATTAAATTAATTTCTGATTAATCACCAATTAATAATATGATTTCCAAATAATATATTATTCTTATAATATATTAATAAAATCATTTTAAGTACTCATTTATTATTCATATAATAAATCCTACTTTCTCTCCACTAGTCATCCTGTCAAGTTGCATAAGTGAAGGCAACCCAAAAGGACCATGCTCATAATCAAATCAAGTACATACCAAATATAGTTATGGGCTTAGACACCTAATCCAACAGTTTTGTTTATTGTTGTACTTGTGCTATATATTCAGTTTACCTATGATCCATGAACTTAGTCGCACAACCCGTTATGTTCCGCCGCCTCGGCCGGGGGTGTGACACTCAGCTACCCGCTCCTTAGAATTCTTGTGATTTTTCTTGACACTCGTATGGATCCTGTGCTTCGGTAGTGCATGCTCATACTACCTTACGCACCTTTCCATATTTGCCTCAAGAATTATCCTAAATTCTGTTGGATTAATGTCTAAGTCCATAACTATATTTGGTATGTACTTGACCCGACCCGGCATGGTCCATTTGGGTTGCACTTCACCGACACAATTTATATGGATAGTCTTTTGAGAATAGTATATTTATGATTTATATTAATATATTATAAGTTCTAATATATTAATATGGAATCATGTTATTTAATTAGTATTGATCAAGAATTAATTTAGAATTAATTAAGTGATCAAAAAGAACTAATTAAATATGGACTCTTATATATATGGAATGGGCCAAGTTCATTTAGGTTGGGCTAAGCTTTCATGGATGGTCCATGGAGCTTTTAACCCATGGATCCTATGTAAATGAAAGGTCATGGGTATTAGGGTTTACATGGATGTAACCATAATCCTCCATAATATATAAAGGGGTCCTTGGCTTACAAAATTGGTACAAGTGTGTGAAAATAAGAGTGGGCCGATTTTAGTGTGCATACATATTCTCTCAAGTTCTTCCAAGGTGTTTTGGTGATTTGTGATTCCATTTGAGGCTTCCACACTATTGGGGCTAAGCTCTTAAAGCTTGAAGACATCAAGCTACATCAAAAGGTATGTCATCTAACTAGAACTTTGTAGTATAGGTGCTTCATAATATGCTAGTTAGGATGAAACCTTGGAATAGTTAATATTTGCATGTATAATAGAGAAAACATAGATCCACGGTTTATAGGGTTGCATGTACACCGTAGGAGTGTTAGAATGCTCAAAACCCAACAGTGGTATCAGAGCCAAGGGTTGTTTTCTGTTATATTGATGCAAATGTTTTATTTTCAAAGTTGAAAAAAAAGGAAAAAAAAACATGACGTTTGTCAAATTTTAAGATAATTACTTGTTTTTGTGAAAAACTAATTATTTGTAAAATTTGAATCATTTGCTATATGAGTTGAATTAGGTCAAATTTAGTAAAAGATAAAATGATATGATTATTTTATGAGTTTTAAAAGTTTGATCTAAAGAGTTTTTTGAAACCTCCATAAGTTATGGATATGAAAAGGTTTAAAAAAAAAAAATTGGTTCAAAATTTTTTATGGAGTTACAAAACTTGGTCTTAATGTTTTAAAGAATTCCATAACGTGTTCTTAAGTTATGGAACATGAAAAGTTTCATCATAAAACAAAACATTAAACTCCATAAGTTATGGAATCCAAAAGTTATTTTAGATTAATGAAAAAAAAAATTGTGTTTTAGTTATTTTCAATCCTAATTAATCTAGAGGTAGTTCATAAAATGTGTTTTTTTAACTTGTCATCAAGTTACATAAAAGGTCACATTTATGAATCTTAAAACTCATAAAAGTGTCATAGGTTACATAAAAAAAATGAAGAGTCTTTTTCATTAAATAGTATTATGACTCCATAACTTGTCCTCAAGTTATGGATGTTTAAGAGTCACTTCTTTAAAAGTGTTATTAAAGAATAAGAGGTTACATAAAAAATGAAGAGTCTTCATTTTAATGAACCATTAAACTCATAAGTTATGAAATGAAATTTTTTTAATAGTTTCAAAAACTTGCCCTCAAGTTTTGGAATTTGTAAAGTTTTCACTTATGAATCCTTTAACTCCAAGTTAAGCCCTTAGAATTTTAAAAGTTAAAATTCAACCCTTATACTTTATAATATTATAAGTTAATAATATTTATATATATATATATATATATATATATATATATATATATATATATATATATATATATGTATAAGAGTAAAGTCGTCTTACCATTAGTAGGCCTCATTCACGAAGCCGGTCTATAAGGGGGGTATAAGGTTACTGCCTATAAAATGGCAGTTTAATGGGTGTCCACTCTCACCCACCGCTTCCTTGACCGGTGGAGGGTCGTTAGCCGAACGGGTAGGACAAGGACTATAATTCTCCCTTCATTAAAAGTATTAATGATAAATACTAAGTAACTAAACTCTTAATAATACCCAATCTTAGTTACTTAGGAAAATGTGAATTTGGTACTAACCCATGAAATTACACTTTGCACTTTGCTTAAGTCAGTTAGTGGAGCGTGTGTGGTTAACCGGCACACTAGCTTGATTTAACAAGGTAGGCAAAGGGTAACTTAATGTTTATCATAGTATCGGTGGAGCGTGTGTGGTTAACCGGCACATCGATTGAGAGGTAAATATTAAGGGTACCAAGTATATTTGCATGGTTATTCACACCTTGTTTTGTGATCCTCGGCATCCCAGTCACAAAACCTGAAGGGCACACTCGAGATTGAAACATGCCTTTGAAAAGTTCAATGAATCTCAAAAGAATCTAGGAGTTTCAAAACCAATTAAAACCTAATAATACATTTCGTTTATCTTGGTGGAAATTGGTGAATCGTCATTCACCTACCTTCAAATATTTTATAGCTTGGATTACGGCATCCCTCTTCCAAGTTATAAAATAGTTTGTTGGGTCCTAGCCTTAATATATCATATTGGGTGTTATATTAAGGACTTAAATCAACTTTACGTGAATTTCTCCCATTGTTGATGTCTGGTTTAGACAACAATGATCTTCCCAAACCAAGCTTTCCTAATGAATATGACTTCCCGAGTTTGGCTCATGGAAGTCATACTTCTCTTCCTCCACCTCCTCCAATTATTCCCCCTAACCCACAAGTTCAAGGTCACTCAAGCCCTAATGGCAAGCAAGGTCTATGTGTGATCACATCTTAGAGATGAAGTCACATATTGACAAGCCGGGAGAGTTGGGTGTCAAAGTCTTGAGAAAGTTGGATGTTCAATCACTTTCTAAGTCACACAGTGAGTTCCTTTGGGACTACTATGAAACAGACTATGACATGAACCTTAATGATCATATCTATTTGCTTGGTGCTGCTGAATCAGCAATGATTTGGAACGATAGTAAAGCAAATTTGATTAGAAGATCAACTTCCCAAAAACTTTATGGACAGTGACAATGGTGACACTGGAAATCCAGAAAAAGCATTCTCTTCCCAATGGAAAGGGATTGGCCATAGTCAACCCGGTTGACCAAATGGTAAAGAGAAAGGCTAAGTCTGAGATAGTCCCATTACCAAAGGGTCCATATGTTTATTTTGCCAAAGGAAGGGGTGTTGATTGCGAAGCTGCCTATTTACCTAAAAGATCATAAGGTTGATCAACTCAAGAAGTTTGACTCTGCTTCAGGTAAAGTTCACTATCTAACTCTGTTAAGTTTATATTCTGAGATTCTTATTACATGATGTGACTTGGTAACATGTTGATGTTTTAAGAATCAAAGAAAAAGTGAAGAAACTTAAAGGAAGTATATGCTGATTCTGATCGCGAAGATGGTTTTCGATCGCATGGTTCGGTGATCAGAATTTTGAGCTGTTGCTTAGGAGTTATGATATATTGCTTAGGAATAGATAACAACATATTTGAACAAAAATGAAATCAATTACTAGCTTCTTGGTAACCTTGTGACTTTCCCTGATCCAAGTGTGAGTCTTATTCTTCCAGTAGTATAGGCCTCTACTACTATTCACACCTACTCATACTCGTCCCAAGTATTGTCTCGCAGTTTTCCAAGTCACCATTTAAAAAAAATTCACATAATCATTTAATACATCAGATAATAAAACCAGGGTTTATATTATTTCTTGAAACGATTACACAGAGGTTCAAGTTTACCCTATACTATGCCTCTAATAGGCTACACCACATGTTACTATTTACATTGCTATTTCATAACTTGATTTTCGGATATGAAGTCCTTATCCTTGATTCCTCGCATCGTCACCTGCTTCATCGAGGATCATTTGGAATTCCCTTGGCTTTGGCTTTGGATTTGGCCTTGCTGCTTCATTCTTCTTTGGGTAATTCTTCGAAATATGCCCTCCTTCTTTACATTCATAACACACTTTCTTGCTGGATATACACTCATTGGCGTAATGCCCAGACTTTCCACATTTGAAACATGTCACCTCCTCGCCACATTTTCCAACAGGTTTCTTCTTACACTTGTCACACCACTTTGCTTCGGCTCCTCCTCCGAATTTCCTCGAATCAGAATTCGAGAATTTACTCTTCTTGTTAGAACCTGAAGTTCCTTCAAACTTTCTCTTTTCGGCAACTTCAACCTTGCTGGCGGCTCTTCCTTTAATCATATCTTCAACAGACTTGGCAGCCCAGATAGCTGCCTCCAGAGTAAGTGCCTGACGCACTGGCACTGCATACTCCAATGGAAGTCCCTTTGCGTACCTATCAATTATTGTTATTTCATCTGGGACAATACGCAAGGAAAACTCCATTTTATCTGCGAAGTTATTAGTGTATTCATCGATAGACATGCTTCCTTTCTTACACGTCAGAAATTGGTTCTCTAGCTCAAGCAGATTTTGGGCCGAGCAGTACTTGCGCTTGAATTGCACCAAGAACTCCGCCCCAGTTAGTTGCAGTGGTTCATTAGGGCTTAGGGTCTTCACCAGAGTGTTCCACCAGCGAACAGCGCCACCTCTGAACTGACGCACTGCAAATGTGGTTTGTAACTTGCCTTGGTAACCACATGTCATGAAGGCCAATTCGATTTCCAAGATCCAATGCATTACTCCGACGGGATCTTCTTTTCCAGTGAAAGTTGATGACTTGCAAGTCATAAAGTCTTTGTATTTGCATCATTTTCTCTCCACTCCATCCTCATGGTTATTCCTCCTAACCACAATCGGCTCAGCTTGACCAACAGATCTACTATAATTTCCTTCCTCTGACTGATCGTCATTTAATTCAGGTTGTTCAACAAGCATTGAAGGTTCATTCCTGTTGTTCAGCAATAGTTGTCTCATTTCTTCCCTTTGTTCGGCCATCATAACCCGAATCATGGCTTGTACTCCTGCCATTGTAATTGGTTCTGGTGCAACTTCTACTATATGCACATGTTCCATTACTTGGGGTTGAGGTTGCTGATTTCTATTTGCATTTCTAGCTCCACTTCGGGTTCTTGCTATTATGATCTATACACCAAATTAGGCGAATTTAGATCTCTACTCACGATAGACGTTAAATCCTCCTTATCAATTTGAAACGTTATATGCTAGTTCTAATATCGTAATTAAACGCTTAGAATCCTAAACACATAAGGTTTCCAGATCCGGTCGGCAACAGACCATAGATCCGAACAATTAATATCATATATGGCAAACATATAGCATTTAGCACATAAAAGCATTTTAGGCATCTTTCCTAAAATATATTAGTGCTCGTGTCTAAAATATGGTAGACACTCATCTCACGATCATCACTTAGCATTCTAAGTTTAAGTCTAGAAATCCTACTAATTCCTAGTTCGCTTAAAATAATGCTCTGATACCAACTGTGACATCCCCAAATTTCTCGGCCAGAAAAGACCGATTTAGTTTATGCTTATAAAATAAAATCAGAGTAATCTTCCAAAAGATGTTGTGGAATTTGTCCCCAAAACAAAATATGATAAAAATTTATCAAAGCATTTCTTAAAGAAATGTATTTTCATTATATTATAAAACCTCGGGATGTCATGTTCCGATATAGACCAAAAGCATAAACAGTACGATATAGGCCTTACAACAGTTATTTACATCTATTGGCCTATAATAAAAAAATCCCTCGTCATCATCCAACTATGCTCGGGGTCCACTACTTGTAATATAAAAAGCTGAGTGGGTCAGACTTGGGAGCCTGGTGAGCATATAAGGTTTTCAACCCACAATAAATAAATTTATTAAATTTTCATCAATCAACAATAAATTTATTAATTTCATCAACCAACAATAACCCTGATTACCCGTTCTCGTTATCCTCCCTTTACGTCCCTAAACACCTATCATAAGGGATCTAGCCTAAGGATCATCATCGGGGTAACAACACTGCTTAAGGGATACCTCTGCAGTTTCTTAAGGTTCCACCCTAAGAATCCTCCATCATTCACTCATTCATTCCAAAGGATTGTCCTAAGGAATAGGCACGAAGTCCATCACTGCCAGGGTTCTTAAATTAAAACTGGTGAACACGTAGTTTAAAACATCTGGTAAACATTCAGTTCAAAAATACTTAATGAACACCTAGTTCAAAAACACCTAGTGAACTCTCAGTTCAAAAATACCTGATGAACACATAATTCAAAAACACCCAATGAACACATAGTTCAAAGACATCTAATGAACACATAGTTCAAAAACACCTACAGGTTACGAGCCTGGTAACATCTTAAAAATACATATATACAGTTTAAAAATTGTATAAAACATCTATTCAACACCCATCTCAGATAAACAAACAATATAATTACACATAGCACGTATTTTATATAAAATACTTCATATTTATGTGTAATAAGACGACGGTTGGACAACACTTCGTCCCTTAAAACAATATTTTTTTAAGAAACCGGGATGTTTTCTCAAAAACCGGGCTTCATGCGGGCAGAGTTTCGTCTCGAAAAACTCTTTTCTTGGGATCTTCGGGCTCTCTGGGGCTTGCTTACGATGCTTGGATGATATAATAGGCTTGGGGTATTTATTGTAATAAAAAGGAAAGTATAGGGTGAGAGGAAGTAAATTTTGTAAACAAAAGTCGGATGGCCTCGCTCACTATTTATAGTGGCTGAACACTCAATTTACGTTGGGCGTAACTTTATGGTACACGGGGTCTACTGCTTCTTTAACGAGTACGCTGGGCGTATGAAGGGATCATATCAGACGCGTCAAGGCTATGACACATGTTTATCATGCGAAGGAGTAGGGAGGGTGACGGACTCCAGAACACTTACACGAGTACGCTGGGTTTACTTCGGTACGCTGGGCGTACTCCTTCGGACCAGCCTCGAAGTTTATGCCCAAAACTTCAAAAATCTGTAACTTTCTCATACGAACTCTGTTTTTAACGTTCTTTATATCCACATGTAGGTGTAATTATGCTCTATAACTTTCGTTTAGTCTCCATCGGCTAATTTTGACTTAAAATTTAAAGTTATATTTTTAATAGGCCGGGACAGAAAAAGTCTGTTAAAAATTCATAACTTCTTCATCCGACGTCTGTTTTTGTATGTCTTTTTATCGTTGAACTACTATAAACAAGATCTTCGATTCTCGTTTAGGTTGTTTCGGATAAAAATCACTCGATCTAAAACTCGAGTTTCGGGCTGCATACAGCTAAGCTGAAACATTTTACTTTCGACGCTTATTTTTATTCGTAATTTATTATATCATCATAATTAAATATAAGGCACATAATTCAGTCTTATTACTTCAAAACACGTTACAATAGTTGACCTAGACTATTACATCGTCTTTAATGCTTAGCCCAGAAACATGTTCTTTACATTGTACACATCGCATACTCTTCCTTCTTCCTAAAGTTATTTTTAGAAAATTAATTATAAAATTTTTATAGATCCTTAGTTTGAGTCTGCAATCACACGAGTGTTCATCCAAATCCCTCAAACCAGGGCTCTAATACCAATTTGAACCAAGGCTCTAATACCAATTTGTAACGTTCCAAAAACCGTGGTGAAGTTTTCTAATTTTTAAAAGGAAATAGAATCCCTTTTCATAAGTCAAACACCACCAAAATAACGGTTTCACCATACAGAATCAAAATCATAGTATCATAACACATCTCTCAAAATCATAAAAACTATTGGATAGTGTGTACAATTATGCCTTCGCTTTTTATCGACCCTCATAAGTACCTGAAACATTTATATCAAAAAATGTAATACAATGTTTAGTGAGTTCCTAAAAATACCCCACACAACAATACACAAACAATGCATGTGCATCATGTCCTTCAACATAGGGTTGGTCCGCCTCCTGAGCACACAACATTAAGCTGGACCGCTCTCATTAGGTCTATAACATTAACTGGACCGCTCGAGTATCTTGGCCTTTAGCATACAACTGGACCGCTCTCAACCCACCCACAATATGTCGAAATGTATGAATAAACAGATAAATACCAAACAAACAGTCTCAAGTAATTATTAACAATTCTACCTGTGTAACAGGTAACTACAACATATCAACAATCTAACATACAGAGGATACATACTGTAGTACGAAGTATAGTGACGAAACTCACCTCATAGATAAAGAAGAAAACCTCTACAGCTCATAACACGTAAAGGCCGGTATAACAACCACTTAAACATATAATCCAAGGTCAAATATCAGCCTATGACCTAAACCCTAAAGTTTGACCTAAACTAAACCTTAGTAAAAAAGTCAATGATCATAGTCAACTCTCCAGTCACCGCACTGGGGCCAAACCATGGCTGTGACGTGGTAATGAGTGCACATATCAGACGCCAGACTTTCTCCAACCGTGCCATGGTCAGCACCTGGCTTCGCCACAACCCGCCTAGAGAACTCAATTGTTCATTAAGTTGTTAATCCGCTAAGACCAATCCTCAAACTCTCCATAAGGCTTTAACACACGAAAATGAGTCATAAAAATTATAACTTTATGGATACACACACTCCATGCATGTTCTACACCATTTTAAGTAAAAATGCTAAAAATGAGACCTTTGTTCTTTTCATAGCCCCAAATAACACTTTAATACCATATCTAAAAGATGAAACACTCTAGGGACACTCAAGGTTGATAAAGTTGCAAGATTTATCTGGAGTTCTTCCATCAACTCCAACCAAAACCATAAAAGGGACACAAAATGTCATAAAATGTTAGATATATGAAGTTTAAACCACCAAGCTAGGAACTTGAACACCTACAAAGCTCCAAATGGTGCACAAGATGCTACATCTTCATCAAGAAACACTCTTAAGCTCCAAGGATTGATGATCATCCTTCAAGAATACTAACTACACACAAAAAGAGGCTTAGAAAATAAAAGGATGGTAGGGTTTTGTTTTGAAGGATTCTTTAAAGGAGAAATGGAGACTAGGGTTGAGGGAAACCCTAGCCCTATCATTCCTTAAGTACGGCTCATAATCTGATTCTGGGGTTTTGAGCCTATAACGACGCCACAGCGTGGTCATGAAGAACGCCACATCGTGGTTGTTGGAAAGTGTGTATAAGGTCATTAACTACTGATAATATTTCTAATAATAGCAGGGTCCCCTTAGGTTTCCCTCAAGACTCAAATTAAGTAGAATAAATAAAGGAGGATTTATTTTATTAGTTATTATGGTTTAATAATAAATTAGAAACCAATTGGAAAAACAATTTGGGAATTAATTAATAGTTTAACTAATAGAGGGGTTGAATGTCAATTATTCAATAGGTGATTAATCAGGAATATTCCAGAACCTTAGAAAGAAGGATGGTGGACGAAACTTCACTCAAGATAAAGGGAATTTCGTTCTTATGGTTATCCATCCCACATAGGCTTTGGGAGAAAACCCTGAAGGTATTTAAGGCTATAATTAGGGCCTTAGGAATTCGTTCTTCCTTGCTCATTCTTGGCTTGAATTTTTGCCATTTCTTTCTCCCTCCTTGGGGACGAACTTTCCTTATAGTTTGTCGCCTCCTAGTTCATTTTTATTCTACTCTTTTGAGTTCATTGGGTGTGAACTAAAAGAGGGATTCTAGTTTGGGTCCTTTACATCCAAACAAGGTGGCACGCACGAGAGCTCAATCGAGAAGGTATTTGGCTACAAAAGAGATATGTGATTCTTCCTTTGTATTTTCAATTTCTAGAGTAGATGTAATTAGTATGAAACCATAGATCCATAGGTTGCATGTGTACTTAGATATATCTTACTTTTGATTGTTCCGCTACCTAGTTTATAGTGTACTTGATGCATAGAAACCCTAACAGTGGTATCAGAAACATTGGTTCATAATTGTCTGCACCCTTAATCCATTCTTTGAAATTGAAAAGAAGAAGAAATTTTGAAACCTAATAAACCTTAGTTGCAGGTCACGACATGTGAGCCTTATGCACACGACGTGACCAGTCTAGATTTAGGATTTCCCTTTATTTTTCAAAGTTGAAGATTATTTAATATGGATAAATACTAAATTTGAAATGTTTTAAATCTGGAAAAAACAATAAATATTATTTGAATATGATTATTTAAATTTCAATATTGATTTATTATTTAAATGGTGAATTTAATATATTTAATATTATTTATAATAGAGATTTATAAATTTGAGTATTAACCCTTCATGATTTATAAATTATTATATTGTCTCCTTGCAATTAACTAGAATTAATAATAGACAACTAAATTTAAAGAGTTTTAAATTTAACCCTTATATATATATATATATATATATATATAGAGAGAGAGAGAGAGAGAGGTTCAAATGTTTTTGACAACTATTGTGTGCATGAATGCACCAATAGGAATTTAGGAAAAAATAAATAATTAGATAAATCATTTAAGGGTATTATAGTAATCTTTTCATATTTAATTATGGTATATAATTAATATATTTAATATCCAGATATCAAAGTCAAACCCGGTAGAAATTGGAAAGCAATGAAGGCGGCTATTCTTTTTTTAAACTAGTCAAAAACCTACTAATATGCATTCTTCTATTCAGTCGCATCATAACCTATTTTTCTTTCTCCATCTTCTTTGTTTTTTCCCCTCGTCGATTGCATATCCGCCTCCATCTTGGACCCAAAAAGGCATCAATGGCGTCGTCAGACTTCCGATCTCCACCTCCATGCCGATTTCATCCTTGATTCAGTTCCGCAACTAACTACTGTCAATCCTGTTTTCTCGGGATTATGACCTTCCGAAATCCAAGCAATTTCAGGAACAGGAGGTGATGTTCGGATTCGGGTTTCACCAAATTACAAACGAGTACATTGTTGTGAAGATTGTGTACTACAAAAACGGGCAATGGAAACGGAGGTCATCCGAAACAATAGGAATTACTCGAAATCGGAGGTTCAAATTCTCACCGCCATTCCTCTCTCTACATAAGAAAATTCCGAATTTGTGTTTGTATACAGGTCCAGAAGTGATAGTGCAATACAAATGCACATGAAAATCCTGGAGGTAAGTTTTTCTAACTAATCTTTACCCAAAATACAATTGAAACAGTCATTCACCACATCTTACTAAAGTCTCTATTGTCATCACGACCATCTGTTACTTCCCGATAAAAGAGTGACCCACCATCACCATTTTTTGTTCCAGTTTGCATATAAAGAATCATTTTTCTGCAATAATGGGTTGAAGTTGTGTTGGATGATTTTAGGGATATTAATCTGAGATGATTTTCTCATGATGATTTTCACATGTGATCTTAACGGTACACTAGGTAACATTTTTCTTTTGGGGATTGATTTTTAAACTATATAGATGCCACTGCCTTTATGATGTTGCAAATTTATAGTATGTGCTAATTCTTTTTTGATATCAGGAGCATTTCCAAGGTCAAAAAGACAAAAATAAAAAATAAAAAAATAGAGTCATTCAGATATCAATACATTGACACACAAAAACTCGGGTTTTAAGTTCAATTTTCATCTCATATGGCCCTTCACATGATTTTAGCGTGTTTGATGATAATGCCTAACAAGTGTTTGTTGAAATTTCTGAAAGAGAATCTAGAGAATTTAACCTTGTGGTATGCATTCTGTCAGAATTACTAGCAACACATGTTTTATGTAATTGTTTAAAAAGGTAATTAATTTGTCTCTGTATTATTTTGGTTCAATTTGTGATTTTGAATTCCAATTTCTATTATCCCTTGTTATTGTTCATTTGGAATTTAAAATTATATTAGCAATAAATATAATACTTTTGAATGTATTCTATGTATTCTGTCAGAATGTATTCTGCCAGAATAAAATCTATGTATTCTGCCAGAATGTATTCTATGTGTTCTGTCATATTCTATGTATTCTACCAAAATATATAACGTGATAGTTAATTGCAAGTAACATGTTTTTAACCATTATTAGTTTTGTTGAATTTTTTATAGGAATGGCTGGAAGATTTGTTGAAGACATAGTAGGAATAACTTGAAGAATGAATAAATTTTGATCATACTCATGATTTAAGAATGTTGTTATTTTTTAAGAATTTTATTCATTTTTGTTGATATTCTTTTAGAATATGTATAATTATATTAAAATGTATAAGACTTTTAGTCTGTAAAAATATGTATGAATTTGTATTTAAGTTTGAATGAAACAATATTCTACCAGAATAAAACCGCAAATTTATTTACTAGTTTATTGTTGACTTTTTGTCATTCTAATAGAATAAAGTCGGTTATTATTAAAAATAATATTAAAATTTAATTAGAATTAATTTAAAAAAATTCAGATTTTTTAAAAATAATGGAATTAATGATCCCTTAAAATCCGAAAATTTCCTTTTTTTAAGTAGGTTAATTGACCAAAATACCCTTTTGCTGAAATTTGTGTGATTATATGATACATGCTACCCTATTGTAATATCATAGACCCTCAGATCATAATTGTTGATTCTATTCATCCGATGTCCAGATCTGTGCATTCTGGCACACAATAGTTAGTAAAAACAAAATAACATAAGCCTATATATATATATATATATATATATATATATATATATATATATATATATATATATATAAGATCCGTATCTATTGTATGTATAAGAGAATTACAACATGCATCCTCGCATGTTTTAAATATTGACATTGTCGGTCTTACCATGACTAGACTCACCCAATCTAATGTAGGGGTTTAAGGAGGTCCCTATGATTCCTAATGAAGTTAGTTTTTAATATGATTCACACTTACCACCCTCACTGCCCTAGTGAATTTTGTGAACGGAGTTACCGAAAGGGTTTGATAGTGATAATGGTCAATCTAAAAGTATTCAAAACACAAGTATAAAACAAAATCTCGTTTTATTAATTAAAATGTGTATCTTATGTTATCCATAAAAATTGCACATTCCCTTTATAACTTGTTGATGGAGCCCAGGTGGTGAAACGACACATCATTTTGAGGGTATAAGTAGAGAATGATGTGGAACTCGTGAATCTCAAGTGTAACTTGAGTCGGGGACCATGCAATTTTGTATGGTTGAGTCAACATCTGTTCAGTGATCTGCAACATCCCCGTCATTGAATTTGAGATGAACATAATCCGAGATTAACATGCCATTGATAGTCAATGATTCTCAAAGACCTAGGAATTTCGTAGTGATCGAAATTGGAAAAGGGCTTTGCCTACCTAAATAACTTTCTGGTGTGTTTACGGCATCCTTTTACACATCATGGAGCCAAATATGGATGCTAGTCTTAATTTAATAATTTAATTTAGGGTAATTATTTATTAAGGATTTAATACATCAAACTAATTGGAATCTTACTTTTTATAGATGTCAATCACGGTCAACAACAACATCAATCCTCCTCCTCCTGCTGCTGCTTTACCAACTCAAAACTCAAGTTTCTCTCTACTATCAGTTCTAAATAAGGAAAGACTCAATGAGGATGGATCCAACTATCTTCATTGGATCAAAACCTTGAGGATCATGTTGAGATATGAGAACAAAGAGTATGTTCTCGATAATGATGTACCCAAACTCGGAAAGGATGCTACCTGTAACGCCCGTGTTTCTGGGCTAAACATTAATTATGATGTAATAGTCTAGGTCAACCGTTGTAACCTATTATAAAGTAATAAAGATGAACCAGTTGAATATTATGTGAATTATGTGTTTTTGTGTGCTTATTACTTACTTATAATAATATAATAAATAAAGGATAAAAATAAGCGTCAAAATAAAATGTTAGATAAGCCCGATATCGATAAAGAAAGTTGTAGTGGTCGTGACAACGATTTCGGATATATATAAAGAACATCGAATTCTGAGTTATAACAAAGAAGTTATGGCATGTCGAAGTTTCGCAACAGAACCGGCACGACACCGCATGATGTAAACGGTGAGTTTACGATAAAGTGCTTTTTAGCTTTAGCAATCTAAACGAAAGTCGTAGTGTTCGTTAAACCGAGAGCATCCATAAAAAGAATGCCCAAATCTGACTTCGTATGAGGAAGTTATGATTTTTCTAAGTTTCGGCCTAACAGTATGCAGCTCGGAGTTCGAATAATAGATCGATCCATTTTTTGCCGACACAAACTAAACGAGAATCGAAGGTCTTGTTAATAGTAGTTCAACGGTAAACAGACAGACGAAAACGGACGTCGGATGAAGAAGTTATGAAATTTTAACAGGCTTTATTGTCCTGGTCTGTTAAAGAATATAAATTTAAAATTGGTCGAGAATTAGTCGACGAAGTCTAAATGAAAGTCGTATAGTACGGCTCGTCTAAGTGTGGATATAAATAACATCGAAAATGGAGCTCGTATGAGAAAGTTATGAATTTTAGAAGTCGAGAGAGAGAAATGCGAGCTGGATGCGAGGCTACGCCCCGCGTAGTCTGAAGGACGCCTTGCGTCCGAGGTACGCCCCGCATACGAGGACCATACGCCCCGCGTTCTGACTTTTCCTACGGACCAAGGCGAACCACATAGCACCATGCGAATAGCGACACGTGCCCCTTACGCGCAGCGTACCTGCGAGGGTACGCCCAGTGTAGTCCGAGGTCTCGGCCTATAAAAGGGTGCGAGGGCTGTCGAGATTTTTGCTCATTTCTTCATATCTTTCTTACTCTACTCTTTCTATCTAGCCTATCCCAACCCCCTAAAGCCTAGGAAAACTCGCTAGCCCCCGAAGGAAGCCTCAGAGAGCCCGAAGTCTCCGAGAAAAAGAGTTTTTTGGTTTGAAACTCTGCCCGTGCAGAGCCTGATTTTCAAGCAAACTTCCCGGTTTTGTCAAAGAAGATTATTTTAAGAAGCGAAGTGTTGTCCAAATCACTCTTTATCAGGTGAGTGTATAGTCACTTTCACCTTACACATAGATATGAAGTATTTTATATAAATTACGTATTATGTGTATGTATATATTGTATGTGTACTTGGGATCTAGGCTGGATAAAAGATCTGAACCTCTTTCTTCCGGATCTGAACCTTTTTCCTTCAGATCTAGACTTTTTCTTTCAGATCTAAACTTTTCTTCCAGATCTGAACCTTTATCCTCCACATCTAGACTTTCTCACTTCAGATCTAAACTTTTCAGATTTAAATTATATATGTATGTTTTATACTTTGAGATCTATGATGTATGAAAGATTTAAACCTTGTTTTTCCAGATCTGAATTGTATATGTATTTTATATCTACAAATATGTTGGGTAAAACATGGGCAGATGAAATAGTTGGTGTGTGATGAAATAAAATGATGAGAGGCATCGATGTTGACGTTGATCCAGTCATCTAGCGGAGTATGGATGACGACCACAGACCTTTCTAGGAAGTCAAGTGGAATGCTAGAATGCTCGCAACCTGTAGGTGTTTGTGAGCGATGTGTTCACCGGTGTACTCCATCCCCCCATGGTTGCCTTACGGACATTTATGGCTGAGGTATCCCCTTAGCAGTAGTCCAACCCAATGAAATTCCTTAGGATAGGTCCCTTATGATAGATGCTTTAGGGACGTAAGGTAAGGATAATAGGAACGGGTAATCGGGTTTAATGATTGTTGAAAATAATAAACTTATTTATTGTGGGTTGAAAACCCTATATGCTCACCAGGCTCCCCAAGCCTGACCCACTCAGTTTCTTGTATTACAGGTAAGGGCAAAAGCATAGTTGGATGACTTGACGAGAGATTATGGATTTTAGGCCAGTAGAAAATAAATGGAATGTTGTAAGGCCTATGTTGTTTTGAGGCCAGATTTTGTTTTGTGGCCTATGATGTTTTTGGTTTATGCTTATGATCTGTATCAATGATTGACATCCCGAGTTTTTGTAATGTAATGAAAATACATTTATTTAAGAAATGCTTTGATAAATTTTTATCATATTTTGTTTTGGGAACAAATTCCGCAACACTTTTCTTAAGAAGTTACTCTGATTTTTATTAAAAAGCATAAACGAAATCGGTATTTTCTGGCCGTAAAAATGGGTATGTCACACTACCCCATACGAAGTTACTGCCTACAACAAACATTACGATGAATCTACCAAAGTGGCTTACCTTATGTTAGCGACCATGGATTCTGGTCTCCAGAAGAACTTTGAAAATTGGGGCGCTTATGACATACACCAGAAGCTCGAGGAAATGTTCCAAGAGCAAGCTAGGAAATAACGATTCAAGATCGTCAAGTCCCTCATGGAATGTAAAAAACAAGATAGAGCCTCTGTGTACATGTCCAAAAGATGAAGTTGTACATAGACAGACTTAGGAATCTAGGTTTCTAGCTGCCTAAGGAGTTGACCATTGATATGGTCTTGAACTCGCTTAGTAGTTTATATTCATAGTTTATCTTGAACTTCAATATGAACAATCTTGACAAGAACTTGATGGAACTACATGGTATGCTTAAAACAGTTGAAGCAAGCATGAAGAAGCCTACCCATTCAAATCCCAATGCTCCAATCTTGGCCATTGTTCATGGTTCTGCTAGAAGGAAAAGGGTTTCTCATCCCAAAGGAAAGGTAAAGGCTAATGTTAGACAATCTAACCAAGGCTCTAAGAGGAAGGTCCAAGTTGAGATAGCTCCTTCTTCTGATCCAAATGACGTCGTTTATTTTTATTGCCAGTCCAAGGGACACTGGAAGCGTAGTTGCCCTAAATACCGGGAGGACCTCAAGAATGGTAAAGTCAAGGTGGCTAACACCTCAATTATGTTTATGATAGAACTCCATAGCACATCCACTTCTAACTCTTGTATTCTTGATACAGGATGTGGTACTCACATTTTCTCTGATATGCAGGGACCAAGACAAAATAGGAAGTTGAGGCATAAGGAGCTCAACCTAATAATGGGAAATAGGTACTAGTCAACTATTACAAGGATTGTGAACTATGAGCTTATGCTTGGTGGTGGTGTTTATCTTAGTTTATTGAATTGTTGTTTTTCTCCTGATATGGCACACAACATTATTTCTTTTCATGCACTTTATAAGGACGGTTATCGGTTTTCTTCTGAAAATGATAATGTTGATATTTTAGTTTATAAAAATGGTTGTTTTACTTTCAAAGCAAGCCCTTGTAAAGGTGTGTACGCAAGTTTTGGTTGCATAGGTAAAATTGATAAAATATTATTGAATGTTGGTTCATATAACAGTGAATTAGATAAATCGTGTTTATGACATTGTCGACTTAGCCATATAAACAAGAAACGCATCACCAAGTTCCAATCAGATGGGATATTGGAATCATTTGACCTCCAGTCAGATGATGTATACGAGTCTTGCTTACTTGGGAAGATGGGAAAGGCGCCATTCACTAGCCACTGTGAAATATCAAGGATTTGTTGGACCTCATCCACACAGATGTTTGTGGACCATTCAAATCTGCCACAAGACATGGTGAAAGATACTTCATGACTTTCACTGATGATTTTAGAAGATATGGATATATCTATCTAATCAAGCATAAGTTAGAAACGTTCAAAGTTTTCAATGAGTTTCAAAACGAAGTAGAGAACCAATTGGGCAGAAATATCAAGTTGCTCCGATCCGACAGGGGTGGAGAATATTTAAATCTTGAATTCTACGTTCATCTTAAGAATTGTGGAATAGTTTCATAGTTGTCTCCTCCTAGAACACCACAGTTAAAGGGTGTAGCTGAGAGAAGAAATTGAACGCTATAAGATATAGTTCAATCTATGATGAGTTGAGCTACACTATCGATATCTTTTTGGGTGTATGACTTAGAGACAACCACCCACATCCTAAACCTCGTACCAACTAAGAAGGTTGCTAAAACACCCTCTGAGATGTGGAGTGGGACACTTACCTCTATAGCACATATAAAAGTTTGGGGTTGCAAGGATTTTGTTCATCGCGAGGTGGGTGATAAGCTCGAGCCCAGATCAAAGAAGTGTTACTTTATTTGTTTTCCACAAAAGTTGTTTGGATACTTTTTCTACAAGACTTCTGAGAACAAAGTGTTTGTTGCTCTAAGGGGATTCTTCCTCGAGAGGTATGTCATTTCCAAAGAGGCCAGTGGGAGCCATATCGACTTTGGAGAGCTTCAAGAGTCAAGTGAAGAAGAACCTATAGTTGACATTAGCACTCAAACTAAGGCACAACAACCTGTTGAGGAACATCAACCTGAGGTAGAACATCCTATTGAACAAAATGCTATATCTCTACCTCCCCTTCGCAGATCCAATAGAGTTTGTCTTCCACCTGAGTTATACGGATTCCATATTACTTCAGAGGGAGACATATTGATCAGTGATCGTACACTGTCTGATATGGATGAGCCATCCAACTATAAGGAAGCGAGGGTAGGCCCTGAGTCTGCAAAGTGGAAGGAAATCATGAAGAGTGAGATTCAATCCATATACGACAACCAAGTTTGGAATTTGCTTGATCGTACACATGGCATTAAAACTATTGGGTGCGAATGGATCTTCAAGAAGAAGATCGACATGGATGGGAATGTGTACACATTCAAGGCTAGGTTGGTTGCAAAAGGTTATACTCAGACTCAAGGGATTGATTATGAGGAAACCTTCTCGGCAGTAGCCAAGATCAAGTCTATTAGGATACTACTTGCCATATGTTACAACTCCAAATTTTAGACCTAGCATGGTCTAAACCCTAACTGAGTGCTAGCATGAATCACATTGCAATCCTTGTTGCAAGGTGTCCTCTATAGCCTTAGGGCTTGTTTCTAAAGCTAACAAATAAGTATAGAAGGACACCTAGACTAAAATAGGAAGGTATAATCCAACATTTGGCTAAAGATCAAGGTTTAAACCATGAAATAACCCCTAATAGAGTGTTCACGGCCAAGGCGTTTTAGAAGGTGATGTTCAGGGCCAAATCAAGTAAAGGAACTTGATGTTCAAGGCCTAGAAAGGATAAGCCAATTGTGTTCACAGTCTAAAGAAATGAAGGGAAGGTGTTCACGGATTGAACTAAAACAAATAAGGTAGTTCACGACTCAATATCAATTCAAACATGTAGTTTACGGATTTAGTGATAAGATCCAAGGTGTTCACGGTTGAGATTTTAATTCACAAAGGAGTTTATGGTTGGAAAAATCCGAAAACACCCCCCCCCTTAATGAGCTAATAACCATTTCAAGCCCAATTGTGGACCGTAAACCCAAGTTATGGCCCAATTTCCATCCGTAAACCAGCCCTTATATATATATATATATATATATATATATATATATATATGTGTGTGTGTGTGTGTGTTTACACCCTGAGCCAATTCATTTCTCATTTTTCAACCGTGAACACTCCCATATTTGCTCCCAATCTTCATCCGTGAACAACCCTTTTCCTTTCAATCTTCAAAGGTTTACGCCCAGAATCTTCAAATCTTCAACCCATTTCACCAAGAACATTCATACCCTCATTCAAATCTTCAAACAAATCTTCATAATCTTCAAGATCCAACCGCGAACTCATTCCCTCCAACCGTAAACCCTCATTTTCATCCAAAAACTCCATTTTCTACAATTCCAACAATTCCAATTAACTTCCAAATTAATTGTAAGTCTTCCCTATAATTAAATTATTATTTAACACATTATTTAAATTAATATTATTATTAATTTAAATACGACGTCGAATATAATTATTTTAGGGTAACGTCATTCGCTCATACAACAACTCGAGGATCATCTTTACCGCTTCGCTATCCCAAACTCAAACACACATACAATGTGAGTTCATACCCCTACATTTTCACTATTTTTAAACGTTTTTAGGGGGGGGATACAAGTAAAACACAAAGTAATTTTGTGTTAACATACAAAAGATTTCAAATAGTTTTAAAGTACATCAAGTCGTTTCAACTAATTTAAATTATTTTAAGAAGTGTTTTCAAACTACTTCAAACATTTTATACTTTTATTTCAAAGTACAGGGTTATATGTATATGTCTTATACATATATAAATACAAATTTTATTTACACAACTCTTTAACGTTTTTGTAACATGTTGAGCAAAAGGGTACCTTTCTTATTGTTTCATAGAGTTATACAAACTGTTTAGCTACAAGAACTTTCAATGCATACAGAATATACATTTAAACTATAATAGGTATAGTTTATGGAATACTACTCTGGATCACTCCTACAAGTACACACTAATAAAATAATTATTTAAGTATAAATATTTTATATTACTAAGGGCACTATTACAGGATAATAAAAACGATTACGAATACAAGAGAACACTATAACACTATACGTAGAACCAGTTAATACAGGGTTGTGAGGCACTACTTCGGGTACCCACCAGGGTACTGGGTCAAGTCCTATAAATTATAACCAGAGTCTCACGGATTGAGAGCGTGAGATTTGTGTATAGATCTATACGGGACTGACAATCCCACATCCAAACAACTAGCTACAGTTAGGCAGGCATGCCTGGGGGTGTGACAAATGTCATAAATACCAACGCCTGAAGAACGTCATAGAGGCCACTAGGTCATATTAGTATGGTCATATGAAACTCACAATAGTATAAACAAGGTTTACGGGATTAACACTACTTCAAAGATTTTATATTAATATTAAATCTCTCTACACTACTAGTACAATATGTTTACGTATTGGGAAAAAGATTTCATACAAACGTTTTGATAATTAATCAAACTACAGTCCACTATTTTACACTACTTCTGGTGGATTCCAGGCACTATTACAGACACTACAGACACTATAGACATTACTACAGTATAAGCACTACACTACGTTTTTAGTAACAAGAACATACACTCAGAATGGGCCCATAATGCAAATTCTATGATCCCTTAGTTTATACACCAGGGTGATATATATAGGATCCGATAAGAAGTAGAATGAGTGATTTTCGCTTCATTTCCTGTTTCTTGTTTGGTTGTGGATTTAGAGCAGATTCACACAATCTACTACTTGTTCGATCATGGTTATGTATAACCTATATACACTAAGTAACCATAAGGGGAAACAAGTATGGGTCACGTCACTAAATACAAGTACAACAAAGGTCACTAAATACAAGAACAACATACTATTTCTAGTACAGAACATACTTTTCCGTAAGTACGTTTAACTAGAGCATACATAAAAAAATGTTTGCATACAAACATAACTGTAATTCAACGTTTTTACATGTGTGAGTCAACAAAGCTTTCATTTCTTTACATCAGAAGATATAGGATTTTCTGGAGGAACAAACTAAGGTTTTCAAAGAACATACTTTCTAAAAACAAATGCTTATGAATTCACCTACTTTAATGTTGACACTTTTTCAAAACCACTTGTATTCTCAGGACTCTAGTAAACATGTACTCGCGCAGTTTTCTAAAAGACGGAGCATGGTAGCTACAAGTCTTTATTTTGCTATTTACTATTGGAGTCAATCATATGTGATTCAAATACAATGTAAACACTATATTATCAATACAATGGTTGTGGTTGCTTTGATTACTATTATTCAAATGTTGTGATACTACACATGACATCCTCCGCCCCCGAACGTTTCCGCCGTTTCGTTTTGGGGGTGTGACACCATAGCAGCCTTCTATGATTATGAAGTATGACAAATGGATGTGAAAACCACTTTTATTTAATGAAAAACTAGTAGAGGATGTGTATATGTAACAACCTAAGGGTTTCATAGATCCAAAATATCTGAATAGAGTGTGTAAGATTGAAAGGTCCATGTATGTACTAAAATAGCCGTATCGCAGATAGAATCTTTACTATCATAAAAATGTCAAAGAGTTTGGTTCTTCTTGCAACACCCGGAATCTAGAAGGCCAATTAAGGAAAGATAATCTTCATTTATGAGGTCAACTCGTCGAGTTCAAGGGGGAGAACTTGACGTGTTGGAAGAATTTGGCATGCGGAAATTTAAAAAACCAACTCGACGAGGTGGGGAGGACCAACTCAAGGAATTGGACCTGGTTTAGGAAACCCTAGATCCGGGATTTTGCACCCTATTTAAACAACTTAAGCCTCTCATGTTGGCCTCATTTCCAGCCTCCAAGTCCTAAACCCTAAATTTCGAAACCCTAAAGCCATTTGAGTGTTTGTGAGCCATTTTAAGTGTTTTTGGTGTGTACTTGAAGCCATTGGAAGAAGGAGAAGCTTAGAGACACAAGGAGGAGCTACTAGATCCGGAATCCTTGCCTCATCCATGACATTTTGCTAGTATAAAGCTTGAACCTTGTCTTGTGGTTATTTAGATCTCCATTTAGTGTCCTTTTTGCTTGTTTTGGTCTAAATGAGATGATTATTGAGGAGTTGGACGTCCCCAAATGGAAAACACTTCAAATCTGGGGTCTTGAGGGGCTTTCATGGCATAAAGGTGCTAACTTTGTGGCCCAAGAAGCCCCATGAAACATCTATTGACCTTTCAAGCTCCAAATGGTCATGCATGTGGGTAAAGTTTAAGACTTTACATGCCCTTATAGTCCCTAGAGTCCAGATCTATGTTCTTATGCCTTATCTTGAAGTTTTGAGGACTTTTAGACATAGATTTAAGCCTTTTTGGAGTCAGGGTTTGAGCTTATTCTCCTTAGGAAGGGTATTAATGGGTAAAGTTGGAAACTTTACCCTTCTAGAGGTGTTTCCAGTCTAGATCTAGAGTATAAGGTTTAGATTTGAAGAATAATGGCTTAATGAGTTAAGAAGGGGTTAACAGACTAAGGAACTCGACGAGTTCACGGAAGAACTCGACATGTTGATTTGAAATGTCCCGATTCTGTTGAAAAGGAAGAACTCGAAGAGTTGAGGGATAACTCGATGAATTGGATTGCCATATCACGATTCTGTGATTCATGGAAACTCGTTGAGTTGAAGGGAAACTCGACGAGTTGACTTAGAGTGTTGACTTTGACTTTGAATTTGAATTTGACTTGACCAAAGTTGACCCTTAAGGGGTTATAACTATGAAAGAGTACTTAAGGAAATATTTTATGTTTAAGGGATTGAGTTGGGTTGATAATCAAAGCCGGATTTTGTTCAGCTATTTTCCAGTATTCGAGGTGAGTTACCTTCCCGATATGAGTGGATCGAAGGCACCAATGTCGGCCCATTAGTAGTTGTTTATAGTAGAGATGATTGTCTTTGTGATAATTTTCTGGTATGCCACTATTTGTAGAGATTTATGTGCTTGTACGCTATATTATTATGTGGTAGCGGTAGGAGGGGTGAAACAGACCCCGTAACCGGTTGCGATAAACCGGAGGGTAGGTCGGGCACCCAGATATGTCTGACAGTATGTTTATGATATGTTGTTATGTGGATAGAGCCCGTAACCGGTTGAAATAAACCGGAGGGTAGGTTGGGCACCCATATATGCCTGACAGGGTAGGTCGAGCACCCATATATGCTTGGCATGGGTAGGTCGGGCACCCAGGTATGCTTGTCATGGGTAAGTTGAGCAAGGTATGCTCAACATGGTAGGTCGGGCACCCAGATATGCCTGACAGGGTAGGCTAGACACCCAGATATGCCTGACAGTATGTGATTATGTGGTATGATGGGGGGACTCACTAAGTTTCGTGCTTACGGTTTTCAGTTTTGGTTTCAGGTACTTCTTCTTCGAAAGGAAAGGAGTCGGCATGATCGCAGTGCATCACACTGTGAGTTTCCGCGTTATGAGATCTCTGGGAGTTTTACTCTGATGTTGTTTTCTTATGACACGTTTTGGTTGTTGATGTATTGGTTTTGATTATTATATAGGATGGACTACTGATGTTTTTAGACTAATGGTTTTTTTAATTACGTAATTAAAAATGAAATTTTTGGCCATGAATTTTGGGACGTTACAAGTTGCTCAGATGGGGGAAATCACTAAGCTTCGTGCTTACGGTTTTTAGTTTTGGTTTTAGGTACTTCTTCTTCGAAAGGAAAGGAGTCGGCATGATCGCAACACATCACACTATGATTTTCCGCGTTATGAGATCTTTGGGAGTTGTACTCTGATGTTGTTTTCTTATGACAGGTATTGGTTGTTGATGTATTGGTTTTGATTATGATATGGGATGCACTACTGATGTTTTTAGACTAATGGTTTTTATAATTACGTAATTAAAAATGAATTGTTGTCCATGAATTTTGGGACGTTACAAGTTGGTTTCAGAGCCTTGGTTTGAGGGATTCGGACACACTTTCGGGGTTGTATGGACTCAAATCGAGGTTTTGAGAGGTTTTTACAAGAAAAATAATTTTTCTAAAATTTAAAATTTAGGGTTTTTGATAAAGAACAAGGATGTGATGCGTGCAATCGGCCGAGCTCAAGTAAGTTTTCCCCAAAATACCAATACATGTTTGTTATGATTATATGATATAATTCGCATGCTAGATTAGAGCTAAGGATCTAGGAGAGATGCCTTTGTATGCTTGTATGGGCTTGTAGATTTGCATACTAGAACTGATCAACCAGTGGTAGAATGGCATGTTTAGGTTATGCCTGATTATAAGATCCTTAGAATTGCATGCTAGTACAAATTCCTGATAAGAGGATAGAATGGATTGATTGGAGTATGTTGGTTAGTTTTTTTCCATTGTCTGAATGCTACTTGCTTTGTGCTTGGTGGGACTCTTAGCAATGTGAGTTAGATACTAAGTGAATATGCTAAGTCACATGTGACACAGGCTGGATAATCTCAGAGTGATGGACTTGACCCTATTGCGAAGCTCTCGTATGAGTCCAACCGTTCTAAGATTGAGTCTTTTACTCGAAGGATTATCTGATGTCCGTTGCATGTGGCTATATTCATGAGGTAGCTGAGGACTGGGTGCGTTCGGGAACTTAGGAAAGCCTAGGATATGCTTCACTGGGTTAGTAGTGTGGTTTTGTGAGTCTTTGGTGCATCGGTTTGAGAAAGTGACTTAGAGGATTCGGGAGGATTGCTGAGAAAAGTATGGATAGGTGTGGAAGGTAGTATTGGGCCCATACTACTGAAAGCACAAGATCCATACTCGAATCGGTGAGAGTCTTGGAGAATCTAAGAAGCTTAGGGGAGGAGAATCTTTGAGTATGCTTTAATCATTGGTTCGTGGTTTTTAGTTTGGAGATGAGCACTCAGGGAGGTGGTTCTGGTTCGGGTTCCGACTCAGGTGCAGGTGCTGAGTCGATTAGTGAGCAGATGTGGAAGTTCATTTCGTCGGAGACTACCCGTGGTATTTGGAGCAGACCCCTGTGATCTTTGGTTTAGTCAAGGAGGGGATTTTGGAGCTATTGGATAGTCACATCGGGGTCTTTCGGGCCAAGATCGTTACGGGGAAATTGGGGGCTCATCTGTAGCCCAATGCTTATGGATCCCTGAGATCCTTCAGGAAGGAGGATCCTATTGTTAGCTCTTGTCATTTGGAACCGGAGGTGGGTTATGCACCTTGTCTTTAGGAGAGTCTACCACATGATTGTATAATTGTGGAGGTTTCACAAGCCCTACGCGAGGAGTTACCCGACATCATTGGGCGTGTCACTGAGAGGTTGATCGCTAAATTCCAGGGTCATACTGCGACTATTCAGGCGATTGATGGGGTAGTCGGGGTAACTCGGGAATAGGAGATTGTTTTGGATAGGCAACTGGGGAAGAGAAAGCGGGATCATGGTCTGGGTCAGCGACCTGAGCAGTTTGATGCGACTGCGGCTAGTGTCAGAGACCCAAGGGGCCGTAGTGGTTGAACGAGGGATGAAGAGGCACATGAGGATGTTCACAGCAGGTCAAAGTGTGGCAGGTGTGGATGGAAGGGTCACATCCGCCGAGAATGTACATTGGAGGTAGATTTGTGCCATCGTTGTCATCAGCCTGGTCATATCATGGTGAATTGCCCCCGCTTAGTGGTTGAGGCAGCTCAGGTTTCATCGCAGATACTTCGGCAGGAAGGGAGATTCAGGGTTTCTTTAGGTGATATTACGGGTGTGTGATATTTTGCTCTCCTCATAGTTTCCATCGATATTTATGGTTGTCGGAATCTTACATCAATTTGGGTAAGCACATATTCGACTCATTTCTTTGCTCATGTTTGGGTGATATCTTCAAAATTTATCATATGCCATTTGTATACCGCAAATTATTAGTGGTTAGTGTAAGGTCTTTTCCCTTTTGCAGGTTCGGGGTGTTCATTGTTCTCTTGGTTCGTAGTAGAGATCGGTCAGGGGCATTATAGGAAGGTTTGCAGCCAGGGTCTGCAGGATGGTTATTCAGTATCGTAAAGATTCGGTGGTCTAGTAGTTCTTCTTAGAGTGACTGTTGGAAGCGCCAAGGGAAGTGGCTTGTTGCTGAGGTATTGGTTGGATCATCTGTCGTTTTGGCTTCAAGATTTGAGCGTGATATCATTTCAAGGCATTTGGAGTTATCGGTATTGCTGGGATCCAGAAAGTGTTCATCTAGTCTTCAGGGGTTGTATGGTCTTTTAAGTTCGGCTAGTGATGGAGCGCTAGCATTGGTAAGCGATGGTTGCCATCAGATCGTCTTTTAGAAAGCTAAAGGGGATTGGGAATCCTTCAATTCTTATGTGTCGTGAAGACTTAGTCGATTCGAAGTGGGGGAGAACCATTCGGGTATCCAGGTCAGAAGCAAGTGTGAAATTGGGATGAGCACGTATCCCCATCGGGGAAGGGAAAGCGGCCCAAGTGGCTGTTTGAAAGGGGAATAGTGTGGGTGGGAAGTTCAGAAAAACTTTCCAACTTTGGGACCACATCGGATCGGTGTGTGATAGAAAACTATGGGGAACCAGGTTGGGGATTCCAGTCAGGACATGAGTTCAGTTTGGATGTTAGACTGTGTGTGTGTATGTGCACGACCTTGAATGCGATCGGATTGGTAATTAGTGGTAGGACCTAGGTTGTCAGATAGTGCTAGAGTGTTGACTACGGGTGTAGCCGTAGCATTCACTAGGTTGGCAAATAGTGCTAGAGTGTTGAAAGACTGCGGGTGTAGTCGTAGCATTCACAAGGCTGTCAGATAGTGCTAGAGTGTTGTAAGATTGCGGGTGTATCCGTAGCATTCACTAGGTTAGCAAATAGTGCTAGAGTGTTGTAAGACTGTGGGTGTAGCCGCAACATTCACAAGGTTATCAGATAGTGCTAGAGTGTTGTAAGACTGCGGGTGAAGCCATAACATTCACAAGGTTGGCAGATAGTGCTAGAGTGTTGTAAGATTACGGGTGTAGCCATAGCATTCACAAGGTTGGCAGATAGTGCTAGAGTGTTGTAAGACTGCGGGTGTAGCTGTAGCATTTACAAGGTTGGCAGATAATGCTAGAGTGTTGTAAGACTGTGGGTGTAGCCGTAGCATTCACAAGGTTGGAAAATAGTGCTAGAGTGTTGTAAGACTACGGGGGTAGGCGACTTGCCGTAGCATTCACTAGATTGGTAGATAACATGGGATTTTGTTAGATTGCGGAAAGAATAGTGCCACCCACCAGGTTGGGTGCAACAGTAAGGGTGCGACAAACCCACAGATTGGGTTACGGATTTACCCAGATGGATTAGACCTGTTTGAGCTAGTGATAAGACCGTAGGAACACCACTACAGTTATGGGAACGAGGAAGTGATGGACCGTATAAGTGTTGGGTTATGAGCATTCTAACACTCCTAAGTGTACATGCAACCCTAAATACCTTGGATCTATGTTTTCTCTATTATACATACAATTATGAACATCCAAGGTATTATCGTAATCTAGCATACAAAATAATAAATATAACAAGATATAATACATACCTCTTTGATGTAGAATGTCTTCATGAAGCTTGAGTGCCTAGTGCCCCAAGTGTGACACCTCAAATGGTTCACACAACACCAAATACACTTGGAATAACTTGAGAGAAACTTGAACACTCCTTGAAATCGTCTAGCCCTCACACTCACACATTAGTGCACGATTTCTTGAGCCATGGGATTCTTTTATATGGTGGCTATTAGGGTTACACCATGTAACTCATAACTTTACCCATTCCTTATGCTCCATGGATTTTAACCTCCATGGAGTATCCATGGGTCACCCCATGGACTTAGTCCAACATAAGGAATCTTGGATCACAAGCCCACATATATAAGAATGAATGATTTACACAATCAACCCATATATTTAATTAGTCTCCTTTTGATCACTTAATTAATTCCAAATTAATTCTTGGTCAATACTAATTAAATAACCTTATTAATATATTAGAACTTATAATATATTAACCAACCTTAAGTGTTATTTCTCTCATTATAGTCTATCCAAATGCATGATGCCATGCAACCCAAATGGACCATGACGGGTCGGGTCAAGTCTTACCAATTATAGTTATGGACTAAGACATTAATCCAACAGTCTCCCACTTGGATAAGTCTAAAACTATTATTGCGTATGACTTCAGGAACCGATCAGCAATCGTAGCTCTCAAAAGCTTCTGTCGAACTCCGAACTTGTCGATGAACTCTGACCTTTGTCAATGACTTGTCCATTAGATAAGGGATCATATATTCCTCCATTCTAGATATCATATGGACTGAGACATGGATTATCAATCATTCTCTCTGTCCATTTGTTGTTTCTCGATTTCCGATTCATGATGACTAACTGATTGAACAAATCAAATCAGTCCTGGCTTGGCCAAGCACTCACATGTATCATCTTTAAATCATCGAGGGGCCCACATATATCGCTTTTATCCCGAAGGTAAAAGGAATGGATAAACTTCGACTCATATGGCTTGTTCTACTACTTGTTGAATCATACACAAAGGCACGTTTTATAACATCGAGTTACCAATGCGTTTTAGTGCAATCAATGTATAACCAACTCATAGTAACAACTCATATCTCTAGGTTTGAAGAATATAAGATATTATCGTCTCATGATCACTCGTGATAAAATCCATGAAGTGATTCAAATGAGCGCGGGTTGAATCCAATACTCAGAACTTATGAGCACTCATGAGTGTTGTAGCACCACTTTGTCCACCAACTTGGACCTCTACAAACCAACCCATGACAGTCTTGATTCATATCTACTTCCAACATATGACCGACTGTGGATGGTTTGAATAACTTAATCATTCAGGAAGAGCGACTTACTTATTCTGGAAGTCAAAACATGCAAAGTGAAACACAAGAGTAAATGAATCAAATATGGTATCAAACCCTATGAATATAAATAAACACTTTTATTTATCACCATACTGATTACTCATTATTCATTGTTTCGGTTTTATCAACTTTATACTTGAATTTAAAACAATAGTTGTCCCATGCTCCAAGCATGTACACTATGTTTTCTAAACACTAGTCATGCCATACACCAAGTATGCATACTATGTTTGTCTATGATCTTTACTTTGTAAAATAGATCAATTGAACATCACTCCAATGATCCTCTTTTCACAGTCCCAAATCCTTACTGCAAATGCAAGAATTCCAAATTCATGCCATTTACTGAAATCTGTTAGATTCTAAACTTATATGCATTGATCCTCTTAATGATTATGCACAAAGTCATAAAGACTTGACAACAATCATTATAGAGCATTCCAAAGGAGATCAGCTCCTTGGAAACATCCTTCTTTCATTAAGTTTCCTAATCTTACACAGATTGAATAATTTCTAACTTTGAAACATTTCCATATTCCATTTTGACTATCACTTCTGAACAAGAGTTGCCTCCTTGCAGATTATGTCAATATGGTCCTTCCAGAATTAACATTATACTTCCAACTGTCCTTGAGCAACCAATCTTTGGTAAACCTTAGATTGTCCTCGACAATTGCTTAATCATTTTAGTCATATCCAATTCTAGACCTTTTCCCTTCACAATGCCCCAGGCATTTGGAAAATTTTAGAAAGGATGAATATAGCACATGTAATCGATCCTATATCCGAAGCATATGGGACACGATTCATGATGTCTCACATAAAGACTAAACCAGTCTTTTGCTATAATATTTCCATTTCAATTTGCCAAGTTCTCAAAATTCAGATTATGAAAAGGGATGCCGTAATCATAATCGAATTTTAGAACGCAAATAATTGACCCATATATAGAATTTCCTTATGTTGAGCCATTCCAACATGAAATTCATATATATATCCTTGATTAAATACGATTAAAATCTCAATCTAAGCTTTTTAGAATTGAAATGAAGTATAATTTCCTCTCCCTTAATTATAGCAAAACAACTTTTTCAACCCCTGCAACCTCACGAATTGAAACTTTTGTTTTCTATAATTAACATTGCTAACTTGCAACCTTTGTCATAATTATCATGCTCCCACTAACATGATGATTATTAGCATAACACTTATGCTCCCACTAGCTTTGACATGTACTCAGAAATCAGCTGACTTTCTTACCAAAGTTCAGATTTCTGATACTAGATTGTTTTGATAAAACTTTATCAAAATCATACACCTCTCTTAGATAGCTCACATGTGTGTCTAAACAATTTTAGAACTATGAAAAGGGATGCCGTAATCATAGTCTCAATTGTTTAGACCTTTGCCTCTTCTCACAAGTCCATGTTAGTGTGCCGGTAAACCACACACGCTCCACTAATGACTTTGAGAATGCAAATATCACAATTTCTATCTAGCTAAAATCTACTTAGTGAAAGTGTTTCCTCACCATCATTTTCATAAATCGGAGAGAAACCTTATGACACTTAGATTTAATAGTGTATGTGTTCTTATCCATGTGAATTTGTCAAAACCATAATCACAAGACAAGGTTAGTGACAAATCCAAACTCATATTGATTAAACTTGTGCAATCTTAAATTCTTGCCATTTGGCAGCTCAGGTGCCTGCCATTGCTTCCAAGTAGTTGTGCAACCAATTGAGAACTCTTAGAACTCCTATGCAAAGCCAACTTGAATAGGCACAAAAATTTCAACACGATAGGTTATAAACCTCAAGTCGTGTGCTAGTGAAGGACTTTAGGTTTTATTCTTGATTAAGTCTTGAAACTTTCAAGAGCTTTAAGACTCCCACTGTCCTCTTGACATATAAGACGCCCTTGTCAAATATTCAAGAGATAGTGCGGATTCTTTATCAAGACTAACACTTTACACAATTGGCCTAAGTTGGTCTCTGTTTTATCCAAAACATCACAACTTACCAATTTCAAATGTACAAGAGTAGATAACCTTTTACTCTTACATTTGACTAGTGTTAACAAACCCTCTTTAAGATATGTCACTCAAGTTACAATCTTGGAGTATGACTCTAAGAATTGTTTTGGAACGAAGTATGACTCATCTTTTTGATTTAACCATTTCAACAATTCATGACTCCTCTTCTTGACTTTAGAGGACCAATTGTGATATGGTATCTTAATCATTAAGATGATCATAAACATGATACTAAAGTACTCTCCCATCTTTTCAGATTTGAGAAACTTTTATCTTTCTGCCATACTTTGATTTCTTATTCGTTCTGTCTCACATTGAAACTTCTCCAATGCTACAGACTTATACTTAAACTTATAAGTATAACCATATTTACTGAACTTAAGTAAATCATGACGAATAGTCTTCTTGATCTTTTGTGGTGGACTTGACCAGTGCACAAGAATGTGTACTCGATCCCTTAGTTCTTTCCTTATTCACATAAGGAATTAGTCTTAATTTTCCAAGCTGAAAGTTCCCATTCATCATACTATACAACTTGCATGATTCCAAGTTTCGGTCCAATTGAACCTTGGGTGATGAGAATCTTTCCTTATTTGGTAATATTAGACACTACCACAACCGAAAGAATCAAATCCATTTTTCCAATATTGCTATCAATGGAATCTTATAAGCAACAACTTTTCACAAATGCCATTGTAAGGATACTTAAAATAAATAAAATCAAAACCTTTTTCTTTTATTTTAAAACTTTGCGGAAAAACTTATCCTTACAATCCATATGAAAACCTTGTTGTTATCTATTCCTAAGCAATATAAATATCATAACTCTTAAGTAATAGCCCAAAATTTTGATCACCGAACCATGCGATTGAAATCCATCTTCGCGATCAGAATCAGCATGTACTTAATAGAGTTAGACAATGGACTTTACCTGAAGTAGAGCCAAACTTATTGACTTTAACATCCTTAGGTAAATTTGGCAGCTTCGTAACCAATGCCCCTTCCTTTGGCAATAGTTACCTATGGATCCTTGATAATGGGACTATCTGAGACTTCGCCTCTCTCTTTACCATTGGGTCAACAAAGTTGACTATGGCCGATCCCTTTCCATTGGGAAGAGAGAGCTTTACTGGATATCCAATGTCATCATTGTCAATGTCCATAGCGTTCTAGGAAGTTGATCTTAGCAAATAGATAAGATCATTAAGGGTCTTGTCTTAGTCTGTTTCATAGGATTCCCAAAAGAACTCACTATGTGACTTAGAAAGTAGTTGAGCCACCAACTTTCTCAAGACTTTGACACCCAACTCTCCCGGCTTGTCAATATGTGACTACATCTCCAAGATGTGATCACACCTAGACCTTGCCTTGCCAATAGGGCTTGAGTGACCTTAAACTTTTTAGGAACTTGTGGGTTAGGGAGAATAATTGGAGGAGGCGAAAGAAGTATGGTATCCATGGGACATCATCTTCATTTAGGAAAGCTTGTTTCAAGAGATTTGGGAAGATCATAAATGTCTAGACCAGACATCTTTTTGGGAGATATTCAAGATAGTTGATTTAAAGTCCTTAATATGACACCCAATATGAAATATTAAGGCTAGGACCCAACAAACTATTTTATAACTTAGAAGAGGGATGTCGTAATCCAAGCTATAAAATATTTGAAGGTAGGTGAATGACGATTCACCAATTTCCACCATGAAAAAACGAAATAATTTATTAGGTTTTAATTGGATTTGAAAGTCCTAGATCTTTGAGATTCATTGAACTGTTCAAAGACATGTTTCAATCTCGAGTGTGCCCTTCAGGTTTTGTGACTGGGATGCCAAGGATCACAAAACAAGGTGTGAATAACCATGCAAATATACTTGGTACCCTTAATATTTACCCCTTAATCAGTGTGCCGGTTAACCACACACGCTCCACCGATACTATGATAAATATTAAGTTACCCTTTGTCTACCTTGTTAAGTCCAGGTTAGTGTGCCGGTTAACCACACACGCCCCACTAACGACTTAAGCAAAGTGCAAAGTGTAATTTCATGGGTTAGCACCAAATTCACATTTTCCTAAGTAACTAAGATTGGGTATTAATAAGAGTTTAGTTACTTAGTATTTATCATTAATACTTTTAATGAAAGGAGAATTATAGTCCTTGTCCTACCCGTTCGGCTAACGACCCTCCACCAGTCAAGGAAGCGGTGGGTGAGAGTGGACACCCATTAAACTGCCATTTTATAGGCAGTAACCTTATACCCCCCTTATAGACCGGCTTCGTGAATGAGGCCTACTAACGGTAAGACTGACTTTACTCTTATACATATATATAAATATTATTAACTTATAATATTATAAAGTATAAGGGTTGAATTTTAACTTTTAAAATTCTAAGGGCTAACTTGGAATTAAAGTATTCATAAGTGAAAACTTTTCAAATTCCAAAACTTGAGGGCAAGTTTTGAAACTATTCAAAACTAATTAATTCCATAACTTATGAGTTTAAAGTAGTTTTAATTAAAAAAAAAAGTCTTCAAGTTCCATAACTTGAGGACAAGTTATGGAAGACTTTAAACTAATTAATAAAAAAAATAACTTTTTTTTATTGTAACTTATGGAACTAATTAAGGTTACACTTTTTTTTTAATTTAATGAAGAGACTCTTGAACCTCCATAACTTGAGGACAAGTTATGGAGTCATAAAACCATTTAATTAGAACTAGACTCTTCATTTTGTAACCTTTGCCAAGTTTTATGAGTTTTATGATTCTTAAATGTGACTTTTCATATAACTTGAGGACAAGTTACAAAAACACACTTTGGAATCAACTCTTAGATTAAAATGGATTGAAAACAACTATTTCACACAACTTTTCTATTAATCTAAGAACCTCATAAGAACAAGATAATTCAAATCATCAATCTTCAAGAAATTAGCATGAACATACAAACTAATACAAATCTTGAAATTATGACAATTTTAGAAATTGGATTAGCATGAACATTACCACATCAAAAACAAGTTTATAAGTCCAAAAACATCTTAGGGTAATGTTCCTAGTCCAATTCCAGCCAAAACAATCGAATATATGCATCCAACTCGATTTTTCAGCTACTTTTGCAAGTATAACAAGAAAACAAGAAAACAAGCCTAGGCTCTGATACCACTGTTGGGTTATGAGCATTCTAACACTCCTAAGTGTACATGCAACCCTAAATACCTTGGATCTATGTTTTCTCTATTATACATACAATTATGAACATCCAAGGTATTATCGTAATCTAACATACAAAATAATAAATATAACAAGATAGAATACATACCTCTTTGATGTAGAATGTCTTCATGAAGCTTGAGTGCCTAGTGCCCCAAGTGTGACACCTCAAATGGTTCACACAACACCAAATACACTTGGAATAACTTGAGAGAAACTTGAACACTCCTTGAAATCGTCTAGCCCTCACACTCACACATTAGTGCACGATTTCTTGAGCCATAGGATTCTTTTATATGGTGGCTATTAGGGTTACACCATGTAACTCATAACTTTACCCATTCCTTATGCTCCATGGATTTTAACCTCCATGGAGTATCCATGGGTCACCCCATGGACTTAGTCCAACATAAGGAATCTTGGATCACAAGCCCACATATATAAGAATGAATGATTTACACAATCAACCCATATATTTAATTAGTCTCCTTTTGATCACTTAATTAATTCTTGATCAATACTAATTAAATAACCTTATTAATATATTAGAACTTATAATATATTAACCAACCTTAAGTGTTATTTCTCTCATTATAGTCTATCCAAATGCATGATGCCATGCAACCCAAATGGACCATGCCGGGTCGGGTCAAGTCTTACCAATTATAGTTATGGACTTAGACATTAATCCAACAATAAGGTTGTCTGTCATATAAGGCTACGCTTGGTCATGTAGCAATCACTTTTAGCATTGGATTTGGTGACGTCAGGATTCGACGTATGGACCCGATCGGTTGGATCAGAAGGTCATTAGAGCCATAGTGGCAAGATAACTAATGGCAACTATTGACAGATGAGGATTTCGTTCGAAAGTCATGTGGGGCGACTGTGTGGGAGTCTTTTGGCTCAGCAACCGGGCCGGAACCCGGTATCTCAGATGTCTGGTAGACGAACTGAGACCAGGGAGGTCTCGGTGGATTTTGAAAAGCAGCCAGGAGGCAACATGTTGTTTTGGGCAGTCCAGTGTTTCGGACAGTTCAGTGTTTCGAGCAGTTTCAATGTTTCGAGCAGTATTAGTGTTTTAGGATTTCATGTATGGATGGAGTAACTGATTGCTTTGTTAATGCTAAATCACTCACAGCGGGATTAAATAATCTCAGAGTAATTGATTTGACTTTGTTGCGTAGCTCTCATCTAAGTCTAACCATTGCAGGGATGAATCTTCTACTCGAAGGATTATCTGAGCCTTTTGTCAAGTATAAGTGTTCTATAGCGGTATATGGTCAGTGATATTGCTCCGTTCGAGATAACAATGTGATCAGGGATTGGAAGAAATTTGTGTGATGCGAGACTCTATGAGGTTGGTTTTGGTGGCAGATCCGACAGGGAGTCAGGCCATTGAGACTTAGGCTTTAAATTTCAGGTGAAGTAGGGTTGGTTTTATTTGAGAGATTGAGGATTCGTTCTTCACCGGGCTTGAAGAATTACTCTAAGGATTTTTGTATGATCAGAGTTGCAAGGGTTATGACTGGTTTTCCATCACTTGAGAGATTGACAGAGAGTTGGTTCAGCACGGGCGAGCTGTCGGGAAGTCAGGTTTGTTGGATTAGGTGTTTCTAAGCCCATAACTATAATTGGTATGTACTTGACCCAAGAATAGCATGGTCCATTTTGGGTTCCCTTCATCAGGACAATTTGATAAGATGGATTTTGAGAAAGAGGTTATTTGTGATTTATTAATATATTATAAGAATAATATATTAATTGAGAAATCATATTATTTAATTAGTATTGATCAAGAATTAATTTAAAATTAATTTAGTGATCAAAAGAGACTAATTAAATTTGCAGGGACTGATTATGTAAATCAGTGATATTTATTGTTTGGGCTAAATGATCCATGTTGATTAGGATTGGACTAAATCTTTGTGAGAGTCTATGAAGAGTTAGTCCATAAGGCTAATGAGTTAATGGATTAAAAGCCCAAGTGAATTAGGGTTTACAAGTTGAAACCCTAGGAATTCCAAACTATAAATTAAACCCCTAAGCTTGCAAAATCGGACACTAGTACTCCAAGGTGTAAACCTGGCCGTTTGTTGGTGCTCCTAGCCTCCCTCTCATTATTCTCCACGTGTTCATGGTATGTGTGACTTATTTGAGGCATCACACTTGGGGTGCTAAGCTCTTAAAGGCTAAGTTCTACAAGCTACAACAAAGAGGTAATCTTCCAACTAGTTTTTATGTTGTATATCTTCATTTGTATGCTAGTTATAGGTTTCATGCTTTGGATGATTTTGTTGCAAGTATAATTAGAGAAAACTTAGATGTAAGGCATTAGGGTTGTATGTACATCATAGGAGTGTTATAGTACATAAAACCCAACATTGGTATTAGAGTCATGGGTATTTTCTATTATATTGATGCAATTGTTTAATTTTCAAAGCTGAAAAATTTCAATTTTTGTTGTCTGACTGTTGGACTCGACGAGTCCCATGAGTGGACTCGCCGAGTTGGATCATCTGGGGATGAACTCTTCGAGTCTATGCCCTGACTCGACGAGTTGGGCAGTCTGTTGGCGGAATTTTTCGAGTTTTGGCCATTTTTGGATTAGGATCATTACCACAAACTGTTTTGGTTCATAAAATTCGATTTTGTTGATATGGTAATGATTATCCCCATCCAATAACATGATGATTGCCAAATTTTAAGATAATTACTTGATTTTGTGAAAAACTAATTATTTGTAAAATTTGAATCATTTTGCTACAAGAATTGAATTAGAACAATTTAGTAAAAGATAAAATGATATGATTATTTTATTAGTTTAAAGTTTGATCTAAATGTTTCTTGAAGAGTTTCATAACGTGTCCTCAAGTTATGGAACTTGAAAACTCTCATTCATAAAACAAACTAACTCCTTAAGTTATGGAATTCAAGAGTCTTGAAAGGTTACAAAACTTGCCATCAAGTTTAGGAATCTAAAAGGTTTTGAAGAGTTTCAAAACTTTCCCTCAAGTTTTGGAATTTAAAAATTGATTAAAAGTTTTAATTGTGAAATATTAACTTCTAAACCTTTTGGCTTCATAACTTAAATTTAGACTTAAAAGTTTAATTATGGCTTTGTTGATAATTAATTAAAAGATTAATTAAAAGAGTATTAATAAATCCATAATTATATGGTTTGAATTTAATTAAATTAAAAGTCTAGTTTAATTCATAGATTGAACCATTAAGTATTTTAAAAGTGTAAAATACACCCTTATACTATATAAAATTAAAAGTCTAATATATTATATATGTATAAGTTAAAAAGTCAGTCTTACCGTTAGTAGGCGTCATTCACGAAGCCGATCTATATGGGGTGTTTAAGAAAATTGCCTATAAAATGACGATTGAATGGGTGTCCACTCTCACCCACCGCACTCTTGACGGGTGGATGATCGTTAGCCGAACGAGTAGGATAGGACACAAACTTCCATTAAAAGTATAATGAAATACAAAGTAACTAAACATTTTATAAATTCCCAATCTTAGTTACTTTAGGAAAAATGTAAATTTGATGCTAACCCATGAAATTGCACATTGCACCTTATTGGTCAGTTAGTGGAGCGTATGTAGTTAACTGGCACACTAATATGGACTAATGAAGGATGGCAATGGGTTTCTCGTAAATTATCATTGATCAATGGAGCGTGTGTGGTTAACCGGCACATTGATTAGGTGATTAATGACATCGAGAGTACCAAGCTAATTTACATGGTTATTCACACCTTGTTTGTGATCCTCGGTATCCCAGTCACAAACTTGAAGGGCATAATCGAGATTAAACATGCCATTGAAAAGTTCAATGAATCTCAAAAGAATCTAGGAATTTCAATTCATTTAAAACCTAATATTCATTTTCGTTTTTCATGGTGGAATTGGTAAATTGTCATTTACCTACCTTCAAATATTTTGCAATTGGATTACGGCATCCCTCTTTCGAATTGTAGAATATTGTGTTCGGTCCTAGCCTTAATATTTATTTTTGGGTGTTATATTAAGGACTTAAATCAACTAAACTTGATTTTCTCCCTTGTAGATGTCTATTACTGACAACTATGGTCTTCCCAAATCTTTTGGAAAAAGATTTCCACATGAAGATGATATTCTTCAATATCACACTTCACTTCCTCCACCTCCTCCAATTATTCTCCCTAACCACGTGTTCGAAGACTTGAAAAGTTCAAGGTCACTCAAGCCCTTTTGGCAAGAAAACATGAAGATGGAAAGTCTGTGTGTGCACATGTCTTGGAGATGAAGTCACACATTGACAGGCTGCGAATGTTAGGAGTCGTTGTCTCGAGGAAGTTGGTTGTTGACTTGGTTCTTCAATCACTTTCCGAGTCATATGGTCAGTTTGTTAAAGACTACTATATGACAGACCACGACGTGACCCTTATCAATCTTACATATTTGCTAATTGTTGCTGAATCAACAATGATTTGGCGCACTGGTCAAGCAAATTTGGTTGGAAGATCTACTTCCCAAACTTCCATGGACATTGACAATGGAAACATTGGAAGTCCAGTAAAGTCTTGTCTTCCCAATGGAAAAGGATTGGCCAAAGTCAAACCGTTTAACCAAATGGTAAAAAGAAAGGCTAAGTCAGAAATTGTCCCGTGTACCATTCCGAAAGAGACTGTTTGTTTCTGCTGCCAAGAGAAGGGGCATTGGATGCGAAGCTGTCGTATCTACTTGAAAGATCGAAAATATGGTAAAGTCAAACTGTATGACTCTACTTCAGGTAATTCAACTATCTAACTCTATTAAGTTCCTATTTTTAGATTCTTAATACATGATGTGATAAGATTTCATTTTGATGTGTTGTACGATCGAAGAAAAGAAAGGAAGCTTAAAAGAAGAGTATGCTGAGTCTGATCGCGAAGAGATGGTTTTCGATCGCATGGTTCGATGATCGGATTTTTGAGCTACTACTTAGGAGTCATGATAGATTGCTTAGGAATATTTAGAAACATAGTTTTCATATGTACTTGAATTGTAAGGAAAAGTTTTTCCGCATATTTTATAAATAAAGAAAAATTTGATTTTGTCCTGTTTTATATACTTTCCTTACAATGGCATTTGTGAAAATTGATTTTTGTATTTTTAGCAATATTGGAAAATGGATTTGATTCTTTCGTTTGTGGTAGTGTCAGAAACTTACCAAATAAGGAAAGATTCTCATCACCAAGTTTCAATTGGAAAGAAACTTGGAATCATGGAACTTGTATTGTATGATGAATGAGAACTTTCGTCTTTGGGAAATTAAGACTAATTCCTTGTTCACATGTATATGTGAGTCAAGTGAAGGACTAGGGGATCTAGTACAAGTTGTTGTGCACTAGTCCAGGTCCACCACTGTCACACCCCGCTAAAGCGGAAACGCAAGATATGACAGCGATAAAGGTTTCATTGCAAAAGATAAAGATACATCACCATAGTAATAGTTAAAAGTTTACAACCCATAATTTAAACAAAACAAAGTACAAATTTTCCAAAATGACACTGTTCAAAAGATAACTTCGTAAAATAACTTCCACACGATGCAACATGCTCTATGATGATGGATCTTTATATCCACTTACTAATTATTTCCTGAAAAAGCATGTAAAACGAGTGTCAACTATGAAAATAGTTGGTGAGTTCACAAGTTTATAAAATCAAGATTTGGTATAAGACTTTCCATAAATACAAGTACATTGCTTTAATGAGAAACCAAGTTCATTGTTATAATGAGAAACAAAGTTGATTGCTATAATTGATAAACGAGTTTATTGCCATAATAAATAACAAGTTTGTATGTGTATGAGCAAACAATGAGTTCTCAACCAAGCCTATGACTGAAGCCCTATCAAGATCTATGCTTATCGTTCCATAGATTATATGGTATCATGCACTCCAGCAATCGGGCGAGTGAGGAGTTGTCAATTCCTAATAGCGCTATCCACAATGACCATTGGCTCAAAGAGTTAATGGTTAGAGAAAAGTGTAAGGGAAGGGCCTTAAGACGATAAGTTCTCATGTTTCGTGTTGCATAGACATACATAGAGAGATATAGCAATAAAATAGCAATCATGTTTGATACAAATCAATTTAAATACAACGAACAAATAATAGTTTTTCGGGACATGCTTTTCCACCCCAAAACATAAAAACTGAAAATAGGGGAGTGCGTGAATACTCACAATGTTTCAAGTAGGTACAAGTGGTGCCTCGGAATACACCAACGCCTTACTACCGGGATCCTACGACATCAAACACACACTAGTGAGTTTCTATGTCGAAATCTAATGCTAATATACTAAACTCTACATATAGAGAAATGCCAAATTTTTTTTGTTCTAATATTGGTTTTATATTAATTGGTTACAATTTTTCTGAAATGGTGAAATTCTAAAACTCATGTGATTAAGACAATTTTGGATATTAATTTTCTAGATTTTGTAATATTAATTGAGTGTATTTCAACACATTTAAAGGCGTTTTAAACTCCTAAAAATTTAAAAATATTATCAAACAGTTTCCAAAAATTGTCAAACCTTATATTTTCATTCTAAATACAGTAGAGGTTTCCCAGATGATTTTCCTTGAATTTTTGATGTGATTAACTAGTTTTCTAAAAATTTTAAGCCTTCATAACAACATAAATTCATGAAAAATAGCATTAAAAGCATAAAAACTCCCAAACTTTTTATAATACTGCCATTAGACATACTTGAGCTGGGAAAAATATAAAAATGGATTTCTAAACTATTTAACCCAATTTTATGATTTTTGTTCTTTTATTCTAATAAAAAATGAAATAAATAGAAAACAGTTTCCAAAATTACCCAAACTTTTTCTATTACTGTTATTAAACATACTTAAGCTGGGAAAAATATATAAATGGTCTTCTAAAATGTTTAACCCGATTTTATGATTTTTGTGCATTTATTCCAATAAAAATGAAATAAATAGAAAACAGTTTCCACAATTACCCAAACTTTTTATATTACTGTTATTAAACATTATTAAGCTGGGAAAAATATAAAAATGGATTTCTAAACTGTTTAACCCAATTTTATAATTTTTGTGCATTTATTCTAATAAAAAATGAAATAAATAGAAACAGTTTCCAAAATTACCCAAACTTTTTATATTACTGTTATTAAACATTATTAAGCTAGGAAAAATATAAAAATGGATTTCTAAACTGTTTAACCCAATTTTATGATTTTTGTGCATTTATTCTAATAAGAAATGGGTTTAAGTGTATTTAATCTTGGGAAAATAGAAGAAAAATATCATACAGAATAGAAAAATCATAAGAATTTTTATGTAGCATCCTAATGTATTATAAGGTGTTCTGGTAAATTTTCATGAATTTTGGATGAGCATAACTATTTCTTTTGTTTTTAGTCCATTATAAATACAAAAATCGCGGAAAAATAGGAATGCATTATGAAAAATTCTGCAAATATTTTTCTGAGCTTTCCACCTCTGGTCAGAGCTGCGAAAATTGTTAGATACCGTTTTCACACCCTCTAAAGTGGTTTTGTGATTTATTGGGACCAAACAAAAAGAAAATCAAAAGTCATACTAAACAGTAACAAAAATCGATGAAACTTAATGAGGTGCCATCATTTACTTTAGGGGTCATCCACGAATTTATCTAGGATTTATAGACCTCAGAAAGTATTTTATATGATTTAAGCCCTTGTTTTCTTGGAACAATTGTAATAAATCAAGGAAATGATAAAAACTCTTGGGATTTTTCAAATCCTCATATTATCTTATTGAGATTCTGAGGAAATTTTGTTTTGAACAGAAAAGGGTTTTTAGATTTTTTTATAAATAAAATCATTTACATGCACTATTAACAATGTACTTTGATCATCAAGCTCTTTAACTTGATGTTCATCACATGCATCATGGTTTAAGGACCATGCATGGACATATGTTGGTCATAGTGATGTTTTTAAAGGAAATACTTGAATGCATAAGGTATATGAACCTTTAAAACTTGTAAAAATCCGTATTTTAGGGTTTGACATAGGTTTTGGTCCTTGGATTTCACCATTAAACAACATGCATGTTGTTCTTGGGTGAAACCCTACCACCATCATCATCAAACTCGACATTCATGGATATGTTCATGAATGTTCATAAAGAATGGTGTAGAAGAATGAGAAGTGCAAGAAAACCCTTTAAAACAAGAAAGAAAAGTGAGGGAAGATGAAGGATTTTCGTGATTACCTTGAAGAACAACCTTAGAAGATGAAGATTTGAGTGTTGAGAGGTGTTCTTGGCTGGAGAATTTCGTGGGTTTGGAGAGAGGAAGAGAGAGTTTGAGTGTTGTAAAGAGTGGAGTGTGAGAGAGAGAGAGAGAGAGAGTGAAGGGGAAGTTGAAGTGTAAGAGAAGAATAAAATGAGTGAGAGAGGCTCCCTCTCTCTTAAAATTTAAATTATATGCATTCCCTCTTCAATTTTTATAAAACCCTAATTTTTATAAAAATGCTTCTTTATGTAATTCTTGATTTATTTAAAAATATTTGTTTTTAACTAATAAATTATGATTAATGTTTGATAATTTAAATTTTTATGTCTTTGATTATATCCCATAATTTGATTATTTAAATTTGATATTAGGAGGTTCATAGCAAATCTTATAGAGTTTTTAGGTTTTAAAGTTTATAAATTTGGATTTTTGGGCTCTTTAGGGTTTTTGGAACATTGTTTGATATTCACCATCATATTGAAATGAAATTAGAATATTTTAATTTATTTTTAGGGTTTTATACCCTTTTTCAATTGTAACAAGGTTTGAAGTTTATTCTAATTCGGGTATTGACATTTCCTACAGTAGCTAAACAACTTACTAGAATCGTAAGAGTCAAGTATATTAGTCCTAGATTTTAGTTGGATCCTAGTTTATGCAAGATTTTGACCTAATTTATACTACTAGGTCATGGCATGTTGTGCATATATGGTTTTTATAAAAAGATGCATGAGTCCGAGAATGACCTGAATTTGACAGTTGTCACAACCACATAGAACAATAAGACTATTCGTCATGATTTGCTAAAAGTTTAGTAAATATGGTTATGCTTACAAGTTTAAGTGTAATTCTAATACCTTGAAAAGTTTCAAAGTATAGCAGAACAAATAAGAAGAATCAATTAGGCAGAAAGATAAAAGGTTTCTCCAATCTGAAAGGAAAGGAGAGTACTTTAGTATCGTGTTTTATGATCATCCAAATGATTATGGAACCATATCACAATTGATCCTCTAAGGACATCTTAGTACACTTGTATGGCTAAGAAGGGAATCGGGAATTGTTGAAATGGTTAAATCAAGAAGGTGAGTCATACTTCGTTCGAAAATCAAGTCTTAGAGTCATACTCCAAGATTGTGCCTTGAGTGACATAATCTTAATAAGGTTTATAACACTCATCAAATGTGGAATAGAAAATGTTTTCTTACTCTTTCACATTTGAAATTGGTAAGTTGTGATGTCTTGGATAAGACAAATACCAACTAAGACCAATTGTGTGAAGTGTTTGTCTTGATAAGAATCCGCACTAAATCTTGAATATTTGTTTGTCAAGGAATGTTTCTTGACAAGAAAATCCTATATGTTAAGAGGTCAGTGGGAGTCTTAAAGATCTTGAAAAGGTTCAAGAACTAGTCAAGAATAAACCTATTATTTATCACTGTCACACGACTTGAGGTTCGTAACTTATCGTGTTGACATATTCTTATTTTTGTGCCCATTCCAGTTAAATTTGACTATGCATGTGAGTTTTATGAATTCTCATTTGAATGCATGGAGGCAAATCATCTTGATCAATGGAGAGTACGTTGATTTGTATAGGTGAGCTGCTCAACAACATGGAAGCAATGGTAGGACCCTGGTGCTGCCAAGTAGCAGGAAATTAAGATTGAACTGGTTCAGTCCATATGAGTTTGAATTTGTCACTGTAACGACCCAAATTTTTCAAAGAAATTTTCATTTTTAATTAATAAAACACATTTGCATAAACCATGAAATCCCAACATAATTGTTTTCAAATCAGTATTCATTACAACTTATTTAAATCATCAGAGTGTCCCCAAAACATATAAGTGAAATAGAGATAGAGTGCACGCCGCGCCATCATGCCTTGCCCTTGCCCTTGGGCTCAGATGTACCTGAAACAAATCAACAACCTGTAAGCGAAATGCTTAGTGAGTTCCCCCGAACATACCATACACAATACACTTACACATATCCTGTTAGCTAATTAAAGCTACGCACATATCACATAAGCCATGCATACATAAAACATGTAAGAATGTCATGGGCTACCCCACATGGTCTTTACCTAGGACTACCATGGGCTACCACACATGGTCTTACATCCAATGCTATGGGCTACCCCACATGATCTTTACCTAGGACTGCCATGGGCTACCCCACATGGTCTTACATCCAATGTCATGGGTTACCCCACATGGTCTTTACCTAGGACTGCCATGGGCTACCCCACATGGTCTTACATCCAAAACACACCATCACATATCATATCAAATCACAGAATTACTAATACATAAATCATAATCACATAATGGGCCGGCCTTGGTGCCTTAGACCCATGGGTATGGTGAGAAGACTCATCTCAGTCTGCTGAATACAAAAGCTACTCTCCTAACAGTCTGTAAGCTCCTGTGCTGAAAGATAGCATTAATCAATGTTAGGATTTTAATTAATTGAAGGAAACCCAAACTCCAAACCCTTCCATGAGGCCCAATAATCATTCCCTTGTTGATGGGCACCAAAGTCCAAGTCTAAGATCATTAATGGGCCTCTTAGCCCAATTAGGCCCAATCCATATGTCCATTCCTCAAAACAGATAAAAGACTCGTAATTCCCAGAATATAACCATATCCAATAACCAAATGAGGCCCATTAGCTCAAAGGAAAAAAACAGATTTGGGCCCAACTATGATGCGTACGCTTGGCGTACCATCCTGGTACGCGCAGCATACTGGGGTCTTGGGGACTACGCGCGGCGTACACTGGGCTACGCCCAGCATACAACCAGGTTAAGCACTTTCTCCATTAAGTGCTTAATACATGATTCCTTTACGTCCAAAAGTCAGATATAAGCTTGATAAGACGTCCTAAGGCATAAAGTTGGCAACTTTATGCCTTTACATGCCATATATGCACCCAACACCCCCCATTAAGACCTTTGCAAGGCTCTTAACCCATGCATGAGGTCCAAAATCCCACCAAGACTCCATTTTTATGACATTAAAGGACCAAGGGACCTCAGATATGTCATTCCCATCTTCTGGAGTTGCTAAACTCACAAATGGTGCTCCAAAATCCACCAAAGGAACAAATCTAGAAAACCCTAGCTAGATCTAGAGACTTAAGTGGAAAGGTGCAAGCTTTTTACCTCCAGGAGCTTTGCAAGATGACCAATATGCAGATTCTTGAAGCACCAACTCGAACCAAGCTTGTTTAGCAACCCCCCCCCCCTTTCTTGAAAGAACTCTAAAATGGCCACCAAACTCACTCCTTAAGCTCCAAAACCCTCACACACACTATCACAGCTGAAAGTAGATGAAAAGAGGCTAGAGAGACTGATAGGGTTTGGTCCAAGAGGCAAAAAGGTGTTTAAATAGGGGACAAGTCTGAGATTTAGGGTTTTGGCCCTCTGCAGCGTACGCCCGGCGTACCCTTACGTATGCCCAGCGTACGTAAGGCTCCTCCACGATCCTTCATGCAGAGTACGCTAAGCATACTCATAAGTACGCCCAGCGTACTCATGGGGCCAATTATGCAAAATAGGGATTCTTCGAGGGTTCAAGCCATACCTGATTTAGGGCGTTACAGCCACAAACCTTGTCTTGTGATTATGGTTTTGACAAATTCACATGGATAGGAACACATACACTATAAAATCTAAGTGGCAAAAGGTTTCTCTCCAATTCATGAAAATGATTGTGAGGAAACACTTTCACTAAATAGATTTTGAGAAGATAGCAGTTGTGTTAATTGCGTTCTCAAATTCGATTATGATTACGAAATCCCTCTTCATAGTTCGAATTGTGAGAAATGGTAAATAGTCTGAACATTCAGAACTTATTCATGTAAGTTCTGAAATAGTTTAGACACACAAATGAGCTATCTAAGGAAAGGTACATGAGTTTAAGAAGCCAAGATAAAGTTTTATCGAACCATCTTGTATCAGAAATATGAACTTTGGTAAGAAAGTCAATAAGTATTGATTTTCTAGAAGTCCAGCTAATTTCTGGATACATGTCAAAGCTAGTGGGAGCATAAGTGTTATGCTAGTAAGGATGTAATTATTATGCTAGTGGGAGCACAATTATTACGTTAAGTATTGCGAGTTAGCAATGCTAATTATAGAAAACAAAAGTTTGCAAAGTTGCACAGTTTGAAAAAATTGTTTTGCTATAATTAGGGGAGAGGAACTCATACTTCATTTCAAATCTAAAAGCTTAGATTAAGATTTTAATAGAATTTAGTCAAGGACATATATGAATGTTATGTTGAAATGATTCAACGTAAGGAAATTCTATATATGGAAATATTTTAGCAAGGGACTGGTCAAGTATCATGTCTTTATGTGAGACATTATGAAATCGTATCCCATATGCTTCGGGTATAGGATCGATTGCATATGCTGTAATATTCACGTGTTCTAATTTTCAAATGCCTAGGCATTAAGAGGGAAAAAGGACTAGAACCAGATATGACTAAAGTTATTAAGCAACTGTGAAGGACGATCTAAGGTTCGCTAAGGATTGGTCGCTTGTGGGAAGTTGGAAGTATAGTAATGGATGGACCATATTGACATTTTTATGAATAGACATGATTCTATTAATAATGAGTTGTCATATGGAAAATATGGAAATGTTCCCATAATGGGAGATGGATATTAAGAATCTATGTGAAAGGTAGAAACTTTAGTGCAAGAAGGATGTTCAAAGGAATGTACTTTGAATGTGAGACTTCGCTTCCTTGGAATTGTTTTGTTATCAATCTCCAGGTCAAAGTTTTGTAATATCGTTGGCAAAGTCTCTGTGACTTTGGTACAATGACATTAAAAAAGTTACATTGCATGATAGTTTAGAATCTAACACATTCTAGCAGTGACAAGAATTTGGTATTCTTACACTTGCAATAAGGATTTGGATTGGTGAAATGAGCATCATTGAAAAATGTGTTCAATTGATCTATTTCATAAAGAAAGGACCATAGGAAAACATAGTGTGCATGCTTGGAGCATGGGATAACTATTGTTTTAATTCAAGTATTAAGTTGATTAATCGAAACATTATACAATGAATAATGTGTAATCAATATGGTGATTAAATAATAAGTGTTTTATTTATATTCAAAAGTTTTGAAACCATATTGGATTCGATTATTCTTGTGTTTCACTTTGCATGTTTTACATCCCGAATAACTAGGTCATTCAAACATCCACAGTCAATCATACTTTGGAAGTAAGTAATGAGGTAAGACTGTCATGAATCCGACTGTAAATTGTCTGAGATGTTTAGACATGGCTCAAGTTTGTTGCAGTGTTCATGAGTACTCCTATAATAAGATTTGAGTATTGGAATAAACCCACGCTCATCTGAATCACTTCATGGATTTTATCACGAGTGATTGTGAGATGATAATATCTTATATTCTTGAAACCAAGACATGTGAGTTATAGTTTGCAAGTCAGCTGCGCATTGACAATATGAAAACGCACCAGTAACTTGGTGTTATAAAACATATTGCTATGTGTGATTTGATGAGTAAATAGAGCAAGCATGTGAGTCGAAGTTTATCCGTTCCTTTTACCCTTAAGGGATAAAAGCGATATCTCTGGGCCCCTCGATGATTTAGTGATGACACCCTAAGAGCTTGGCCAAGCCTGGATTGATTTGATTTGTTCAATTAGTCAGTCGTCATAAATCAGAAATCGGGACACAACACATGAACAGAGAGAATGATTATAATCCTTGTCTCAGTTCATACGATATCTTGTAGAACGAAGGAATATATGATCTCTTATCTAATGGAAGCGTCATTGATTTGTTCAGAGTTCAACAACGGCTTTTTGAGAGCTACGATTGCTAGTCGGTTCTTCAAGTCATACTTGCAGTTATAGTTATTAGACTTATCCAAGTGGGAGACTATTGGATTAGGTGTCTAAGCCCATAACTATAATTGGTATGTACTTGAACCGAGAGCAGCATGGTCCATTTTGGGTTGCCTTCATCATGACAATTTGATAGGATGGATTTGAGAAAGGGGTTATTTGTGATTTATTAATATATTATAAGAATAATATATTAATTGAGAAATCATATTATTTAATTAGTATTGATCAACAATTAATTTGAAATTAATTTAGTGATCAAAAGAGACTAATTAAATTTGCAAGGACTGATTATGTAAATCAGTGATATTTATAGTTTGGGCTAAATGATCCATGTTGATTAGGATTGGACTAAATCTTTGTGAGAGTTCATGAAGAGTTAGTCCATAAGGCTAATGAGTTAATGGATTAAAAGCCCAAGTGAATTATGGTTTACAAGTGGAAACCCTAGGAATTCCAAACTATAAATTAAACCCATAAGCTTGTAAATTCGGACACTAGTGCTCCAAGGTGTAAACCTAGCCATTTTTTGGTGTTCCTAGCCTCCCTCTCATTATTCTCCACTTGTTCATGGTGTTTGTGACTTGTTTGAGGCATCACACTTGGGGTGCTAAACTCTTAAAGGCCAAGTTCTACAAGCTACAACAAAGAGGTAATCTTCCAACTAGTTTTTATGTTGTATATCTTCATTTGTATGCTAGTTATAGGTTTCATGATTTAGATGAATTTGTTGCATGTATAATTAGAGAAAACTTAGATCCAAGGCATTAGGGTTGTATGTGCATCATAGGAGTGTTATAATACATAAAACCCAACAAGGTTATTGTGGAATTCAGGTCTCAGAAGGTAGAAGTGGCTTGAAAGGGTTGAAGATTCGAGTGTTATTTCTAGGATATAAGTTTTGATTGCCTTGGGAAGGCCATTGATTGCGTGGGGTGACGGTTGCAACCTCAGGATAGTGGGTGTCAGTGCTCGGGGGAAATATCAGTTGGTTCATGGCAAATAGTGGGAGCCACGAGCGTAGCGTGTGAGCCGTTTTCGGGGTAGGTGATTGCAGTGGACTTCGAGGACAAAGTCTAGTTTAAGTGGGGGAGAGTTGTAACACCCGGAATCTAGAAGGCCAATTAAGGAAAGATAATCTTCATTTATGAGGTCAACTTGTCAAGTTCAAGGGGGAGAACTCGACGTGTTGGAATAATTTGGCACGTGGGAATTTAAAAAACCAACTCGATGAGTTGCGGAGGACCAACTCGACGAGTTGGGCAGGGTATAGGAAACCATAATTTCGGGATTTTGCACCCTATTTAAACAACTTAAGCCTCTCATGTTGGCCTCATTTCCATCCTCCAAGTTCCAAAACCTAAATCTCGAAACCCTAAATCCATTTGAGTGTTTGTGAGCCATTTTGAGTGTTTTGGGTGTGTACTTGAATCCATTGGAAGAAGGAGAAGTGTAGAGACACAATGAGGAGCTACTAGATCCAAAATCCTTGCCTCATCCACGACATTTTGCTGGTATAAATCTTGAAACTTGTCTTGTGGTTATTTAGATCTCCATTTAGTGTCCTTTTTGCTTGTTTTGGTCCAAATGAGATGATTATTGAGGAGTTGGACATCCCCAAATGGAAAACACTTCAGATTTGGGGTCTTGAGGGGATTTCATGGCATAAAGGTGCCAAATTTATCGCCCTAGAAGCCCCATGCAACATCTAAGCTCTTGTTTTGACCTTTCAAGCTCCAAATGGTCATGCATGTGGGTAAAGTTTAAGACTTTACATGCCCTTCTAGTCCCTAGAGTCCAGATCTATGTTCGTATGCCCTATCTTGAAGTTTTGAGGACTTTTGGATTTAGATTTAAGCCTTTTTGGAGTTAGGGTTTGAGCTTAATCTCTTTAGGAAGGGTATTAATGGGTAAAGTTTGAAACTTTACCCTTTTAGAGGTGTTTCCAGTCTAGATCTAGAGTATAAGGTTTAGATCTAAAGAATAATGGCTTAATGAGTTAAGAAGGGGTTAACAGACTAAGGAACTCGACGAGTTCATGGAGGAACTCGACGAGTTGATTTGAAATGTCCCGATTCTGTTGAAAAGGAAGAACTCGACGAGTTGAGGGAAAACTCGACGAGTTGGATCGCGATATCACGATTCTGTGATTCATGGAAACTCGGCGAGTTGAAGGGTAACTCGACGAGTTGACTCGGAGCATTGACTTTGACTTTGACTTTGACTTGACCAAAGTTGACCCTTAAGGGGTTATGAGTATGAAAGAGTACTTAAGGAAATCTTTTATGTTTAGGGGATTGAGTTGGGTTGATAATCGGAGCCGGGGACTGTTCAGCTACTTTCCAGTATTCGAGGTGAGTTATCTTCCTGGTATGAGTGGGTCGAAGGCACCAATGTCGGCCCATTAGTAGTTGTTTATAGTAGAGATGATTGTCTTTGTGATAATTGTCTGGTATAACATTATATGTAGAGATTTATGTTCTTGTACGCTATGTTATTATGTGGTAGTGGTAGGAGGGGTGAAACAGACCCAATAACCGGTTAAGATAAACCGGAGGGTAGGTCGGGCACCCAGATATGCCTGACAGTATGTTTATGATATGTTGTTATGTGGTAGTGGTAGAGGGTTAGACAGACCCTGTAACCAGTTGAAATAAACCGGAGGGTAGGTAGGGCACCTAGATATGCCTGAAAGGGTAGGTCGAGCACCCAGATATGCTTGGCATGGGTAGGTCGGGCACCCACGTATGCCTGACATGGGTAGGTTGAGCACTTAGGTATGCTCAGCAGGGTAGGTCAGGCACCCAGATATGCCTGACAGGGTACTCCGGGCACCAGATATGTCTGGCAGTATGTGATTATGTGGTATGATGGAGGAACTCACTAAGCTTCGTGCTTACGGTTTTCAGTTTTGGTTTCAGGTACTTCTTCTTCGAAAGGAACGGAGCCGGCATGATCGCAGTGCATCGCACTATGATTTTCTACGTTATAAGATCTTTGGGAGTTGTACTTTGATGTTGTTTTCTTATGACACGTTTTGGTAGTTGACGTATTGGTTTTGATTATGATATGGTATGCACTACTGATGTTTTTAGACTAATGGTTTTTATAATTATGTAATAAAAATGAAATTTTTGGCCATGAATTTTGCGACGTTACACTTCTAAAAGTGAAGATGAGTCCTGCATCTATATCAAATCTAGTGGGAGTATAGTAGTCTTTTTAGTGTTGTATGTGGATGAAATACTCCTTATAGGAAATAATATCCCGACGTTGCAAGGTGTTAAGACGTGGGTTGGGAGTTGTTTAACTATGAAGGATCTAGGAGAGGTTGTATACATACTTGGTATAAGGATCTATAGAGATAGATCAAAACGTCTAATAGGATTGAGCCAGAGTACATACTTGGATAAGATCTTCAAGAGTTTTTAGATGCAAGACCCCAAGAAAGGTTTTCTGCTCATGCAACATGGCATAAAATTGAGTAAAACTCAATTTCCTAGTTCTAGTGATGAACATGAAAGAATGAGTTGAATCCCAAATGCTTCTACTATAGGCTCGATCATGTATGCCATGATATGTACTCAAGCTGACATCTCGTATGCTTTGATCATGGTGAGTCGCTTTCAGGAAAACTCAGGCGACAGTCATTGGACATCCGTAAAGAATATTTTGAAATACCTAAGAAGAACAAAGGACATGCTCTTGGTATATGGGGGTAAAGAGGAGTTAAGTGTCACTGGTTACATAGATGCAAGTTTCCAGATTGATAGAGACAATTCATGTTCACAGTCAGCATGAGTGTTCTTGCTAAATGGAGGAGCGGTCACTTGGAAGAGTTCCAAGCAGAAGACAGTGGCAGACTATACTTGTGAGTCAGAGTATATAGGAGCCAGTGAAGCCGCAAAATAAACTTCATGGTTGAATAATTTTATTGGTGATCTTGGTGTTGTTCCTAGAATCAAGGATCCTTTGGAAATCTTCCGTGACAACGAGGGTGTAGTCGCATTGACTAAAGAACCCAAGGAATATGGTAACTCAATACATATACTCAGGAAATACCATTAGGTGAGAAAGCTAGTCGAGGATGGAGATATTGTCATGAATAGAGTGTCATTAGAGGATAATCTATATAATTTGTTCACGAAACCATTATCAAGGATCAAGCATGATATTCATACTAGATCAATAAGCATTAGATTTGTTGATGATATGGTGTAATTGTTTAGTTTTTAGTTTGATTATTTCTTGAAACATTTAGCAGTATGAATTTTAATCGAATTGATGTTTATTTTGTGGAGACTTAATAAAATGCTGGTGATGCTATCATTTATGTTAATTTATTACTATGTTTCATTTTTGCATGCTTAGAACCCACTTCTTGAGTATTAATGTAATCAAACCTCCACATTCGGTCATACTCTTGGAAGTAAGTAGTGATTTAAGACTGTCATGAGTATTAGTGGATTGACCATATAAATTGGGCATAACATAGTGATTGTGCTAACACTCATGAGTACTTAAAGGAGATTTAAGTATTGGAACAACCCACACTTAGATATTACTTCATGGATACAGTCATGAGTAATTCTAAGATGATAATGTCTTCTATTCTTCAAACCTAGATACATGTGGGTTTTTGATGTATGATTTTTTTGTGTATTGGTATACTCCAACACTATCCATAACTAGTAGAAATAAAGGGTGTGTCCATATATGATATGATGAAATAGACAAAAACTATGTAGTCAAAGTTTATTCGTCCCTCCTGCCTTAATAGGAGAAGCGATATATATGGGCCCCTCGATGATTTGGTGTTGACATCATGAATACATGGTCGGGTCCAAATTGAAATTGGTGTGTTTAATTTAGTGGTCGGATGCAGTCGTCACAAGTCTCTATCGGGAAACATAACCTTGAATTACGATATTGAGCATTATCCATGTCTCGAATTCATACAGATATCATAAGAACGTAGGAATGGAAGATCTCTTATCTGAGGGCTGAAGTTGATTAGATCAGAGTTCAATAGATGCATTGGAGGGAATTCTCTCTGTTGATTATTAGAGAAGTGTTGTACCATATATATTTGATGAATTATCCAAGTGGGAGACTGTTGGAAAGTGTGTTCAAGGTCATTAGCTATTGGTGATATTTCTAATAATGGCAGGGTCCTCTTCGGTTCCCTCAAGACTCATATTAAGTATAATAAATAAAGGAGGAATTAGTTTATTAATTATTATGGTTTAATAAATAATTACAAACTGATTGGAAAAACAATTTTGGAATTAAATAACAATTTAATTAATAGAAGGGTTGAATATCAATTATTCAATAGTTGATTAATCAGGAATATTCCAGAACCCTGGAAAGAAGGGTGGTGGACAAAAATTCTCTTAGGATAAAGGGAATTTCGTTCTGAGGGTTATCCATCCCACATGGTCTTGAGGATAAAACCCTGGAAGGTATCCAATGCTATAAATAGGGCCTTGGGGATTCATTCTTCCTTGCTCATTCTTGGCTTGCATTTTCACCACTTCTTCCACCCTTCTTGTGGATGAACTCTTCTTGTAGTTTGTCCACTCTTAGTTATTTTTTATTCTACTCTTTTGATTTCATTGGGTGTGAACCAAGAGAGGGATTCTAATTTGGGTCCTTTACATCCAAACAAGGTGGTGTGCACGAGAGCTCAAGCGAGAAGGTCTTTGGCTGCAAAAGAGGTATGTGATTCTTCCTTTGTATTTTCAATTTCTAGGGTAGATGTAATTAGTATGAAACCATAGATCCATAGGTTGCATGTGCACTTAGGTATATCAAAGTTTTGATTGTTCCGCTACCTAGTTTGTAGTGTACTTGATGCATAAAAACCCTAACAGTGGTGACGAGGCATTACTATATTGTGGTAAGCCAATCACAACGCCTCAGCATGGGCCAAAACACCAAAACCCAACTCTTTTAATCTTACATACAAAACATAAACTCATACCTAGATTGGGTGTTACACAAACACTACATTACTCTTTTTTTTATGAATTCAACATCATGGTTGTTAAAGTTAGCAATACACGTAAGTATCTAAATGACATGAGTCATGACGTGGCGACAATGTCAAGCCTCAAGCCATGACGACCCTTGACGAATCATGATGTTTTTCAAAGTGTGACAACTTTATATACATTAAAAAAGATAAATCACATAATTACATAATTATATCAAATATATTAAATTTTTAGAAGTGTTATACCAACACTTAATATCAAAAAGTTAACAAAAACTCAATTTTTTTATGCTCGATCAAAAAAAAACCTTGCGCCTTAGAAAAAACTCATGCCATAATGCGATAAGGAGCGTCTTGACATGTAATACCCGAGTCGCTAGGTACAAATTTTAACCATTATTTCAGCTAAAATCATGACCTGGACCACGAGAATTTTGGGTGTACACTAGGTACGCACACCGTAATCTTTTGCATGCGCGCATCGGGGATGACCCCTACGTATGATGTGATGGGTTTAACAAGCACTAACGCGGATAAATCCTTAACAACTTAAGGGTACATGCAACCTAAGGATCTATGCCATAACTCTATTGAAGTAATATTCTATTGAACAACAAAACTATAAAACCTAGTCTAATTTCGAATATAACAAAACAAAAGTAGGGTTTACTTACCTTTTAGTTATTTTAGTAAATAACTAATCAAAACCTTCTTGAAGAACTCTTGGAAGCAAGCACCACAAGTGTTGTGCCTCTAATGGTTCACACTCAAACCCTAGCAACCAAGGAACTTGAAGAGAGAGAGGAGAGAAGTAAAATTTTGAAATTCCTCTTAGGAATTAAGTCATTGACGAAAATCAAACCCAATAGGGGTTTATATAGTTGATAGAAAGGTATTCGATAAGACAGATATCTCCAAGATAACCCTAATCCCTTAACTTATTCCCTAAGGCATCCAAGGCTCCTTAATGCCCAAGGAAAACCCTAGAGCCTCTTCTAGAATTCTTCCCCCTCTATGGGAGGTTCTAGAATTGGTCAATGTTCAACTTTTGAACATTGTCACCTTTAATCCTTCTACTTTTAATTAATCCAATTAACCCCAAAATTAACTCCAATTAATTTATGATTAACTCTTAATTAAATATTACTATTTCTAATTAATATATTATTCACATAAAATATTAATAAATTATCTATTTGATTTTTATTTAATTTATTAACCATACAATAAATTAAAAAATCAGTCTCTCTCTCTCTCTAAAGTTATCCTATTCAATTGCTAGGTTTGAGGGCAATCCAAAAGGACTGTGCTACCATCAATTCAAGTTCATACCAATTATAGTTATGGGATCAGACACCCAATCCAACAGTTTCCCACTTGGATAAGTCTATAACGGTAATTGCTAGTATAACTTCCAAACTGATCAACAAATTGTAGCTTCCAAAAGCCTTTTGTAAAATCCCAACCGTCAGAGTATGTGGGCATTCCTACCTATTGGTTGTGGGCATGGGGTATTCCAACCTGATGGTTGATTGGACCCATAGTGTGTTGGCAATCTAACATGTTGGTTGTGGGCCTGGGGTATTCCAACCCGATGGTTGATTGGACCCATAGTATGCTGTTATGATTCTATGTGTATTGTTGCGGGTATCGGTATTTTGGGGGAACTCACTAAGCTCTTGGGCTTACAGTTTCAGTTTATTGTTTCAGGTACATCAGGGGATCGCGGCAAGGCGAAGGCGTGATCGTATAGCTCCTCCTGTTTTTGTGACAACTGTCCATTTTGGCCAAGTCAAAGTCAACTAAAGTCAACAAGTCAAACCGGTCAACTCATCTAACCCTTGTATATTAGGGTTTCCATTATGTTCCTTATTGAACTACTCACAATCTTAATACAAAGTATCACTTAGAGTTTTCACGTGTCCGGAAAATCTAAACCCTAATCAGGGCAAGTGATGAAACTACTCGATAAAACATTATTCCATACCCCTCGAGAGCGTATAACATGCATAACAAGGCTTAACAGAGTGTAAGAACCTTGCGTTGCGAAGCCAAACACTCAAAAAGGTCACAAAAGAAGTCTCTCCAAATCTCTTTCACTCTAACTCTCCCAAAACTCTCTAAGTAAGAGAAATCTCTCCAAGAATGTGAAATCTCTCCCAAATCTCTCTCTGTATGAGAAATCTCTCCAATAATGTCAAATCTCTCCAAGTATGTGAAATCTCTCCCAAATCTCTCTCTGTATGAGAAATCTCTCCAAGAATGTCAAATCTCTCCCAAATCTCTCCAAGTATGTGAAATCTCTCCCAAATATCTCTCTGAATGAGAAATCTCTCCAAGTATGTGAAATCTCTTCCAAATCTCTCCAAGTATGTGAAATCTCTCCCAAATCTCTCCAAGTATGTGAAATCTCTCCCAAATCTCTCTCTGTATGTCAAATCTCTCCAAGTATGTCAAATCTCTCCCAAATCTCTCTCAACTTCTTATAATCACTCGGGGCATCCCGACCCTTAATTTAGTCGAAAACCGCTCGAAAATGGAAGTCTACGCGAGAAACAGCCTTAAGGAGCCGAAACTCCTCTTAGGAACCGAAACTCCTCTTAGGAGCCGAACCTCCTGAGAACTGAAACCCTCTCAACCGAAATGGGCCGAGCGCTCGGTCTATTTCAGTCCCCTGACTAATCAGAACCGAGACCTGACTTTCGGCTCTTCCCTTCTTACCTTCGGTCCGAGGACTTGACCTTCGGTCCGAGATCCGACCCTCGGTCCCTTCTGATGAGCATGCCTGCGAGACCTCTCGGTTCCCATGCACAACCGAGCCTCACCTTCGGTCCGAGAGGCGACCCGCGCAGCCGAACCCCTCCCTCTCGGTTTCTTCTCCTACTTTCGGTTCTAAGGACTAGGACCGAACCTCCAGCCCCAAATTTCGGAATTTGGCAGTTTTTGCTCGGTTTTCAATATTTTTAGCGTTTTGAGCCCGTTTTTCGAGATTTTAACGCGGGATTTTCACCGAAACTCGTATTTTAACATAATAAACCCCAAATATTCATATTTTAATTATAATTTTGGGGAAAATCCTTGCCTAATAATAAAATCTAGTAGGTAAGATTTATGGGTGGAGTGTTGACTTTGCCTTAGTGTATGACACAAGCAACCTCCCCATACCTCCATAGTACAACCCCTTGTCCCTCCCACCATACCTGGTCATTCAAGAGTACTTTCCCCACCATTTGACCAGCCACACTCTTGGTCAAAGGCTGAAAACTCCTATCTCTCCTCACTTTCCTCTCATTTCTCTCATTTTTCCTCCAAAAGACAAACATCATTCTCTCTCAATTCTCTCTCTAGATTGCGAGATTCAAGACCATTCTCCAAGCTTTCCTTCTACATTTGGTAAGTATCTTACTCCTACACTTAGATATTCTACTATCCTTCATCCAAATCATAGATTGCTTACACAAATATTGTCATATTGTTGTTAGATCTTCAAATCTTCAAGCATCTCCCAAGTGTTCTTGAGTTGAACACTTCTTTACTCCATCATCCATCTACTGAAATCACTCAAGGTGAGTTCATACCCCTATCTTTTCATGTTTTTCTTAAGTTTTAAGGGGGGGGATACAAGTTAAAACACCAAGAACACAACTAAACTCATTTAACAACCTTCATCAGAAAAGTTCAACTCCATTCACGGACTGTTTTGGTCAAATTAAATATTTTAGTTTTCAAAATTGTATTAGGTGAAAATAGTTCAGGTTCATACCTTTAAAATGACTATTTGCACATCTCCATACGATGTTTCTACGATTTATGGTGATTTTTACAAAACTTCCTATCATTGCAGAAACAAATTCGGACCAGTCTGTGAATATGAACATTTTAACACAAGTTAAATATTTCTAAAAATCATAATAAAATTTTTGAACAAACTAGACACATTTTGTGAACTCTCAGAATTTACGGAATCAATTTTTGACTTCGTATGATTTTTCTAGGATTTTTCTAAAACCGTATAGAAAGGTAAAAATCTAGATAACAGCTTATAACTTTCATCACACTTTGTAACTTGTTGAGCAAAGTGTTAATATTTGAAGATTTCATATTTTACATGTGTTTCTTGTTGTGGTATAATTATATAACAGAAAATACTCACTAAATTGTAAGAATCCTCCATTATTACCATTAGTACAAAAAAATAAGGCATGATAACACATAGTTATATTTTGCTATACATTCGACTTACATAGAAAAGGGTCCTTATACATCACAAACAAACATCCTAGAACTATAATAGGTATAGTTTAGGTTCACTACCACTACCACCAATTGATAAACTATAATATGCATAATTCAGGTTCACTATCACTACCACTATTTGGTGAATTATGATATGTATAGTTTATGTTCACTACCACTACCACTATTTGATAAACTATAATATGCATAATTCATGATCACTATCACTACCACTATTTGGTGAATTATGATATGTATAGTTTATGTCCACTACCACTTCTTGACGAATTATGATAAGCATAGTCTCGGTCTTTGGTTTTTAAGACTACATTCTATCTAGCATTGTTAGTTTTCAGCCATAATTACTAAGTGTATATGCTAGAGTTATATAGAATTTAGTCATGATCGACCTAGAATTGGTGGATCCGCTTTATTTCCTGTTCCTTGTTTGGTTGTGGGCCTAGGGCAGACCCATTACATTCGACAGTCTATTTAACTTAAATTTTATATAACTTATATACACTTAGAGATTATAGAAGGAAACTATAGGAAATTCTAGGATGCACTATTTATTAATATAGAAACTTACGATTCACTCTTTAAGGAAAATATTGGATTTTCTTTGGAAACACATCTCTATTAAAACTATTTCATCTACAATTGTTAGACTTCAGCTATAATTGCTAAGTGTATATGCTAGAGTTATATAAGAATCTAGTCACAATCGACTTAGAATTGGTGGGCCCGTCTTATCTCCTGTTCCTTGTTTGGTTGTGGACCTAGGGCAGACCCATTATATTTGACGGTTTATTTAACTTAAATTTTATATAACTTATATACGCTGGACGATTATAGAAGGAATCTACGGGTATTTCTAGGGTTCATTATCACATAATATAGGAACATTCTTTTCGCACTTAACTAAGAAAATATTGGATTTTCTGGAAATCAAACTCTATCGCTTTTACAAGAACAACAGTTTCTTCCTCAAACAAAACTCTTATGAACTCACCAACTTAATTGTTGACACTTTTTTTTAAAACTACTTGTATTCTCAGGAAATCAGTGAAACAGGAAAACATCAGCACTTTGAGGATGGGACGTTAAATCGTCAAACAGTTTATTTTGTCATCATAATGTAATTGATTTAGAAACATGTAAACATATACTATGGTGTAACCTTTTCAATTATATTTATGATGGTTGTATTTACTTTGAGCACTATTATACTCGTTGTTGTGATACTTTACATGAAGTCCTCCACCCCCGGACGTTTCCGCCATCCTTGGTTTGGGGGTGTGACAGTTTTGTCTATGTTTCTGGGAAAACTCTGATATTATACATTTTGAAAACAAAGTTGTAATGATTTTTAATGGTTTGAAATGTTTTAAAAGTTTAAATTGGTTGAAAATTTTTGGGTGTTACACCGTTGTCGAACTCTGACCCAGTCAGTTACGTGTCCTAAGATAAGTGATCAAATATTCCTTCGTTCTAAGAGATATCGCATAGATACGAGACATGGATTGAAATCAATCTCATTATCTAAGATTATGTTTCTCGATTTCCCGATTTATGACGACTGAATTCATACTACTAATTGAACACATCAATTCAGTCCAGGCTTGGCCAAGCACTTCAGATGTCGACATCAAATCATCGAGGGGCCCAAAGATATCGCTTTTCCCGTTAGGGAAAAAGAAACAAATAAACTTTGACTTATATGCTTGCACTATTTACTCACCAAATCATGCACAACAATACATTTTATAACATCAAGTTATTGATGCGTTTACGTATTATCAATGCACAACTGAATTGTAAACCACAACTCATATATCTCCCTTTTAAGAATATAAGATATTATCATCTCAGGATTACTTGTGATAAAATCCATGAAGTAATTCTCTGAGTGTGGGTTTATCCAATACTTAAAATCACCATTACTAAGTACTTATAAACATTACAGCAAGCAATTGTTATTTCTAAAACTCTTTAGACAATCTACAATCCTGTTCATGACAGTTTTAATTCGCTACTTACTTCCAAAAGTACGAGTGACTATGGATTTTTGAATAATCAAATTATTCAGGATGTAAAACATGCAAAGTGAAACACAATGATAACCTAATTAACTATGGTCTCAAAACTATTGAATATAAACAAAACTCTTATTAATTAATCGCCATATTAATTTAGACTTTATTTATTGTATAATATTTCGAGTAATAAACTAAAAACATGAATTAAACATCATTCATGCCATGTTATGAACATGCATACTATGTTTCTCTATGGTCCTTCCTTTCTGAACAGATCGAATGGACACTATTCCAATGATGCTCATTTCATAATTCCAAATTCATGTTACTACTAAATGTGTTAAAATTCCAACCTTTCATGCATTGACCTTCTATGATGTCGAGGCTTCAAAATCACAGAGACTTAGCTAACGATATTATAGAATGTTCCATTGGAACTTTGTTACTAAAAACAATTCCATGGTAATGAAGTCTCAAATTCAAGGTAGACTCCTTGAACACCTTTCCCGCATTAAAGTTTCTAACTCACACATAGATTTTAATAATCAACTCCCACAATGGAAACATTTCCATATTCCCATATGATATCAATTCTGATCAAGAATCATCTAAATTTAAAACATGTCACTATGGTCCTTTCAAATTACTACTTCCAACCGTCTACAAGTAACCAATCTTTTGGTATAACCTCATAATGTTCTTGACAGTTGTTCAACAACTTTAGTCACACAAAATTCTAGTCCTTTTCCCTCTCAATGCCCAAGGCATTTGGAAAAATCAGAAGAAGTGAATATTATAGCATATGAAAACGATCCTATATCTGAAGCATATGGGACTCGATTCATTATGTCTTATATAAGGACTTGATATCTATTCAGTCTCTTGCTATAATATTTCCATATATCGAATTTCCTATGTTGAATCATTTCAACATGATATTCATATATGTCCAAGACTAAGTTCTATTAAACCTTTCAATCTAAACTTTTAGATCTGAAACGAAGTATGAGTGCCCTTTCCCTTAAATATTTCTATAGCGAAACAATTTACGAACTTTACTATTAGCAAATTGAAAACTTTGTTCCCTACAAACAATATTTCCAACTTGAAATACTTGCATAACAATTATGCTCCCACTAGCATAACAATTATGCTTCCATCTGCATAACAATTATGCTCCCACTAAGCTTTGACATGTACCCAAAAATCAACTGGACTTCTAGAAATCAACATTATTGACTTTCTTATTAAAGTGCAGAGTTCTGGTACGTGATGCTTTGATAAGTCTTCAACTAGACTTCTGAAGCTTAAACAACTTCATTAGCTAGATAGAATATGTGTGTGTTTTCAAACCCTTTCAGAACTTATTGCCATATGTCCTGAAAGTTCAGACAATTCCTTGCTATTTCTCACAATTCGAACTACGAAGAGGGATTTCGTAATCATATTAAAAATTTGAGAATGCAATTATCATAACCACTAACCATGTTGATCTTTATCAGTTCTTTAAAATCTACTAGCGAAAGTGATTCCTCATAATCATTTTCATGAATTAGAGCAAAAACTTTGCCACCTAGATTTTATGGTGTATCCGTTCCCATCTATCTGAATCTATCATTTCCAACCTACAATCATAAGATAAGGTTTAGGACAAAGCCAAACTCAAATTTAGCTTTCCTTTCATGGACTGAACCTTGCTTATTCTAACTTTCTTGCCCTCTGGTAGCACAAGGGTCTACCAGTGCTTCCATGGTGTTAAGCAGCTCACCCATATTGATCAATGTACTTTCACTGACAAGCATGCTTTGCTTTTTGCAGTAAAATGAGAACCATAGAACTCATAAGCATTTCCAAATCAACTAGAAGGTGCACAGAAATAAGAATGTGTTAACTTAACACGATAGGTTATCAACCTCAGGTCGTGTGTTAGTGATAACTAAAAGGTTCATTCTCGATTGACTCCTGAAACTCTCAAGATCAATAAGACTCCCAATGACTTCTTGAGATATAAGTTTCTCTCTCAAGGAACATTCCTTGACAAGATAAAACAAATATTCAAAAGTTAGTGTGGATTCCCGACAAGAAACACTTCATAGAATTGGTTTAAGTTTATCCTTTTTTTTAACCAAAACATCACAGCTTCCAATTCCAAATATGCTAGAGTAAGAAAAAATTATTACTCCACATTTCATGAGGTGTTATAATCCTACTTAGTATGAAACAAATTTTCAAGATACGATCTTTAGTAACTAGAGCATTTCAACAATATCTGATTCCTCTTCCCAGTTATACAACAATATTTCAACAAGATACAAAGTATGACTCATCTGTAGTAACTAGAGCATTTCAACAAGATACGAAGTATGACTCATCTCTCGATTGAACCATTTCAACAATATCGTATTCCTCTTCCTAGTCATACAACTGCACTAAGATTTTCTTCGAGGATCAATTGTGATATAGTTTCACAATCATTATGATGATCATAAAACAGATTCAAGGACGAAGTCTGATTCAAGTGGGGGAGAATTGTAACGCCCAAGTCGCCAGGTATAAATCTTAACCATTATTTCAACTAAAATCATGGACTGGACCACGAGTACGTTGGGCGTACACTAGGTACGTACGACATACTCCTTTGCATGCGCGCATCGAGGATGACCCCTATGCATGTTGGGCGTACCCATGCGTACACAGGGCGTAATCAAGGTAGATGCAAACCCTAAATATTAGGGTTTGCACCCTATTTAAACTCATTAAATGCTTCAAGAACATCACCTTATCAGCCTCCCTTGCCTCTTAAGTCATATCTCGAAACCCTAATCCATTCTCCTTAAATTTTGAGCTTGTGTGTGTGTTTTTGGTGTGTGTAGTGCTTAGAGAAGAAGGAAAAGAGTTGTGTAGAAGCATTGGGTCAGGAAGATCTTGTAGATCCAGAGGTTTCTCATCATTTCTAGCTTATTGAAGGTAAAAAGCTTCCACCTTGATGAATCCATAAATTAGTTTGTAGTTTAGGGCTTATTTATTCATAATATGGCCCTTCAAGATGTTCTTGAGAGTATGAGCTACTCCAGAAGGTTATAATGCTAGATCCTAGTGTTTCTAATGTTCCTTGAGCTTAAAAATAGAGTCTTGATGGATTAAGTTCAATCATGCAAGGATTAAAGGTGGTTTCATGAAGATAATATGGTTTAATCCAAGATTTGCACCATTAAGACATGCAAAAGCATAAAGTTGGCAACTTTATGGCCTAATGCACTTGATCAAGCCTGGATCGAAGATTAGATGTTGGATCTTAACTGATTAAGACCTTGGGTTGAAGTTTTGGCCAGCTGCCACGTACGTCGGGCGTACCTCGGGGTACATTACGCGTACGTTTCTAAGTTCCCATCGGTGCGAGGGTTTCGAGTACGTCGAGCGTATTGGTTGGTACGCTGTTCATACTCACCAGAGAGGGTCTTGGGCTAATTTCGGGTCATGTGTGGTACTTAAGGATGTTGGGCCATAAGCTTTTGTTGTATTGGGCCTTTAGGGCTTTGTCACATTTGGGACATAGATTATCGATTGGTCTTCGTGGCTATTTCCATTTGGGTCTTGTTGGGCTAGGCCCAATAAGGCATGGAATAAGTAATTTTCTCCCTTAAGGGTAGGATTTAGGGTTTGTTCTTTCGGTCTGGATTATTGACCTAATTTGTAACTAGGGTCTTTTTATTTGTGATCTAGTGGGAATTTCCGATTCAGAACCCCAATCATTTGTTTGACAGTCAGCAGGCTAAGGTGAGTTTTCTCACTATATTGTAGGACACTAGGATATGTTATGTGCTTGTAGTCATTGTGACTACTGATGTATGTGTTATATGCATGTGTGCCTGTTTGTTATATGTATGTGGGGGTGAAATAGACCCGATACAACCTTGTGCTAACATATGAGTTGAAATAGACTCGGGAGTGAAATAGACCTGGGGGTGAAATAGACCCGGTATGGCTTGGGCCGACACATGAGTTGAAATAGACTTGGTGGTGAAATAGACCCGTGGTGAAATAGACCCGGCACAGCCTTGAGCTGGCAGATATGTATGGTATACGGTATCTTTTGGAACTCGCTAAGATTCGTGCTTAGGGTTTTCAGTTTATGTTTCAGGTACTTCCGGATGGAAGGGGAAGAGCTCGGGGTGATCTCATCGCACACACCATATTGTTCTGCATTATATTTGACTATGATGTATTTGAATGTTTTGGTTATACTCTGATTCTATTATGGTTTTATAAAATACCTTTGGATTGATGGTTTTATTATAATTAAATATGAAAATTTTGGCCTTAATTTTTGAGACGTTTCATGATATGTTATTTGAGTGTCACGCTTAATGAATCCGCCTTGACGTTTTCAAGATGACTACACATGCCTCGCACCATGGCACGTCTTGGCACCAAGGCCGTAGATGAGGGTGTGCAATGTGGGCACATACACATTGCCAAATTTTTTTAGTACTATATTCAATTTTGGCCCAAAGTCAATGCAAAATAGTCCAAAATCGGCATTCGGTTACGTACGGGAGAAGGCACAAGGCAACAGCGTCTAAGGCCTCGTAGAGACCAGTCGATTATACTGATTGCAACTCAGCGACAACGACAATAACAATAACTCAACGACAACCACTCCTGCTAATCTAATAATAATCATGCAAACGATTAAGAATTAGTTTTACAGTTTATCATTATCAGTTTTATCATTATTAGTTTTACATGAAATCTTGAATGTTGAAATCTTGAATGTTGAATGAATGTTGTCATGTTAAATGAATCATTATCAGTTTTACGGTTTATTACTAATTCACTGTTGGGATAATCTAGAAACGGGGACAATTTTGGTCCTAGGGGTATTTTCAGAAAAACTGTCATACTTTAGTTTTGGTATATGTTTAGGATTCTGTTTTCCGGTACTCATATTTTACTAGGTTTCTTTTATCATTTAGTATAAGCAGGTTCCACTAGTTTGATGTTAATTTAAGTTTTAAGTCCTTAAGTTTGTATTTCGATTTACGTTTAATAAGAAATAAAGTTTAGTCAGCAAGTTTTTATCGTTTCTTTCCTTGGTTTCTTTTCATCCCATGTTCACGATTCTCCTTGATGAACAAGGACTTGCACCTGTTCTATTGGTTACACTTGACAAACTTGGTGAACAAGTCAATTTTCCAGATGTTTTTTGTTACATTTTCTTTTTCTACTCTCATTTGTTTACTGCCTAATCGTTTTGTTTGTCACAAAGACTAAACCTTGTTGATCAAGGTTAATCTCCACGTTTACAACTTACATTCACTATATTATAGTTAATATATCAAGCTTAATCTCCACGCTTATTAGATTATTATTATAGTTAATGAGTAATAATTTTTACACATTAAGGTGTGAGAACTGTTTTTTTTCTGTTCATTCTGGGCATTTGAATCCTCAGGACCGCCATGTTTGGCACGCACCATGTACACTTTTTAGAACCATTGATACAGGGACCAACATGCTAGAAACCATGATATAAGGACAAAATTTTCAAAAATGTTCATTTGTGTATCTAAACCAAAAAGCCCAACTACAAACAGGACCGAATTTGTACATTAGTTATTTTTATAAAAAAAAATAATTAAATACAGGTTTTGTTATGATCTGATTACATAACATGTTATTTTTAGTTTGATTAAATTGAGTTTTCCTTTGTAAGTTGCTTGCAAGTCTAAAAGAAACTGTAGATTACCATCCTTACCTAATCCGGAAACATCCGTTTCCTTAACCTCTCGTTGCTTGCGTCACCGTCAATCAACACGGGCCACGTGTCCCCCTTGTTTTAATCCGCACTCGTCTCAGATAATCACTGACGTCTATGCATCATATTAGGCAACGTAGGTCACCACACTCACCCTTCCCTCTCACACAAACACCACAAAACACACACTCATATATACGTATATATATTTTTTATAAAGTTTAAACCAAAGGGTTAAAATCATGATTATCATAAATTATCCCATATCTGTAAATTTATTCCAATAATATTTGAATTGTTTTAGGTAAGATTAAGATTGTTATCATTCATTTAATTAATTTTTAAATGTTTAATATTTTTATTATATTGGTTAATTGAATCGGATATCAATTATAGAAAATTCATTTTGATTTGTTTATTATTAAGTGATATATTAAAAATATACTTTTTATTTTTTAAACTATTTACTTTTAATTAAATGGTTAACAGATAAAAAAATATATTTTTTATGTTTTAAATTATTATTAGTAGTTTTAAATTATTATTGTTAGGATCTTATGATATTAGTTCGATGTCGGTGTTGCAAATCAGAAAATGAGTTTGACGACCTTGCTTTAAACAAACCTATAGTAATTAACTTCTTAATCCAACAATTCAAAGGCAGTTTTCAAAAATACTTTGCTCTAATAATTATCCATAATAATGATAGAGATAAGTTTAATTGAGAAAAACAAAAGGGTTGGAAATTGTGAAATCAATCTCAATCACATTTATCATTTCGCAAAACACTCTATCGTACCGACGGAAATAAACAAATGTATACACATGTGTTTTTAAAGTATTAATATGTTTCTTAAAACTATGCTACTCATTATCTCTAGTTTGAGACGAAGACATAGGGTGTGTTACTGTTTGACACGGAACGGTTGAGAGCTCTTAGTTTTCTAGCTTTTTGACAAACACTCCGTTTTTAAACAAAAAACTTTGTTTGACACTATAAAATTTTAGTGTTTAGTTTAAACAAAACGATTTAAGATAAATGATATGTCACGTAACGTTTAACAAAATGTTATTAGCTACCAGCTACTTGATACCTGCTACTTATTATCAGCTAGTTTTTGCCAAACACAACCATATAATTTGAAAAAAGAGATTTGAGTTAACGTTTCTAAAACAATATTAAAAAATATATATATAAATAAATTTTGCCGAATGGAGTAGTAAGTTGTAACAAACATTTTTAATGCATATCATAAAACATAAAACATGTGAGAAGGTCACATAAAATGCATTATCTAAAGCATAATTTATATACGAGTACTATATAACACTATATAAATAAGCATGTGACAGTGCATTAATTTGTAAATCATTATTCTTTTATTACGTATACTTATAAATAATACCACTTTTGCTAAATTTTAAGGAGTTACTGGCTATTAATCGTCAACACTTTCACATTTTTCATTTTCCCCCACTTATATATTCAAATCAATAAATATTTTTAAATTAAAACTATAGATATAACGAATAATCTGTATTTTGGTAAATGAGGATCATATTTTACACAATGATAATTTACGTTCTCTTTCACGCACAACCACCATAATCACACACACTTCTCTCACTCGTCATCCCCCATGCATTTCTACAAGAAAGATATCTGAACACAAATTCTTCTCTCTCACACACACGCCAGCTATATATATACTCCCCTCCGTCTTCAACTTCTTCACACCTCCCATAACTTCTCACCTTCCCTACAACTACCACCTTGCGGGTCTCCAATGTCAAGGATAATGGCGGACAATATGAAAGATACCACGGCGTTTTATGATCGACGACAGGCGGCAGCGAATGCAGCGCCTTCTCCGACTCTCGGGGAGCTTTTGAAGTACGTCGGCGATATTAGGAAGGAGGGAAGCGGAGATGAAACGCCGGCGCATCGCGTTTTGGAGATGAGTGAAACCAGCAACGAGCCTCGGTCGTTGCCGTTTGTTTTATCGTTTAATAATTTAACGTATAGTGTGAAGGTTCGTAGTAAGATGGCTCTTCCGGCTGTGTTTGGAGGGAGTACTACGAGGTTAGGTGGTGGTGGTGCTCCGGCGACGTCGATGGAGGCGGTTGGAGTAGAACGGTTGTTTTCGAGGAGTAAGGTGTTGTTGAATGATATCTCCGGTCAAGCGAGAGACGGCGAGATACTGGCGGTGCTTGGTGCGAGTGGCTCCGGGAAATCGACTTTGATTGACGCTTTAGCGAATCGAATTGCTAAAGGTAGTTTGAAAGGAACAGTGACTTTAAACGGCGAACAATTGGAATCCAGATTACTGAAAGTGATTTCTGCTTACGTAATGCAAGATGATCTCCTTTTTCCGATGTTAACAGTCGAAGAAACGTTGATGTTCGCCGCTGAGTTCCGCCTCCCTCGAACGCTGTCCAAATCGAAGAAGAAGTTAAGAGTTCAAGCGCTAATTGATCAGCTAGGTCTCCGGAACGCTGCCAAAACTGTCATCGGAGATGAAGGTCACAGAGGAGTCTCAGGTGGCGAACGCCGTCGTGTTTCAATTGGAATTGATATCATTCATGATCCGATTATTCTACTTCTCGACGAACCCACGTCGGGGCTCGACTCCACCAGCGCTTACATGGTGGTTAAGGTTCTACAACGTATTGCACAGAGTGGAAGCATCGTCATCATGTCCATACACCAGCCTAGTTACCGGATTCTTGGATTGCTCGATCGTCTCTTGTTTCTCTCCCGTGGACAGACGGTTTACAGTGGTTCTCCGACGAATCTCCCGTTGTACTTTTCAGATTTCGGCCATCCTATTCCGGACAAAGAGAATCGGACTGAATTCGCACTTGATTTAATCAGAGAACTCGAAGGATCACCAGGTGGAACCAAAAGCTTAGTTGAATTCAACAAATCATGGCAAAACCTCAAAAGGTCTCGAAACAGCATTTCCACCGGCAATGAAACACCAACACACGGTTTATCCCTGAAAGAAGCCATCGGCGCAAGTATATCCAGAGGTAAACTAGTCTCCGGCGCCGGCGCCAGCAACGACATCAGCCCTAATTCACTTGTCCCTACCTTCGCAAATCCAATGTGGATGGAATTGATGGTTTTATCAAAACGATCATTCACTAATTCACGAAGAATGCCTGAGCTATTTGGGATTCGTTTAGGTGCTGTTGTGGTTACAGGTTTCATACTTGCCACCATGTACTGGAACCTCGATAATTCTCCAAAAGGTGTTCAGGAACGATTAGGGTTCTTCGCATTCGCCATGTCCACAACCTTCTACACCTGTGCAGACGCATTGCCTGTCTTCCTTCAAGAACGTTACATTTTCTTACGAGAAACAGCTTACAACGCTTACAGACGTTCATCATACGTTCTCTCTCACTCCCTAGTTGCAATCCCAGCTCTCGTCTTCCTTTCCTTCGCATTCTCTGCAATCACATTTTGGGCAGTGGGACTTGACGGTGGTTTTTCAGGTTTCGTGTTCTACTTCTTCATAATCCTTGCCTCCTTCTGGGCCGGAAGTTCCTTCGTCACATTTCTCTCCGGCGTCGTTCCTCACGTCATGCTCGGATACACCATCGTCGTCGCAATTCTCGCTTACTTCCTTCTCTTCAGTGGCTTCTTCATCAACCGTGATCGAATCCCCGATTACTGGATCTGGTTCCACTACATCTCCCTCGTCAAATACCCATACGAAGCAGTTCTACAAAACGAATTCCAAAATCCGATCAAGTGCTTCGTTCGTGGAACTCAAATCTTCGACAACAGCCCTCTTGGAGAAATCGATAACTCCATGAAAGTTAGACTATTACAAAGCATGAGTAAGTCACTTGGGGTGAACATCACCAGCACCACTTGTTTGACCACCGGCGCCGACATACTGAAGCAGCAGGGAATCACCGATCTAAGCAAATGGAACTGCTTGTGGGTGACGGTGGCTTGGGGCTTCTTCTTCAGGATCCTATTCTACTTCTGCTTGTTGTTAGGAAGCAAGAACAAGAGGAGGTAAAGTGTAAAGATTTGAATCTTGATGTACTGGAATGCAATTTCATAATTACAGTTACTTTTTACTTTTTATTTTTTGGGAATGTAATGAAAATATTAAATTTGGTTAGGTGTAAAACTGTTGGGAATTTGCAAAATATTCATATGAATTTAAGTCAAATCACCTTCTAACTTTAGGTTACCTGCAATCTTTATGTGGCCCCAAGTTTATTTTCTCTTTTAATTAATGATCTATCTTAAAAAATCATACAAACATTTATGTTGTAAGAAAAAGCTTGTCAACTGCCATAAAAAATGTAAATATAATTTTTACGAATTTATATTTTATATGTTGTTGGAGTACTGTACCAAACCACCGACCACTTGACATGTGTTTGCGTATTGCAAAGTGAATTGTTAAGGTGATGAATGCATGATAGAAATTTTCATGGTTTCAGTTTGGTTATCTTTACGTGTGGTATTTTAAGTCTTAGGAAACGTTATGTTTATGTATGCTTTAGATGTTCACTATAGCCAAAGAATTTGATCCAAGCGAACAATCTTCAAATATAAGATGGCAAAAGTTTGGTTTTAAATAAAAGGGAACGATTTAACATATCCACTTTAGTATCTATAAAATCAAAGGTTTGTGGATCAATATTTTGAAGCTGATGAGTGGAACAACTTAAACGGATTATATTAGTGCCAAATCTATTAGTTAAGATTTGTTAATAACTTGTAACAAATGATCATGTTTTATTTATGAGGAAATCACTTAAAAGAATAATAGTGTTTTTGTTTTGTACATATTTAGTTTTCTATTTTATTTTTTAATATTTTTTTGGCAAAATATACCAATAAACTTGTTGGTTTTTGTACATTCATTTTGATATGCAACTTCGGGTTTTGCAAAAATTGCATCGTGCATAATCAGTAATGAGATGACATTATATGCGGCTTATTCCAGAAAAATTACTTAAAAGATAACATTGTTTTCATTTTGCATACATTTAGTCTCTTATGTATTTTTTTTTGCAAAATAAATCAGTAAATTTGTTGGTTTTGTACACATTTAGTCATTTTGACCTGAAACTCCAGGTTTTATCAATCATTTTTGGAAATTACAGGTTTTGTAGTTTTTTTCTGTATTATGTGGTTCATTCCTCCGTCAAAAACCCATTTAAGGTTGACCTTTTGAATTATGGCACAATTACTCTCACCATTAAGCATACCAAATCCTTCGATGAGAACAAGAGTGCATAGAAGTGGTTCCTAGACAATTTTATGAATGAGATTGGAAGGGAAAATGATAGTGTATTACAATCTTCTTAAACCGACACAAGGTAATACTTTCATTTATATTTATTGTTTTAATCATGCATATACTAAAAATTATGAGCAATGTTTAATTGAAGCTATCAAGGAAATGGTATCGTAAGTGGAACATAGATTGTGTGCTTGTCACATCCTTGCTAACTCTCATGAAAGGTTTAAAGGTGAACACGTTTTCAAACCATTTTGGATTCTTCTGACTTTTGAGCAATAGAAGGGTTAATTTTTCATAAATTAGGTTTATTTTTTCTACACACTGAATTGAGATGTGAAAATCTTGTATGTATAGTAAATTAAGCTTAGCGGTGCTGAGCATTTGTCTTCGCGTTGCTAAATGTGATCTTCGTAGATTCTTTCCAAAGTAAAAATCTTATTCGCGACACTATCCCTTATCAATGTGTTTTAAGGCAACTTCGAATTTTTTCCTTATCTTCTCCATATTTTACACCAATCGTCTGCTTTTATCTTTAGCTCTAGATTTTGACCATACTTATCATATATTAAATATTAAAAGAATTACCTAGATTTTATGATTAATTTAACTAATATCATTGCCCTCAAGCTAATATAGAATCATAGAACCTCAAGATATTTTAAATAAACTACAAGCAACTCACAATAATAAGATAATACAAGAAATATTCTTATAATTTAAGCATTATCAAAATAACCTAAGCTTATGATTTGTTTTCCTCAAGCAAACAAGGATAAATCCGGGCTAAATTACAACTCAATTCCAACATTACTACACAAAAACATTATTTACCAATATTATACAAAAGAAGTCAATTTAAAAACATTTTTTAAAATTATCAGAGTTTATCGTGGTAATAAACAATAGTAAAAATACGGTTTTTTAAAAAACCTTTTTAAAACTATCAAAGTTTACAACTGTTTAGTATTACAAAACTAATATCAATAATCATAGTAAAAGAGAAAAAATTACACAACCCAAAGACTTCACTAATTCATCTATATGCCTTATATATGAGTGCACTCTAAACTTTAACTTTCATACATGAGTACATAACACTAAATACATAAATCAAAAAACTTGTGAGCTACATGAGTTTTGACCCAACAAAACAACTAAAGACTTGTTTTAAAATTATATTTGAAACATAATGACAACTTTATAAAAATCAAGCAACTCATAAACATATATAACTCACGTGTAATTTGTTTATCAAGGACTCAATACCTCAAAAAAACATATAAATAACATACGTCCATGAGGAATCTCAGGGGTGGCAAATCTGGACATCGTGTCGTGTTTTTTTTCTGACACGACACGACACGACAAAGTTTTATGTAACACAAACATGACGCGACATGATGTCGTGTTTTTTTAGGTAACACGAAAACGAACCAATTAAAAAACGATAGACACGACACGACACGGAAAAGATAACATAAAATAACAATTTGTTTATTTAATTAATACTTAATCATACATAACACGACAAACGCGAAAAACACAAAAAACAAATGCTAAATTGTGTCAATTTCATGTCGAATTTTGAACACGGACATGACACGACACGACACGACATTGTGTTTTTTACACTTGACACGAACACGACACAAACACGAATTTAACTTTCAGTTTCATCCCAATTTTGTTTCGTGTCATGTAGTTTTATCGTTTCGTGTCATCCATTGTCACCCCTAAGAAATCTACACCCCTCTTGCACAGACACAATGAGCCCATAGGGAATCTACTCCCATAGTCGATAAACTACCATCTCATGTCTAGCTACGAAAGAACATATCACATTGTTGATCATGTAAGGCATCTACACCCCTAACCACTACTTCACAATGAGAGGTACCATCCTACTAGTGCCACATCGTCCCATTACAGGGACCTATGAATTCATTTATATCACAACACAATAATAGTGAAAACTCATCATGAGTAATCAAATATCATGTAACCCTTAGGCCTCACACATCAAATCATTTTCACATAAACGACTTGCTTGCTATCAAACATTTCAATATAAGATAACTCACTTTGCTATGTACCCAAAAAATCAACATGTACTCACCTAGTCAGTTAGTGAAAACTAACTTCTGCCTTGGCCTCAAGCTTTGTGTTGCCTCTTAACTTATGACTTCGCCAAAACCAATTCAATTAAAATATCAAGTTCCTCAGAACTTGTCAAAATTCTCAAACAACTTAAATTGCATGTCAACCAACAGTGATTATTTTCTTGACCACTTAATGATGTCAGTAACTATTTGTTACCAAACCAATTAAGCTCCACAATAAAACTGTTAAACGACTTAAATCATCAACCCATTAGGTCAATATCACATTCCTAGTAATTCCATAAATTAGGGTTTATAACCCTCATTAACCAAATCAAGAATTCCAATGTGAAATTCACTCACTAAGTTTACCATTATGTTCATAATAGCATCATATTATGAACTCTAGTAACTAAATCGAGTTCTAACTACCTTTCTCATTTATGTTATGTGAACACAATTACGAAATAATAAGACAAGAGGATACCTTCATTCATTCGGTAGTATGTACCCTAGTGTTAATCTTCCCGCAAAAATCCCCGAGAAATACCCCTCAAGTTCTCCTCTGAACAACATATATAACAACAAGCAAACGATTAACACAAGCTCTCTCTCTATATATATATATATATATATATATATATATATATATATATATATATATATATATATATATATATATATATATATATATACATATATATGAGCTTGAACGAAAAACGTTGCATATGTGTGTATCACCATATCTTGAATGTAGCTCATTCTAGTTACACGCGTCCAACACCCAGATACGTCGATGCATTGTGCCTATCACAATGACGAATTACATTCATCCGTATTTCGTATAACTTGCCACATATCACAGATCTTATACACGTATCATATGTCATTTACATGTATTTACACTTTGTGTTTATCAAATACATGCTTCGCATTCTCTCGCTGACTTCTATTGATCATGACTTAGACCAAAGCGTGTCACGCTGTTCTTACGAAAGAATTGCATTCTTATAAAGGTAATGAATGTTAGAGAACTTCATGTGCCTTCCTTTTTTCACGTCATGTTTAACTAATATAGAATGAATTTCTTAAATAACAACTCGATTTAATGTCTACACCGGGATTGACTCTTTACACAATGTTGAACACAACTACATATCGGGTAGCATATGCTGATAACTTTCTCATCCGTCTCGTCTCTTCCTTTTTCCGGTCTACCATAACTACACCCGTAACGCCCAAAATGTTTTAATAGGTACACCCTAAAATTTATTTATTTACAACCTTATAAAACAATTTGGTGTAAAGTTATTACCAGGAATCGGATTGGCATCAAGTACAGGATCTAAGTCGGACACTACAACAACCTAACCTACAACACAAAACAACTAAAAAAATGAAATTCAAAGGCTTAGTTAATAACAACTACAATAATGTAACAACATATATGATCATATAAATCAACTTATCAACAAAAAATATATACCACATCAAATATACTACTTAATCCATATCAATTGGTTATTGTCTCATGACTCTTTCTCAGACCTACAAGTATTATTTCACCGAATTTGTTATTGCCTTGTAACACCATTAAGGCTAACCAATAATTCACCACTAATATATAGATACATACCTTTGAATATACTCTGTCCAAGGTAAATACACCACATTCATCATCAACTATCCCATGAAATTATTTAACAAACTACAAAATAATAATATCACAATATATCCAATCCATGTATTGTGTAATAACACACATCATCAACAACAACACGTGTTAGATTAGAGTTATTGACATGGCTTGTTAGTATACTAACTCTAGCTTTGGTCTCTGGCCTACGCTACCTGTTAGCTTGCCACCTACCAACACATATTCAACAAATAACAAGTTCCTCAAAACCTATCACAACTCACTACGAGCAAAACTCTACCACTAATTAAACCCCATAATACAACTGTTAAGTAACTTAACCCCGTAAGTTATAAGCCAATTCTCACATTTCTAATATACATTATATATGAACTTATAAAGGTCCAAATACTTGTACATAACATAATAAATCATACTCTATGATTAAATGTCTAGTTATACTCTCTAGAAATATTATTTTCATAAAATAATAATTATTCACTAATTAATTACAAGAGTTAAACTTGTTTATTAATAATTAAATACTTAATAAATATTAAATAAGTGAGAACTTGCTAAAGGTGTGACCCTATAGGATCATATGTTATCGGTAAACGTCATTCTAAATGATTGTTGAGCTTATAGATCCAACACATATATTATTATATAAATCAACTTATCAATAACAAATATATACCACATAAAATATACTACTTAATCCATATCAACTAGTTATTGTCTCATGACTCCTTATGATACCTACAAGTATTATTTCACCTAATTGGTTATTAACTTATAACATCGTTAAGGCAAACCAATAATTCACCACTAATATATATATATATATATATATATATATATATATATATATATATATATATATATATATATATATATATTATATTTTGCCATTCCTATCTTACTATCTTTGTAAGATATTTTACCGATCCTATCTTATTATCTTTATATTTTAGGATATTCTATTAATCCTAACGTATTTTTATTTACTACTTGAAGGCGTCCTTTTAAGTAGTCGAATCTCTAAGGTGGTTGTAATGTATTACCATTAGCCCCCATAATCGACGTTGAAGACTAATAATTTCCCCGCACAATGCTTCATCGAACATCGAATCGTGTTTGAATAATAAAGAAAGTTATCATGACGGGATTGTAGCTAACAATCGCAGGAGGGGGTGTCAAACTCCGTATAGATCTATACATATCTTTCTGACTCTCACAAGATTAACAATTACAGGTTTGGGGTAGCCGAATTTAATTAGGCTAAGGATGAATAATAACAGCTCACTAACATATTAACCTTAGGTATTTTATCTTTTATCTTTCTTTCTTAGTGATTTCCTATAAATATCACAATATAAATCTTTTACTTTATATTTGATAATTAAAACTTATCGATCTCATAATTATCTTATATATATATATATATATATATATATATATATATATATATATATATATATATTATTTTGCCATACATATATATACCCAAATTTTGGTTAGTTTAAAATAGGATATTTGGGCAGAGTAACGATATAATGCATTGCATATATATCCTTATATTTGACCAACATTACCTCTAGGTACTGTGTTATCCTAGGGAATTGGCCATCATAACATCAAGGTAATATCTTTTCCTAGACTATCGGACATCATAACTCTTAGGCATAATATCATAGTTTACAACTAGGTATAGTATATGTGGCTACATTATCTTAAGGTTTCATGCTTTATATAACTATTGATATTTATATATATAAATATATTTTGATAGAGCAGTTTGATAAGCATGTATTCCCCCCTCCCCCCCCCCCCATAAAACCTTTAAAATAGTTAAATGGGGTCGTGAACTCACCTTAGTAGCGAGATCGGAGATGTCCTTGCTACTTCTTCCTAAGTGTCGCACCATTGGGAGGGTCTCTGAGAGAGAGAGAGAGAGAGAGAGAGAGAGAGAGAGATTTGGGTGTGAAGAATTCAAAAGGTGAACTGTAACACTCAGTTTCGAATCGATTCATTATTCGGGGCAGTGGCCCGATCATCAGTTATCATAAGGCTTAGGGCCTTAGGGAAGAAAGGATTTGGCCCTTTTTACATGTGGGTATTATAGATTAGATGATCCAAGAGTTTTGAAACATCCCAAAAATATGGTCCCAAAAATTTCATTTTTCACATGATAGATAAAATAGTATTTGCAAATGTCATTCATCACAACAAAACCAATACATCAAATGTTATCAAAATCAGAGTGAAAGTCAAATGTGGAACTCCAGTGGTGTGTGCGATGCAGTCAACTTGAACTCTTCCCCTTGGAATTGGATCTACCTGGAACAAAACTAAAAACCGTAAGCATAAAGCTTAATGAGTTCCCCCAAACTACCACATACCATACATATAATAAGCATATAATGGGCCCCGCCCGGTCATCGAGCTGAACTCAGAAGTAAATCGAGCCCCGCCCAACATGCATATAACATATATCAAATAAACACATATACATGCAACATAGATACATAGGATACAAACAGTCATTAGGCTCCGCCCGACATCGGACCTTAGCCCAGAAAGCATACAAGTACATACACATGCAAGAGTCACGAAGACAACTAGCATAATAACATAGCATATACATGGGCCGGCATTGGTGCCTTCGACCCGCAATACCCAATGAGGAAAAACTCACCTCGAAAAGCTGATCGAAACGAATGATCCCTGACTGTTGGTCCTACGACTCCCTGAGCTATCAATTACCAAATAAAAGCTGATTAAAATTTGGGATCTACCTCATAACCAAAATCCCTACTTGGGGTAAAAAGACTATTTTACCCCTATCTTAACTTGGTCGAAGAATAAAACCCTAAATCACAATCTAATGGCCCAAGTTAAACAATCCAATATATGGCCCAATTTCCAATTAGGCCTAATCCCTTCTCATAGGCCTTAGCCCAAGGCCCAATAATGTTTCTCTAGTCCAAATGGTCCAATTCCATATGGTCCATCACGGCCCAAGTCACCAATCCATGAAAGTGACCCAAATCGAGGCCCAACAACTCGAAGCCCAATTTAGTGAGTACGCGGGGCGTACTCAACTATACACTAAGCGTACAGGTTGCGTGGCTTGTACGCTGCGCGTAGGAGCTTGTACGCCCAACGTACAACCTCATTAAGCCATAATCCCACAAAGTGCTTAATTCCTTAAGACCAAGGGTTCGAATTATAGATCTGAATCAAATGAAGTGTCTTAGACCATAAAGTTGACAACTTGATGACTTGCATGCCCCCAAATGAACCCAAACTCGAAATTAGACAATCTACTTCCATAAAAATGACCAATACTCATGCATGGATGATCTAAGGTCTCAAAGATGGAAACTTTATCATTCTAGGAGCCAAATCAGACCAAGAGTAGCAACTCATGCTCTAAAAATGGCATGGCATCATAAGATCTCAATAATGGGAACAAAAAGGGTCCAAAAACTTAACTAAAAGAGATTTAGGCTATGAAGTATCAAGTTCTAGACTTTATACCTTGCAAGAGCTTGAAATGAAGCAAACAACTCAGATCTACAAACTTCTCCTTGAACCACCACCTTGCTTCAACCTTTACTTCCTTGGAAAATGGATCAAAACACCAAGAATGCACTCAAAGGACCTTCCAAGCACAATAACACACAATACTGGAATTAGGGTTTCGTGGGGGCTGATTAGAAATGAGAGGGAGGCTAGTCCTTAAGGCATAATGTTCTTTATATAGTGCACAAACCTTAAAATGTAGGGTTTAGGGTCTGGACACGTATGTTGCGCGTACTCCTCAGTACGCAGCGCATATGTGCATCCCATCCGCGTCCAACTTCAATCAGTACGCCCAGCGTACGTAGGGTGGTACGCCCAACGTACGACACCCCCTCAAGGCCCAAAATGATAAAAGTACAAAGACTCCAAGGCCCAACTAGAAATATTTAAGCAATCAAGAAATAAAATAAATACCTTGAAAATCAAGCGTTACAATTCTCCCCCACTTGGATCAGACTTTGTCCTCGAAGTCCGCCGCTTCGAACAACTCGGGATATGCTTCCTCATCTCTTCCTCCAGCTCCCACGTCCACTCAGACCCCTTGCGGTGCAGCCACTGCACCTTAACCAGCTCCACAACCTTGTTCCTCTAGGTTTTCGTTCTCCGATCTAAAATTGCCACCGGTATCTCAATGTAATTCAGGAGATCATCCACCTGAATATCCTCCAAAGGTACAACCGTGGAATCATCTACTAAACACTTTCGCAGCTGAGAGACATGAAAAGTGCTATGAATCTGACTGAGCTCAGCTGGAAGATCAAGATGATAAGCTACCCGGCCCACCCGAGCCAAAACCCTGAAAGGACCAATATATATGGGGCCCAGCTTCCCCCGCTTCCTGAACCGGATGACACCCTTCCAAGGTGATACCTTCAGGAGGACCATATCCCCCACCTGGAATTCCAGGTCTGATCGGCGCTGGTCAGCATAGCTCTTTTGCCTGCTCTGAGCTGTCTGAAGCCTGCTCCGAACCTGCTGAATCACCTCTATGCTCTTGAGCACCACCTCGGTACTCCCCATGACTCGCTGACCGACCTCGCCCCAACAAATCGGGTTCCGGCACTTCCTCCTGTAGAGCATCTCAAAAGGAGGTCGATCGATGCTAGCGTGATAACTGTTGTTATACAAAAATTCCGCCAACGGAAGATATGTATCCCAACTTCCATCGAAATCCAACACACACGCTCGCAGCATGTCCTCAAGAGTCTGAATAGTCCGCTCACTATGACCGTCGGTCTGTGGATGAAATGTCATACTGAAATGGAACGAGTACCCATATCGTCATGAAACCGCTTCCAAAATCTGAAGTAAAGAGAACATCCCGGTCTGAAACCACTGATACCGGCACCCCATGACGTGCCACCACCTCCCGAACATAAATCTTGGCTAGCTTCTCTGCAAAAATACTCTCCTGGATCGGAATGAAATGCTTGCTCTTGGTCAATTAATCCACGATGACCTAAATAGAGTCTACCCCGCGCGTAGTCGTGGGAAGCTTCATGATAAAATCCATGGTGATGTCTTCCCATTTCCATACGGGAATCTCCAACGACTGCATCTTGCCGTGAGGCCGTTGATGCTCGACCTTGACTTTCCTGTAAGTCAAGCACCGCTCCACAAACCATGCTATATCCCGATTCATGCAAGGCCACCAATAATCAGGGCGAAGATCCCTATACATCTTCGTCGCCCAAGGATGAACGGAGAACCTCGACTTGTGAGCTTCCTCCATCAGAACTTGGCGCACACCGCCCCAATATGGAACCCAGACTATCTGATGCAGAGTCAATAGTCCGTGGCTATCATAATCGAAGGAAGCCACCTGACCCATAATCCACTCACACTTCTAGCGCTCTTCCTTCATAGCCTAAACCTGTGCCTCCCGAATCCGCTCTAACAACGGAGTAATCACTATCATCCTCAAGCATATATCTCGGATCGGTGCCTCAATCGCCTTGCGGCTGAGAGCTTCGGCCACCACATGAGTCTTCCCTGGGTGGTACAGGATCTCACAATCATAATCCTTCACCACATCCAACCATCGACGCTGCCTCATATTCAAATTCGGCTGGTCCATCAAGTACCTCAGGCTCTTGTGATCCGTGTAAATGGTACACCGGACCCCATAAAGGTAATGCCGCCAAATCTTGAGGGCAAAAACCATAGCCCCCAACTCCAAATCATGTGTTGGATAATTCGCTTCATGAGGCTTCAGCTACCTCGAAGCGTAAGCGATCACGCGACCCTGCTGCATCAATACAGCCCCCAACCTGTGATCGATGCATCACAATAAACCACAAAGTCATCAACACCCTCCGACAGGGTCAGAATCGGCGCCTCACACAACCGTTGCCTAAGAGTCTCAAAAGCTGCCTACTGCGCAGGCCCCCATCGAAAAGTTACCGATTTCTTGGTCAGTCGGTTCAACGGTACAACGATCTTGGAGAAATCTTGAATAAATCTCCGATAGTAACCGGCCAAACCGAGAAAGCTATGAATCTCGTATGGAGACCTCGCAACCTCCCACTGCATCACAGCCTCGACCTTGTCCGGATCGACCAGAATACCCTTCTGGTTGACGAGGTGGCCCAGAAACTGCACCTCGCACAACCAAAGCTCACACTTGGAGAACTTTGCGAATAATCTCTCCCTCCTCAAAGTCTCCAACACCTCTCTCAAATGCTCCTCGTGCTGCTCCTGAGTCTTGGAATAAACCAAGATATCATCAATGAATACTATCACAGACCGATCCAACATTGGTCTGCACATGCGGTTCATGAGATCCATGAACGCGAGTGGAGCATTGGTGGACCCAAATGGAATCACCACGAACTCATAATGACCATATCGAGTCCGGAAAGCCTTTTTCTACACATCCTCATCTCGGACCCGCATCTAATGATAACCCGATCGCAAATCAATCTTGGAGAACCAAGATGCACCCTGAAGCTGGTCGAAAAGATCATCAATCCTCGGGAGGGGATAACGGTTCTTCACCGTTACCTTATTCAACTCCCGGTAGTCGATACACATCCAATAAGACCCGTCCTTCTTCTTTACAAATAGAATCAGGGCTCCCCAAGGCGAAGTGCTCGGTCTGATAAATCCCTTGTCGAACAGCTCCTGCGGCTGTGTAGACAGCTCCTGCATCTCAGGAGGAGCCAATCGATACAGTGCTTTGGCTATCGGAGCAGCACCCAGAACCAAATCAATTCTGAACTCCACCTACCTCTCCGGAGGTACCCCAGGCCAATCCTCCGGGAACACATCCGGATACTCCCGCATAATCGGTACATCATCCACGGTCTCCTTACCCAAATTTCGGGAATCCATGACATAGGCGACAAAACCCGAACAACCCTGATGGATATAACGTTTAGCCCTCGCTGCTAAACACATAATCGGCGCACGTCGAGGTCTCTCACCCTGAATCACCAACTCTCCCCCACTTGGGGTCCGAACCTGAACCAACTACTGCTCACAGTCGATCACCGCCTCATTAGGGATCAACCAATCCATGCCCAAGATAACCTTGTTACCACGCAAATGAATGGGAACCATATCCACCGGATACTGCTCGCTAAATAACTGAAGGGTACACCCTCGATGAACCCTCGCAATCCGAATAGACCTATCATCAGCAATCTCAACATCTAGCGGACAATCCAGCTCTCCCAGATCTCCAACAAATCTCTTGCTAAGCACAAGAGATACAAACGACCGGGTAGCCCCCGAATCAAATAATACTAAAGTAGAGATGCCGTTCACAAGGAACAATCCTAAAAATAAAACACATAAATATAAGCAACAATTCAATAAATATAAAGAGATAAGGAGAAGATACATACCTATCACCACATCGGGAGCTGCACACGCCTCCTCTGCCGTCAATTGGAAAGCCATGCTCTTCGCCGCAGTCGCATCTGCTCGGCCTAGACAACCGTCAGTAATCCTTAATGTCGCAGGAGCGGGTGCTGACACCGGTCCTGCCGCAGCCAATCTCGGACATTAGGCCTTCTTGTGGCCCCTCTAATTGCATTGAAACCAAATCAGATCAGATACCAGGGTAGTGGGGATGGAAGCAGTACAATCTATGTTGATATGACCAGTCCGGCAGCACTTGAAGCAGCCCGAACCACCCGCTCTGCACGTCCCCTCGTGCACCTTGCCACACCTGTCACAGTGGCTACGACCATGCTGGCCTTTCGGCCTAGAATCAGATACCTTGGGCCTCTTTCCCGAACCCTCGATGCTCGACACAGAATCTGTCTTCCTCTTCTTCTCCATCTCGAAGTCAATTTCCCTCTCCCTAGCCCTCGATATCATGTCTTCTAGCGTCTTGCAGATGGATCGGCTCACAAACTGCCGAATATAACTCCTCAGCATCTCGTGGTATCAGGCCTTCTTCATCTCCTCGTCTGCCACATACTGCGGAACCAGAAGTGCCCTCTCCTTGAACATAGCGGTGATCTTAGTCACCGTCTCAGTAGTCTGACGTAGATCCTGGAACTCTCGCGCCAAGTGCTGCACCTCAATCACTGGTGCAAACTCGGCTAGGAACCTGGTCGAGAAATCACTTATGACAACCCGAAATATATATCTTGTAAAGTCATACAATTCAATCAAAAGTCAGACTCGTTTCTGCTATTTTTAGCATTGTTAAGAGTCTGTTTGAGAGTTTTAAGCCTTGTACACTCAAGGTTTGTGTGTTAGGATGTGTTAGCTCGGGTTCTTTGAGTTGCAATTGAGCCGGAAAATCCATCAAAAGGGGTTCACGGCCACATCTAGACTTCTGGCCGTGAACAAGTCCCCTATATAAACAAACTTGGCTCATTTTCTATACTTTTTCAAATCCTTCAACCCTAGCCGTAAACACTCCTCATTATCTCTCAACTTCTTCAACCGTGAACACTACTCAAAGCTCCCAAAAAGTAAGTATCTCTTCCATAAGCTTGTTGCCCATTAAATCACTTGATTTCATCCATGAAACAAGCACCAAATTGCAAGATCTTCAAGAGTTCACGGCCGTGAACCCTTCATTGGGCCGTGAACCCTTCATAGGATCTTGACATGGCCGTGAACCCTTATTAGATGCAACGTTTGGACGTGATCACTTCATCCATGGCCGTGAACACCTCATAGAATCAAGGTTGGGCTGTGAACACATCATGTGTTCCTGGGCCGTGAACCCTCCTAAGGCCGTGAACATCCCTTTGTTTGGCCGTGAACTCCTTTAGTACAATCATATGTGATTGTAACACTTCATTCTAAGTGTTTCCTAGTCTCTAAGGTTGTTCCCTAACAAGA